>NC_056728.1:1796986294-1797286294 GCF_019279795.1 Protopterus annectens | reverse complement strand
GGTTATTACAAGATACTTCAGATCTAGTTTCATATACACCCATTTCAATTTTAAATTATGGCTATAAAGTTTTTATGTCTATGCTAACCTATGGGAATGGCAAAGGTGTTATCAGAATTGATGGATATAGCTCAGTGTGATTTTGTGAAGAGGTAGAAACATTTGACAACATTAATAAAACAATAATGATACAAAGAGAAGCAGAGTGTAAGACATCAAGATTCTGATGCAGAGAAAGCATTTTACAGTCACCTGAGACTTTATGAGAAGGGTAATGATAGCCTTTGAACATCATGATAAAATAATAGAGTCGATAAGTAGTATATATGAAAGGGTCAGTGACAAGTATTAATGTGGTAGGACTGCTCAATCTGTGTTTGACCAGAGGAACCGGGAAAAGATGTCTTCTTTCTCCAGTATTATTTGCTTTACATTTAGAGCCATTGGCAAAGAAAATAAGGGATTTACAAACTTAAGAATTTAGCTGATATTGTACTCAGGAAAAATTACCTTTATTTCTAAATTATATTTCTAGATGATATTTTGTAGTTGATACATTAAAAAAACCTTCTGGTATCATTCAAAACAGAAATGTTTTGAACATGGTAGTAGCAACTGGTGTTCCAGCTTCTGCTACATAACCCACAATACTGACCGTGGCACCATCCTCTTTGGGGCAGTCCTTTCTTTGAACTATCAGTGTAGCTCTTTCTCAATATATGTTTGGCAATAAGACAGGGGATAAAGAAACACTGAAGTTCCACAAAAGCCAGGTCTCACATCTGGAAAAATAGGATAAGGTATAATGGAAAGCTTACTATAATTGGAAATAGCATGCCAATTAAAAAACTGCTAAATTGTTGAATGAGTGTATGTATGGGATTCCATACAGAAACCCATCTCACTTCACCACACTAGAATTAAGTGCAAAATCTTGATACTAAATACATGAAACAGATAATGCCCTCAGCACAATATCCAATAGGGAACATTGTAAACTAAAAGTTTTTCACTGCCATTTTTATAGCTCTCAAATTCCATGTTTCTACATGGGTTTCTCCAGCAACACAAATAACTCCCATGACTTAATTATCCTTAATACCTGCCATCACACAAACTCAAATTATGTACTAATTCCCAACATTATAAGATGTCAAACTGAAAATGAATAACTGGAAGAATGTGGGGAGAACTGACCCTTATGTTGTGCAATGCAGGGTGTTTACCCCTTACATATCATGCAGATTGTTTTTTTACAGCATAGTTACAGGGGGTCGAAGCATTGTTGGATGAGTGCCTTTATTGCAAAAAATTAATATCACAGTGCATTTCCCAGCAATATGTTGTACTGTGGGAGATGGCGGCATGCTTTTCAGGGACTTTCCCCCTTGTCTCACTAGGAATCATCCATGGAGTTGGTACATATAGTTATTGGGGATAAGACTCCTGCAAAAAAAAAAAAGTTTTTATACTGTTTTTGACTCACAACTTTTTATATGGCTCTATTTTACAAGCTCAAAGTTTCAAAACTTCGAACTGTAAATGGTTGAGACCATAAGATCTTAGTTTTGAAACTTCGAAATTGTAATAAAAAACAAATAGAAACACTTTTTTTAAGTTTCTGCATGTCCCCCACACCCCCCACACCCCTTGCTAAATAATTAAATATATATATATATATATATATATATATATATATATATATATATATATACCAACTTCAAGATCACACTACAGTGAGCAAAACAGTAAATTTCCTGTTTCACGCTGTACAGTAATCTTTTTTTAAAAATGTTTGAAGTTTCAGAACTTCGACCTTACAGTTTCGACCATTTGCAGTTTGAAGTTTTGCAACTTTGAGCTTGTGAAGAGAATTTATATGTATATGTATATGTGTGTGTGTATATATATATATATATATATATATATATATATATATATATATATATATAAAAAGTGGATATAAAAAGTGTACACACCCCTGTTAAAATGCTAGGTTTTTATGACATAAAAAAATGACATTACAATAAATCATTTCAAAACTTTTCCCACCTTTAATGTGACCTATAACCTGCACAATTCAATTGAAAAACAAACAAATCTGTTAGGGGAAAAATACAAAAAATAAAAAAACGTATGATACGCTGGTTGTATACGTATGTACACCCTTAAACTATGAGTTTGTTGAAGCACCTTTTGATTTCATTATGGCATTCAGTCTTCTTGGGTAGGAGTCTATAAGCATGGCACATCTTGACTTTGCAATATTTGCCCACTCTTCATTGCACAAGCAATCTAAATCTGTCAGATTGCGAGGGCATTTCTTGGGTACAGTCCTCTTCAGGTCACCCCACAGATTTTCTATTGGATTTAGGTCTGGGCTCTGGCTGGGCCATTTCAAAATTTTAATTTTCTTCTGGTGAACCATTCTTTTGTTGATTTGGATGTATACTTGGGGTCATTGTCATGTTGAAAGGTGAAATTCCTCTTCATCTTCAGCTTTCTAGCAGATGCCTGAAGGTTTGGGCCCAAAAGTGACTGGTATTTGGAACTGTTAATAATTCCCTCCACCTTGACTAAAGCCCCAGTTCCAGCTGAAGAAAAGCAACCCCAAAGCATGATACTACCACCACCATGCTTCACTATGGAGATGGTGTTCTTTTGGTGATGCGAAGTGTTGTTTTTTTAGCTAAACGTACCTTTTGGAATTGTGGCCAAGAAGTTCAACCTTGGTTTCATCAGACCATAATACATTTTCCCACATGCTTTTGGGAGACTTAATGTATTGTTTTGCAAATTTTAGCCAGGCCTGGATATTTTTCTGTGTAAGAAAAGGCTTCTGTCTAGCAACCCTACCCCATAGTCCAGACATATGGAGAATACAGGACACTGTTGTCACATGTAGTACACAACCAGTACTTGCCAGAAATTCCTGCAGCTCCTTTAGTGTTGCTGTAGGTATCTTGGCAGCCTCCCCAACCAGTTTTCCACCTTGTCATTTCATCAATTTTGGAGGGACATCCAGTTCTTTGCAATGTCAGTGTTGTCCCATATTTTTTCCACTTTTTGATGACTGTCTTCACTGTGTTCCATGGTATATCCAATGCTGTGGAAATGTTTTTGTACCCTTCTCCTGACTGATACTTTTCAGCAATGAGATCCCTTTGATGCTTTGTAAACTCTCTGCGAACCATGGCTTTTGCTGTGGTAGGCAACTGAGTAAATGTCTGGAAAATCCTACTAGGACAACTGAACTTTATTTGGGGTTAATCAGAGTCTCTTTAATTGATGGCAGGTGTGTACCCAAGAAGACTAAATGCTGTAATTAAATCAAAAGGTGCTTCAACAAATTATTAGTTTAAGGGTGTGCACACAAAACAAAGTATCAATTTAAGGGTGTGCACAGTTATGCAACCAGCGTATTGTACGTTTTTTATTTTTTATATACGTTGAGTGCTTTTTTATATACATTTTATATACATTTTTCTTTGTTGTCTAAGAATGTTGCAGTTCAGTCCAGTGAGATAGGTATGCTACAGGTAACATCTATATAGTATATCATTACAGTGCCCTTTGGGAAATTGTCCTCCCAAGCTAATTACTCCCATCAATAAAACACCCCTAACAGCTCACCTGATAGGGATCTGGGAATATATGTAGACATTAATCTGGCCTTTGACCAACATGTAGCTAAAATAGTAAGAAAATCATTCTATGACACCCAGCTCATAAGCTAAGGTCCAGGTCCAAGGAAGTAATAGTACTACTCTACCCGGCCCTCATCAGACCCAGTCATTGAGTACAAGGCGCCCTTTGGCATGTACCTAGCCAGGCACTTGCAACAGGTGGAAAGCCCTCATAGGTTTCTCACTAGGAGAATCCAGGGTATGAATACCCTGTCCTACACAGATCACCTTAAGGTCCTATCTCTGTACTCAGTCTCATACAGGTTACTGAGAGGCAATAGCATGTAGGGTGTTCTCAGATCCAGCTTTAATGGATCTCTTGCATATCCGCAAGACAAACAACACCAGAAATACTATATCCAAAGACCTGACATTGCAACATAAACAGAACCTGCAGGGGGGACCGATATGTACCTTAAGGATCCCTATACTATGTCCCATGGACGAGGAGAAGACGGTGCACATCACCTACCTTGACCTGGCCAAAGCCTTTGATACTATTCCCCACTCAGGTATAATAGATAAACTCTCTCAACTAGGCATCAATCCATATGTTACCAGATGGGTAGCAAACTGGCTCACTGATAGAACCCACCTAGTCAAAATAGGGGAAGCCACCTCAAGCAGTAGACTTCAGTGGTGCAGACTAATGAGTGATGTACCCCAGGGATAGGTCTTGGGGCCTCTGTTGTTTGGGATATACTTTTCTGAGGGGAAGACCAAAACCAGTAGGCTACGGGTGACCAGGTTTGCAGATGACTGCAAGCTGGCTGCTGTCATCAATTTCCCTAGTGATGTGAAAATCCTCCATGAGGGTCTCACCCAAAGAAATGACTGGTGCCAGAAACATGGCCTCAAACTGAATGCCAAAAAATGCATCAACATCCCCTTTGGGGAGAGTGACGTTCCCACAAATTATCACATTAATAACAAAGTCCTAAGCATGTAACCAGTCATGAAGGACTTGAGCACCCAGGTTGATAGCAAACTGACGTTTGACCACCATATTGTCTCTGTTGTATGGAAAGCTTTCTACAGGGCCCTCCTCATTAGTAAGAGTATCTCATCCAGGAACAAGGAGGTCATAACATCCCTGTATTCTTCCCTTATAAGACACATTATTGAGTACAACGCTCCTTTTGGCATGTACCTCACAAACCACATGCAGCAGCTGGAGAGACCACAGACATTCCTCACCAGGAGAATCCAGGGCCTCAAACATCTTCCCTACTCAGATAGGCTAAAGCCCCTCTCCCTCTACTCAGTCTCATACAGCTTCCTCAGAGGTGACCTCTGTCTGCCATACAAAGCAATCTCAGATCCCGCCTTGAGGGGACTGCTGCATATCCGCAAGTCAAGCTCCACTCGAGTAACCTGCACTCAAGACCTCTAACTGGTCTGTGACATCAATAGGACTTGTTGGCAGGACAGATTTGTGTCCCAGAGACTCCCCCTTCTGTGGAATATATTCCCTCTCCTCGTCAAACAGAGCACCTCATTAACCCTTTTTAAGCACAACCTGGATAACCGGATGGGGAACAAAAAATAAATGGGCTAAGTTCTTGGCTAGGCTTGTAAAGGCCTCAGGGCCAATAGCCTAGCAACTTCCTATGATCCTATGAAATTAACTCCCCATCTACATGAAGCAGAGTTCATCCCTGATCCTATTCAGAACAAACCTTGATCATTGGATGGGAACTCACAACCCCCCCCCCCCCCGAGCCCTCATGTCTCTGAAAGACAAAAGTTGACAGTAAGTAAATTAATCCCCAACTAACATCCCCTCCCTTCACATAACCATTAGCTACCTCTTTACTAAGATACCCTTTTATACAGGCATCCAAGGAACTCAGAGACAGAGACAAAACTGGGTTGGATTGCACTGCTAGGCTTGTAAAGACCCTGGTGGTTGTTAGCTTAGTAGAAGCCTGTGTACCTATATATTTATATTTTTGATAAGATTAACCCTACTGTGCAAAGCCTATTTTCAGAAGTGAAATGACCTAAAATAGTAAATATTTAGAAATAACAGGATAGTCAAATGACAATATTACAAAACTGAAAAAAATAAGAAACATAGAATAAGATATGTTCAATTACACAATCTGCAAATATAAAAGAATGAAAGAAATTACGAGTATTTGTACATTTTAATTAAATGTATAATAGCAGTTTGGATAACTTTCAGATACACACACACACACACACACACACACACACACACACACACACACACACACACACACACACAAACACACGTCCAGACTTACTTTCAGTTGGTACTGGCATCACTAGTTGCTCTGGTTGTCGGTTCTGTTCTTGGTACTCATATTGGTGACTGGATTGTGGTATTTGGTCTGAGAAGAAAACACATGATTGATTCAAAAATAGTAAATAATAACATCCATGTAATTACTAGGAGACACACACAGCATATACAGATCTTCAATCTGTAATGTTAGAAAATGCAGTGAAGCGTTATGTTTTTGCTGGCCTTTTAATAAATTGCTTATTTCACACTGGACAGACTGCTTCACAAGTGCTTTTGGATTTTCTTAATTTTCGTGTTATAAAATGGTCATTTTATTCCCTGATACCTTCACTCATGCCTATTCCACAGTGATTCATTCTTAAAATGTACAGTAAATAAAAATTACTGGTGAGTTTTAGCCTTTTTACCAGCTCACTGAGTGAACCCATTCTGACATCGGGTAGTTATATCCAAGCTAAACTGATCAGGAACTGCTATTGCACATTAGACAATGGATATAAAACACTTCCACAAAAAAATGCATTCATCGAAAAACTGAAAACTTTTGGTGGGAACAGATTCATTGCCATGCAGTGAAGTTTGTAGACCACACACTCTTAATTAATGTAATAAATCAAAGAGTGAACTCTGCTCCATCAAACATTACTTAATGTTTTGGAAAAATGACATTTCTGCAAACTGACCCATTAACTTACACACTGCCTTCATCTGGCCCTTAAAATAAATTTGACTAAATCAAATAGAAAACAAAAGAATGAATCTATTTTCTTTGATCACAATAGTCTCACAACTCATGCAAGAAAATTAGAAACATGACACATTATTTCAATTTTTGTTGAAACTATTTGTAGACACCATCAGTTAAAACCCTTCCTTCACATCATTCAGTTAAGAGCAATTTGAAAAATGCATGTGGTGAAACAAGAGACAGTTATGGTAATTCTGCCATTCTAGTGAAGGAAGGTGGCTGTGCTTCTGCAAACTTTCTAATGAAATGCGTTAGATACAGAAATGATGACTCTGAAACAAATTAATTACTGGAAATGTTTTCAAGTTTTGATGAATCTAGTTCAAACAACCATATTACACCCCTTCTATTTACCTAGTATTTACTTTCTCCCCATATAGTTAGCCAAATGAGTTTCAGGACCTAGACTGTGCATTTTCACTACTGCTGGCAGAATGGTGGAAGAAACGTATTTTGCCAGGGGAATTGATACAGCTCTTGATCAATGCATTCCACTGCATTCTTATACAACAAACGTTCCTCATCTTACATGTAAAGTTAACAGGCAGAACAAATTAAAAGAGTTACATACTCAAATACGGAGCTCAGCTGCTTAAATGTACTTCAGAAATATTCCAAATAGTGCATGCATGTTGATTCCATGGGCATTTTCAAGTGAAATTTACCACCTCCCTACACCATACCACTACTCTGTAATGTTACTGTGGCAAACTATTAATTATACAATGACTGCCGATTAGTATTCCAAAATTTGTATGCTGATTAGCCAGCCCAACCAGAGTGCCCGTTGTAAATCTGACTTATAATAATGGAAAAAGGTCCGGTCTCCCGGACTTTTTCCATTAGTATAAGTCTTGATTTTTTTTATTTCTGTTAGGTAGCAACGGAGAACGGAAGATTTCCATTGCTGTAATCTTGCTATGTTATATGTTTAACATAGCGAGATATCTTTAAAAAGAAGCAATGGAGATCTTCCTTTCTCCATTGCTTTTTTTAAAGATATCTCGCTATGTTAAACTCATTTAACATAGCGAGATAGCTTCAAAAAATGGAAAGGAGATCTTCCTTTCTCCGTTGCTTTTTCTAAAGATATCTCGCTATATTAAACTCGTTTAACATAGCGAGACAGCTTTAAAAAAGCAATGGACATCTTCCTTTCTCCGTTGCTTCCTCAACACAGCTCTGATGTACTGAGTAAGCATACGCATGCGCAGTATATCAGAAAAAGCCCCAGGATAGTGGAAAACCGCGGAAGGGCACCAAGCAGGTATTATACAAAGGCATTATTTAAGAAAAGTAAGTATTTTTTTTTTCTTAAATAATGTCATTGTATAATAGCAATAATTGATGTCTGGGTGTGGGTAATGCTAGATTTACCCACGGTTGTCTTTGTTTGGCCACTCGGGCTTCTGCCTTGTGACCAAACCAAACCAACCGTGGGTAAATCTAGCATTACCCGCACACAGACGTGGGTTACTGCTTAAAAAACTCAGAGATGCAAGCATCCTTTCCTCAACAGGTTGAGGGAACATGTGAAGTCAAAACTCAAGAAGGTTTTTCTAAAAGACATACCCAACTGATGCAAGGTGCTCACTTCTTCTATCTAAGAGGAGGTGCTGACTGGTCTGCAAGTTGTTAACCATGGTAGATGTAACAAGAAAATAGAGGTGATCTCTAGCTGCTCATGACTCCTTATATTATGATTGTGATTGGTGCAACTTCTTGCCAAGTATTTTGCTGACTCAGTGTTGTCCAGAGTACAATGGAGAGTTTCAGTCCTAGAATACTGGATGAGTCTGATCTGAAAGTAACACTTTAATTTTAATAACAATTGTCTGCATCCCAGCAAAAAAAAAAATAAATAATTCAGAGAACCTGAAAGAAAATCAACCACAAAAGGAGGGGATAAAGCACTGGCTGGGAAGAATTCTGCAGCTGTTGAGCAAAAAGCAGTGCAAGCTCCAGCTTTGGTGCAACACATTGCAGGCATGAGATTCAAACTGCTGTATCCAGCTATCTTCAGAATATTCTTTCCTGGAGGGACAAAATCAACTTTTGATGCAGAACATGTTAAGGAAGAACTACAAAAGTTTGCCGAACAAAAAGTGAGCTATGAAACAGAAGGAGATTCACCTTCTTGTTCTTCTGGAAATAAAGACCACAGAGAGAGAGAGTGTGCCAGTGAAACCTTTTCCAGTGCTTCAACAGAAAAGGCTTGCAAGACAGAAAAAAAGCACAAGAGTTGACTAGAAGAACTGAGAGTAAGTTGGAAAGGAAGCAGAAACTGTATTTGGGAGATGGAGATAAACAAGAATAAAAACAGCAACTCAGAAATTGACAAATAAATGTGGGACTATACAGCATTAATTGTATTTGTGAAACACGACAGAACAAGAAAACCTGGAAATAATTAACCTTTTTGACTTTGTTCATATGTGATTCCTAGGCTAATGACCCCAGGGGGCCTTTTTAAGCTTAGCCAAGCATCCCAAGGTGAGATTCAAACCATGTTCCTTTTGTCTGTGAGGTAACTACCTTAACCATTATGTCAACACCTAACCTGTAAACTTGTAGGGGACTCTAAAGCATAAGCCCTACTTCATGACATTAATGGGTGGAGGAACACTTAGGAGAGGGGAAGAGGAAGGAAAGAGTTAACTGTAAAGTTAACTGTAAGCAAAACAAATTTTTGTTCTCAACAGTAACATTTGTATAGTGCATACCTGCATGCTATCAAGTAAAATGTTCTCAATTATTTTAAGTGTAATGGGGATACTAAAGTAAACAGGTGACCTGTTTTTTTTCCCCATTTTTTTCTCTTTCTCCTTGTTCAATTTTAAGGCACTGCAATCTAAAAAAAAACGCAATGTTAAAAAAAAGAAGAAGAAGAAAGGTCTGTTCAAAACAGTATGATACAAGAAAAAATGACTGGATTAAGGCTCTTGGTTTTATCTAGTAACACGTTTTAAGAGAAAGAAAAAATAAAAAAGAACATCGAATATAACAACACTTTCAAGATGTTTGCACATTGAGTAACAGCTTAACTCTAGCTCTTCCAGGGTGAAAATAGAAACTGAACAGAGAAGGCCAGTAAACGTTTGTGTTTATGGTTAAATTTCAGTAACTGGCTAGTAAGTGTACTGCCTGGATGCCAGGGAAAAAAGAAATACAGAGCACCTGGAAAAATAAGTTACAAAAAGTGAGGAAGAAACACTGACTGAGGAAGGTTCTGCAGCTGTTCAGCAAAAAGCTATGCAACCTCCAGCCATGACCTCCAGTAACCTAAAGGAAGATATAAGACAACTGCTCACACACCTGGTTAAAGTAAACAAAACACTGATGGAGTATATCAACACAAACAACAAACGGCTGGAAAAAATGGAAGAAGCTTTAAACATATATTAAGGTGAGGTGATAGAGCTGCAGAAATCAGGTTGAAATTAAGAAAAGGCTGGCTGAATATGAGACTGCTCAGGAAGAGAATTAGAGGACAGAGCACACATGGAAAACTTGAGATTTTCAGCTATACCAGGGAAGCTGGAAGGAACAGACTGCATTAATTTTATGAAAGCACAAATAAGCAAGTGGACTGGTATTCCACAGGAGGAGCTGTTAGTTGAAAGGGCACATTATGTGTATGCCCCAAACCTAGCTATGAGAAAGCAACACAGACCTTTAATAGTAAAGATCCAATCCTACCAGCAGAAGGAGTTGATTCTGACAAAACTGTGACAGAAGGACAAAGTACTAAAAGTAGGAGACTTTGTGGAGAATGATTACTCATTGCACACCAGGCAGAAGGTGAATAAATTCATTCCACTATTCAGGGAATGTCAAGATGCTGGTGTGAGATGCAAACTGCTGTACTCAGTTCTCTTCAAAGTATTCTTCCCTGGAGGGACAAAATCATTTTTTGATGAAGTACATGCTAAGGAGGAAATACAAAATTTGTCAACAAAAAGTGAGCTGTGAAACAGAAGGAGATTCTGCTTCTTGTTCTTCTGGTAATAAAGACCACAGAGAGACTGCACCTGTGAAACCTTTTCCACTGTTTCAGCGGGAAATGTTGGGGAGAAGGAAGGGAGCATGAGAGTTGACTGGAAGAATAGAGAGTGCATTGGAAATGAAGCAGATACAGGATTTGGGAGATGGACATGAACAGTAATAAAACCAGTAACTTAATTTGGGATTATAGTGCAATAATTATATTTGTGAAATATGACAGAACATGAAAATCTGGAAATATTGGTCTTTTTCAGAATCTGCTGGACTTGTGGGGGACTCTAAAGTATATCCCCTACTTCATGTCATTAATGTTTGGAAAATGTTTTGGGGAGGGGAAGAGAGGGGAAAAACTTAACTGAAAGTAAATAAAACATTTTTTCTCAATATTTTGTGGTGTATGGTTTTCCTTGCATGCTATAAAGTAAAGTTTTTGCAGTTATTTGTAAGTGTAATGGGTATTGTAAATCGGTGTTGCTGTTCTCCCCCCCCCTTTCTTTCTCCATTCTCTCTTTCTTATTGTTCAGTTTTAAGAGGTGTAGGCACTGCAATGTAAAAAAGGCCTGGTTGGGAGAGCATGACAGAGAAAAAGTGGTGTGCCTTTTCTCATTCATGCATGGGAGAATGACTAGATTAGGGATCTTAGATTGATTTAGTAACAAGTATTGAGAGAAAACAAGTAAATGAAAAAGAATACTGAATATTGTGAGGCTTTTTCCAGCAAATGAATGTATGCTTAGTGGCAATTCTGTACCTGTTACCTATGTCTCCATGGAGACAATCTGATAAAGTGAAACTGGTTACATTCTGGCGGAGAGTGGTTGGCTGGGGGGGGGGAAGAAAAGAGAAACTGGCTAGGAGAAAATGTTCTCTGAAAGCATTAAGGGGTTTTCCCAGCTGGGACAGCTATAAAGATAAGACAAGACCAGTTTGCACTTTTTAGAAGCACAAGCTGCACCATTTGTTTTAGCATGGATAACCCGTCTTTTGCTTTAACTCAAGTTTCTGAGTGTGGCTGTCAGTTTTGGACATTTGTTCCTATTAAGAGGGTAAAATGTCAGAATTTAAAGATGTACATAGTTTTGTGTATTACTATTAAATTAATAGGTTTTTGGGAGGTATTGGGTGTTTGTTTGTTTGAGGGCTTTCACTAAAACAAAAAGTTTTGTAAGATGTGACGTAGGCTCAAATGGATATGACAAGAAACAGCTATATAAAAGTTCAACTTGCCAGTGCATGCATGTAACACAAAAGCTGGAAGTAGACAGTTAAAAAAGGTGTTATACATAAAAAGTGGGAATAATAACTTTTTAATACAATGGTGGTTTCTGTAATGTCTTTAAATGTCAATGGTCTCACAAATAAATACAAAAAAGAAAGAATAGTGAATTATATTAAAAATGTAGAGTACAAATAGCTTGCTACAGGAGACACACTTGGAAAGAACTGAACATGTGAATTTTTTTTTTATTTCACATCTGTTTACCGGGAAAGTCTGACTTGGAACAAAGCCTATTTTCAGTGGAGGCCTGGGTAGAAACACTCCAGATGCATGTCTTTGTAACATGGGAGGAAACCGGAGTACCCGAAGGAAACCCACACGAGCGCAGGGAGGACATGCAGACTCCACACAGAAGGCACCTCAGCCGAGAATCGAACCGGAGAATCTCTTGCTGTGAGGCGATAACGCTACCACTGCACCACTGTGCCATCCATAATTTTATAAAGATAGGTTTTCAGGGTGGTTATTCGGTGAAATATCTGGGACAAAGGAAAAGAGAAGTACTTGTATTAATTGCAAGAGAAGCTGCAACAGTGACAGAAGAGGATAAAAAAGATAATAATGGCAGATTTATAGTGCTAAGGGGCCACTGGTAAGGGAAGAGGAGTACACTGGCACATATTTATATTCCACTTAAAACTGGTATAATGGAGCTTAAGAAAATTCCTGGGAGAAATTATCAGGTTTCAGCAAGGACTATTACTTATAGGTGGGGACTGGAATTTGATTTGCAACAGTGAAGATGTATCTGGGGGCCTAGAAGAAAAAATAAAACAAAGAAGGGTATATTGTTGAAAAAAATGAAAATATTTGAAATGGAAGATGTGAATTTACATATTATTCCCCAAGATATAAAAATTGGGAAAGACTAGACAGAATTTACATTTCACAGGAACATGTACATTTAATTGAAGGTCTTGTTAAACACCCCAAAATTACTTCAGATCATGCACCAATAATAACTAAAATAAAAACATAGGAGTAATGAAATAAAAACAAGACACTGGTGTTTTCCCTCCTATCTGTTGAAAAGAGAAGAATTTAAGGAATAGGTAGTGGAGATGATTGAGGAGGCATTCGAGAAGATAGAAATTACTTCTGAAAATATAGCTAGGGATTGGGAGAAAATTACAGTGGAATTTAAAAACTGGGTGGAAATAAAAGAAAGGGAGCTACGGTTAAGAAGTAACAAGAATTATTTAGAACTGGCAAATGTTGAAGTACTGAAGAATAAGGGGATTCTCACAGAACAAGAGGATCCACTGAAGAATGCTATGCAGAAAATAAGGGATTACTCTTGGTAATATACATGAGTTTAGACAGTTTGCTGTTAAGCAACTGTTTTTTGATAATAACACTAGAGCACAAAAACTTTTATCACAACAACTCAGGCAACAGAAAGTATAAAGGGCTGTTGACAAGCTTATGAAGCCTACAACAAGGAAGGTAACAAGAGATCATGTAGAGGTATTAGAAATATTTTGGAAATTCTATGAAAGTCTGCATAAAGCAGAGAAATATGGAACCAAGAAAAGATAAAAATGGAAATGTTTATGGAAGAATTAAATATGACAAGTAAAGGTAGATGAGGCTCAATTACTAACAGTTAGGAAAGGAGGAAATGAGATAAAAATTGTGATGTACAAACAATCTACAGGAAAGTTCCTAGGAATAGATGGCATTCCTGTGGAAGTTTGGAACCTAGGAGGGCAAAACTGATAAAGATCCGGAAGGTTTTGTTTAACAGTATTTTAAGAAGAGGAGAAGTACAAACATCCTGGAAGAAAGCAGTGGTAGCTATAATACCTAAAGAGGGTCAAAATCTATCAGATTCAGCTTCATACAGGCCCATTTCAATACTGAACAATGATTATAAAGGGTTCATGTATATAATGGCTAAACAAATGACAAAAGTAATGTCAAAACTGATATATATATATATATATATATATATATGTGTGTGTGTGTGTGTGCGCGTGTATATCAATGTGGTTTTGTGGAGGGGATGCAAACATTTGACAACATTAGCAGAACATCGATGACCCAGACAGAAGCAGAATGTAGGTCTTGATGCAGAGAAACCATTTCACACAGTAAGCTGGGACTTTATGAGCAGGGCAATGGAAGCATTTGCATTTCCTGAAAAAAAATTAAAAGGCTGACTAACAGGATATATGAGGGATTGGAGGTGACAATTAAAGTGGGTGGGGTCCTCTCTGTTAATTTCTGCTTGAGTAGAGATCCAGGCAGGGGTGTTCCCTTTCCCCTTTGTTATCTGCATCATATTTAGAACCAATAGCAAAGAAAATAAGGGACTCAGATATTCAAGGATAGAATTAGTATTGTAGTCATGAAATTCTGGCTCTCTTTGCAGATGATATTATTTTATACCTGACAAAACCAGAAAGAGATATTATAGCGCTGTGGAACATTTTGAGACAGTTTCAAATCTTTTCGGGATACAAAATTAATGAAGCTAAAACACAGGCAATAGCTGTAAATCATGAACCCACATATGAATTGGTTCAGTAATACCAATATTTATGGGGACATGATAAAATGATAAAGTATTCAAGAATATGGATTAAAATGATTCTGGTGTGGCAGCTAAGGATATGTGAAAAGAGACTAAAGAAAAGATAATACAAATACTGAGAAAATGGAAGCGTTGTTATATGGATATGGATAGTAAGATACAAGCAGTGTTTTTAGTCCCATTAGTCTTATACACAGGTCGGGGATATTTTTATCAACCAGAGGAGAAGTTGTGGATAGCAATTAATAAAGAGATGAAGGACTTTGTCTGGGATGGGAAGATAGGAAGAGTCGAGTGAGATAAGCTGATTCTTCCAGTAGAACAGGGTGTATTGGGATTACCTGACTTGCAAGGGTATTTCAGAGCTACATAGCTAAAGTTCCTATGCACAGCAGAAGCAGAAAACCATAATTCAAAGTGGAAAGGGATGATGATGATGAAATGGAGGGGGCCTCAAGAAACAAGGAGAGATTGGGATTTTGGATACAAGCCTTTAAGGAGAATGACGATAATCATAAAGAATATTATATCTATAAAGCAGCAGAAAGTATTCTAAGAGTTAAGACAATACAGGAATGGAGAAAGGAGATTCTGCCTTTAGGGATGATCGCAATTATGGATATAGACAACAGGCAAGAGGGGGTTGGAATTTACTGGAGAAAACTGGCAAAGGAACCAATGTACTGGGAGCAAATAACTAGAGATGGAAAGATGACAGAATTGGAAGATGTCAAGAATTTATTTGGACTGCAGGTTAGAGATTGCCTTACCTATCAAGGATTGATATCAGAGTATAGGCAAAGAAAGAGAAATGGGGGGGGGGTCCTAAACAAAAGGTCAACACTGGTAGAGGTTTTAGTAGAATCTAGAACAGAAGCTGCGATTAAAAAAGGAATAATTAGTAGGGCATATAAAATATTACATGATAACAATAAGAGTCAATCAGAGGAGCTTATAGAGGATTGGGAAAAGAGATTGGATGAACAATTCACAAAGAAACAATGGGAGGATATATGTATGTCTCCCAAATATGCAACACAAGCTAGATTATTTTGGATTATTGCTTGAAAATGTTTACACAGATATTCTTGTACCCCAAGTAGACTCCAGAGAATTTTTCCTCAGGTAGACAGAAAATGTTGGAGGTGTGATGGGGAATAAAGCGATAACTGGGAAACACTGACTAGAAAGAGTCCTGCAGCTGTTCATCCAAAATTAGTTCAAGTTCCAGCTTTGGTGCAAGAGCTGGCTTCCAGTAATTTAGAGGACAAATAAATCAAATGAGCACAGAGCTGATTAAAATAAATGATAACTTTAACAAAAGGCCGGAAAAACATGGAAGACACTTTAAACAACTATTCAGATGAACTGATAAAACTGCAAAACCAGGGGTTGAAATGAAGAAATGGCTGGATAAGTTTGAGACTGCTCAAGAAAATCTATTTAAAAAAATGATAGAGGACAGATCACACAGAAAAAAAACTTACAATTTTCTTCTGTACCAGAGAAACTGGAAGGAACAGATTATATGAATTTTGTGAGAGCACAAGCAAGCAACCTGGACTGGACTGAACTGGTATTCCACAGCAGGGTTTGTTAATTGAAAGAGCACATCATGTGTATGCTCCAAACCTGACCACGAGAAAGCAGCCAAGACCTGTGTGAGTAAAGATGCAATCATACCAGCAAAAAGAGTTGATCCTGACAAAACTCTGACAGAAGTGCAAATTATTAAAAACTGGAGACAATAGTATGTTTGTGGGAAATTATTTTTCACTGTACACCAAGCATAAGGAAAAGCAAACTTATCCCAGCTATCAGGGACTGCTGAGAGGGAGGTATGAGAGTTAAGCTGCTGTATCCAGCTGTCTTCAGAATATTTTTTTTCCTGGAGGATCAAATTCATTTTTTGATGCAGAACAGACTAAGGAGGAAATACAAAAGTTTGTCCAACAAAAAGTGAGACATAAACAGAAGAGGACTCTTCTTCTCATTCTTCTGATAATACACCTCATTGAGAGAGTTTTCCAGTGAATCATTTTCCAATGTTCTAAAGGTAAATGTTTGAGATACAGAAAAAAAGCACAGGAGTTGACTAGAAGAATCAGAAGTACCTTGGACATGAACTGGTGTCTGGAGTTGGGAGATGGAAATGAACAGGAAGAAGACCAGCAAAACAGCAAATAGTCAACAAATGTGAGATTATAATGTATCAATCACATTTATGAAATATGGCTCTACAAGAAAAAGTAGATGAGGGAGATTGCAATTTTGTTGACATTGTTAAACTTGTGGAGAGATGGAAAAATATAAACTCTACTTCATTTCATTAATATTTGGAAGGACAATAAAAGGAGAGAAAAAATAAAGTAACAATATTTTTTGTTCTTAGTATCTCAATAAAACATTTCATGACATAAATTGCATGTTACATAGTAAAGCATTTTTCAGTGATAATTGTATGTGATAAAGATACTAAAGTAAACAAGTACTTTGTTTTTCTTTTTGGGTTTTGAGAAATGTAGGTATTAAAATGTAAAAAGAGAAGAAAGGCTTCAGAAAAATATGTTTAAGTTAGTGTGCTGTAAACTTGGGTTATTTGGCTGGGGGATGGGGTGTAAAAGTGTGCTGATTACAGCATAGGTAGAGATGAGGTATTTGTCCTTATTTTTGCATAGATGAATGCCTGGATTAATGCCCTTGGCTTAATATAATAACATGATTTTTTGTGAAAGTGAGTGGGCTTTAAAAATAAGACAACAGTGAGAAAGTAATGAAAAGTTTTCCTTTAGCAAATATTTTTTGTGTGAATTGAGAAGTCTGCAGCTGGGGATAGCTAAACATTCTGTTTTTACTTTCCATGGAAACAAGCTGACCACAGGTGATGGAAATAAATCTTGAAAGGTCTGGACATTGCTGAGATAAACATAAAATTAAAAGGTACAAGAGCAAGCACCTTAGTTAAAAATAAAGTTTGAAATTATTGGAAGTGAATTAAGAGATAGCAGCTTTTTCCTAGAACCTCTTTGTCTGCAGAATGCAATTACTGGTGCCAGGCACTTTGTTAAGACCCTGGGCACAGTAGATAAGCCAAAGGGCAGTGCAGAGAATTGGTAATGCATTGAGCCAGCCTTGAATCTGAGGTATCTTCTGCATAATTGTCTGATTGGGACATGCAGGTATGCCTCTTTTAGGTCTATAGTCACCAGCTAAGCGTTCTTGCCCAGCATGGGCAGAAGCTGCTGCAAAGTCATCATCTTGAATTTTGGTATATCCAGGAATGTGTTCAGAATAGATAGGTCCAGTATTGGTCTCCAGGCCTTGTCCTTTCTGGGTACCAAAAACAGTCTTGAGTAAAATCCTTGTCCCTGCTCTTGCTCTGGTACTTGCTGAATGGCCCCCATGTCCATGAGGGATGAGACCTGTTTTTGTGCCTCTGCCCATTGATTTTTTGGCAGATCTGGCCAGCCGTTTGCCTTTGGCAGGGTATGGAAATGGAACTTGTACCCCTGTGACATGATATTTAGAACCCACTTGTCCTGGGTTATAATGTGCCAATTTTGAGAAAAAAGTGCTAATTTTCCCCCTAAGGGTGCTGCCAGGAGATAAGTGCTTGGTGAAGGCAGGGGAAAGTCATTGGGACTGTTTCCTGTATGGTTGTGAATTGTCCTCTCCAACCTTGGAGGTAGAAGCACCCCATTGCTTTGACCTGTAGGAACCTTGCACCTGGGTTCTGCCTCTAGGGCGTCTGGGTCTGCCCCTTTGAGGTCTGTCTGACACAAGAAAGGACCAATTCTTTGTAGGCCAGTGTCTACTAAACCTAGGTGGCTGTACTTGTAAAAAATCTTTTTGACAGTTTGCATAGATTTAGCTTTGTCCTCCATTTTCTTTAACACCTCCTCTGCCTTAATACCAAACAAAGTATCATGCTGTAAAGGTGCATCTAATAATTTAACTTTGACATGATCAGGCAGATTCTGTTCCTGTAACCAAGCATGCCTCCTAATTACAGAACCCGTAACTACGGCCCTGCAGGCCTCCAAAGAATCAAAACCACATTGCAAAGTATGCTTTCCAACTTGTTCAGCTGCATGCAATAAATCCTGCATTTCCTTGTTTTCTGCACATTCAGAGTTTAATAACATTTTCTGTTTAAGCAATGCCATGACATGTTGTTGATATTTGAGCATATGAAACTGACAGTTTAAGGCCCTTATAGCCAAGGTAGCAGATGTGTAAACCTTTTTTCCCCATCTATCCAGTGCCCTAGAATCTCTGTCAAAGGGGGTAGGGTTTTTTCCTTTGGGACCCTGTGAAATAGTTTCTGGGTTTGCAGCAGGGTTTTTAAAAAGGAATTTATGAGAGTCAGGAACCCTGTAGTATCTGTCAGGCTTAACAGGAGCTGGAGGTAAGGAGTTAGGGGTAAGACTAGACTCCGAAAACACATCATTTACAATATCTAACACAGGTGGAATGGCTAGTGGCCTGTGTTGAGGTAGTAAAAGGAAATCCCTGAGCCTCTTTTTAGATTCTGAAAAATCTTGGCTCTCTCAGTGGAAATGCTCCCTCATGGTATGCAAGGTTTCCCCAAAAGAATAGTCCTCTGGAGGAGAAGCTGAAGGAATAGATTCTTCAGCATCAGAATCCTCATAGGGGGAAGAGAATATTCCTGATCAGAAGAGGAATCAGAAGAAATAGAAACCTGATCTGAAGATTCATAGTCAGTCTCTTGCCTAGGCCTCTTATCAGGAGGGGGATGGGAACCCCTGATCAAGGTAATTAAGTCTTCGGCCATTTTGAGCATCTGTTTTTTGGGCATAGAGGCCTGTCCACGTGGCTCTTGAGCTTGTTTCTTTGCTTTAGAAGGTGCTTTAGTCTTTGCCTTTGAAGCTGAGGTTGGTTTAATGTAAAGATGTTTAGGTCTGAATACACCCTCAGAAGCCGGTACCTGCTCAGCAGCTCTGGACCCATCTGAAGGAATTGTATCCGAGGCTCCAATACCTTGAGTTTCCAGCGGCATGGCCGACTCCATGTGGGAGTCAGTAGCGGCCTGCGACTCTAAAGTAGCGGGCGTCAAGGGCTGCGAAAGCGCCTCAATGAGAACCGGCGAACCAGCGACTGGCTTAGGAGAAGCTTTGTCATCGGTTTTGGGCCTCGGTTGTCTATCTCTCTCCTTTTCTTTGCGTTTTTTGTGAACTCCGGTAGTCGGATGGCTATCCGACGACATTTCTGGATAATTAAACCAGCGTCCAAAATAGTTTAAAGCAAAATCATACCGACGTTTAATAGTGCGTTGATTAATTCTAGCACAAAACCGACAACCAGAAACATGATCAGGACCTAGGCAAGGAGCACAGTAAAAATGAAAGTCCTTATGAGGTATTTGCTTTCCACAAGAAATACAATTATTTACTTTTTCTGACATTGGTCTGGAGCAAGAAAAAAGTTTCCCCAATGGGGTACTTAGCTTTATTGAAGACTTCGGATCTGAAATTCGAACACGAAAATCTCAGGAGTCGGCCGACCGGGCACTGTGCGGCAAAAAAGACTAAAGAAAATGGCGTTGGCCGCATCTTTTATACCCCTGACGACCTGATGTCAGGGAAGGGGCGGCAGTAGCCGACGCAGGACCCAGGACTTTGGAATTCAGGCTGACTGAGGGCAACCTGCCAGCAGGATTGCCCAGATGTAATGACTGCAACAGTGAAACACGAAGAAAGTACAGTTTTGTACCTACCATAAATGTAGATGTTCGAGTGCTCATACAGCTGCAGTCATAACAGATGGGTTATCCTGCCATCAGGCGGGACCACGGTCGGCCGAATTCCAAAGTCTAGGTCCGGCGTCGGTTGTCGTCGCTTCTTCCCTGACGTCAGTGTGGCAGGGGTATAAAAGAGGCAGCCAACGCCATTTTCTTCAGTTTTTCTTGCCCCAGATGTCAGATGCCCCCAGAAGGAAGGCAAACATAATGTTATGCAAAGATGCAATGTTGATAAATCAAAAAACAGTAGTTACAAGCAAATACACCATAAAAGAATACCCCAAAAAGGTTATATGAAAAGTGTTTCATAAGGCCTGTCCTAAGAGGGGATGGAGGGAGGGAAACCTGGACTGCAGCTGTATGAGCACTCGAACATCTACATTTATGGTAGGTACAAAACTGTACTATGTTCATCGTGCATACAGCTGCAGTCATAACAGATGGGTAGAATCCCAAAGCTAAGTAAGGGTGGTAGGCACTAAGTGGAACTAGGAGGGGCTAGGATGCCTTGCAGGACTGCTGTGGCAAAGCCCGCTCTAGATTTTGAGTATAGTGGGAGGTGATAGTGCTTGGAGAAAGTGTGCACTGAACTCCAGGTGGCTGCTTCCAAAATGTCCTTGGTAGGGACCCCCTTGAGGAAGGCTGCAGAGGTAGCTGTGGCTCTGGTAGAGTGGGATCTGATTCATGCAGGCACAGTTTTTCCATGAAATGAGTAACAAAAGCGTATGCAGTGGGCTATCCATTTTGAAATTGTCTGTTTGGAAATAGCCTTTCCCTGAGCACCTACAGCATAGGACACAAAGAGTTGCTCAGATTTCCTGAATGGCTTTGTTCTGTCCAAGTAGTAACGAAGTTGTCTGTGAATGTCCAAGGAATGTAGTAGTCTTTCCCCTTTGTTTTGTGGATTAGGATAAAAGGTAGGTAAGTGGATAGTCTGATTCAAAGCTACACTGGATACTACCTTTGGCATAAAGGTAGGATTGGTTCGTAAGGAAACTCTGTCCTGATGGAAAATGATGAATGGTTACACAGCCATGAGGGCCTGTAGCTCCGAAAAGTACAGTTTTGTACCTACCATAAATGTAGATGTCCGAACTGGATAGCATCTGCAGTCATAACAAATGGGTTGTCCTGTCGTCAGGCAGCCCTTCGGTCGGCCGGATTCCAAAGTCTGGGTCCGGCTTCGGCTGATGTAGCACTTCACCCGACGTCATCTCTGCTGGTCTTCGGGTATAAAGGCATCAGCCGACGCCATTTTCCTCAGTGTTTCTTGCCCCAGATGCCAGTTGCCCTCTTGGAAGGCTAAATTTTGGATAAATGCCAATGTTTCCAAAAAGATAGAAGGCAAACACAAAAAAATAAGCATGTATGTACATATATACAAACAAATACACCATAAGAGACCCCCCCCCCCCAGCTAGCTATTTGGAGGGTAAATACCCTAGGAGTACCACAGAGGGAAGGAGGGAGGGTAATCCTGACTGCAGATGCTATCCAGTTCGGACATCTACATTTATGGTAGGTACAAAACTGTACTATGTCCTTCATGGATGCATCTGCAGTCATAACAAATGGGTAGAATACCATAGCCAACTAGGGGAGGAGGAAGAAAAATTATGGTGTGGTTAGGATCCCTTGCAGTACAGCAGTGGCAAACCCTGCTCGGGATCTAGAATACAGAGGTAAATTATAATGCTTGGCAAATGTATGCACGGAGGTCCAAGTAGCCGCCTCAATAATGTCCTTGGTTGCCACTCCTCGTAAGAAAGCTGTGGTAGTGGCTGTAGCCCTTGTAGAATGAGGCCTTATGTTCTGTGGAGTTGGTTTTCCATGGTAGGAGTAACAGAATCTTATGCAATTTCCTATCCATTTGGAGATTGTCTGTTTGGAAATTGCTTTTCCTTCTCTTCCTGTTGCATAGGCTACAAAAAGCTGGTCAGTTTTTCTGTTACTTTTGGTTCTGTCCAGGTAGTAGCGTAGCTGTCTGTGTACATCCAAGGTATGCAGCATTCTTTCCCCTCTGTTTTGTGGATTGGGGAAGAAGGTAGGTAGGTGGATTGCCTGGTTTAAAGACACTCTGGATACCACCTTAGGCATAAATGTAGGATTAGTTCTCATGGACACCCTATCTTGATGGAAGATTAGGAAGGGTTGTACTGCCATTAAGGCCTGTAGTTCAGAAACCCTCCTTGCTGAGGTAATTGCCAGTAGGAAAGCAGTTTTCCATGACAGGTGCTGTAGATCTGCTGTTGCTGCTGGTTCAAACGGAGGGAGTGTCAACTTTTCTAGCACAAAGTTCAAGTCCCATGCTGGTAATGGTGGTTTCCTAGGAGGTTTTACATTCTTGATCCCTCTGAGGAACTGCCTGAGTAGAGGATGTGAAAAGACAGGTGGATCAAAGCTGTATTCTGCTGAAATAGCTGATGCATGTATCTTGATGGAGGAATAGGACAGGCCTGTATGTAGAAGCTCTGCCAAATACTCCAGAATGTTAGCAATATCTATATTGACACATCTTTTCCTCTTTCAGCACTCCAAATGACAAACCTTTTCCATTTTCCTGCATAGTTCCTTCTTTTGAAGGTCTGCGGGCTTCAAGGATAATGTCTTTAACCCTTTGGGAAAGATCTGGATTAGTTGCTGCTATGTGATGTTCCAGGCAGTCAGTTGCAAAGTTTTAGGTTTGGATGCATGATGCTGTAGTTGTTCTGAGTTAACATCAAAGGCATCAGGGTATTGACCACATTTTCTCCTGAGACATGCTCCTCAGCAATGGGTACCAGTGTTGTCTTGGCCAGTTCGAGCTATCAGGATTATCCTTGGGCGTTCCTCTTTGATTTTCAGTAATACCTTGTGTATCAAGGGAAGAGGTGGAAATGCATATGCTGTCAGACCTTTCCAGCTGAAGGAGGCGAATCCACCTTCCATGCAAGTGGGTGAAATGTCCTTGTGCAGAATTTTTGAGCTGGTGATTGAGAGGGAAGCGAATAGATCTATTTGTGGCATTCCCCATTTCTTTGTGATGGTCTTGAAGATGTCGGGTGTAGCATCCATTCGTGAGCATCCAAGGTGGTTCTGCTTAACATGTCTGCTAGGGTGTTCTCTTTTCCGGTACAAATATTGCCTGTAACTGGATGTTGTAGCTGAGTGCCAGATTCCAAAGGTCCAAAGTCATTCTGCATAGGGGTATGAATGAGTGCCTCCCTGTTTGTTGATGTACCACATGACTGTGGTGTTGTCTGTCCTTATCATCAAATGGCCTTCTTTGAGGAATGGTCTGAATTTTTGGATTGCCAGTTTTACTGCCAGCATTTCTTTTGGTTTATGTGCAGGTGCAGCTGGCCCTGAGTGCACAATCCGTGTGCGCATTTGTCCAGCATGTGCGCCCCCCATCCTAGGTCTGAGGCGTCTGTTGTGATGGTTTGGCTTGTTCGAAAGTTGTTGAAGGGTAGGCCTGGGTTTGACTGGCATGCTTGAGCCCACCATAGGAACTCCTGTTTTAGGCATGGGATTAGTGGTATTTCTGCTTCTAGGCTGTGCCTGTGTTGAGACCATAAATTCTTTAGGTACCACTGTAGTTTTCTCATATGCAGTCTGGCATGTGGGACCAAGATTATGCATGATGCCATGAAGCCCAAGGCCTGCAGAACTTTTCTTGCTGTTAGTTTGTTCTGTTTTGTTAATGCCAAGAAGTAAAGAGGGAGTTCTTTTGTTTTTCTGCAGTTAGGAATGCCATTTGTTTTACTGTGTCCAATTCAGCCCAAGAATGTTCTTGTTTGGGATGGTATCAGCCTTGACTTTTGTAAATTGACTGTGTATCCCAGGGCTTGTAGCAAGTAAATGACCCTTTGTAAATCTGTTGTCAGCTTGCTTTTGTTGTCCGCTTGTAGCAGGCAGTCGTCCAGGTATGGATAAATTTGGATTCCCTGTAGTCTGCAGTGGCGATTACTGATGCCAGGCATTTTGTGAATACTCTGAAGCAGTAGATAAGCCAAAGGGCAATGCTGAGAATTGATAATGCTCTGATCCTGCAAGAAATCTGAGGTATCTTCTGCAATTTGGTCGAATGGGGACGTGCAGGTA
The DNA here is from genome assembly GCF_019279795.1 of Protopterus annectens. Taxonomy (NCBI): domain Eukaryota; kingdom Metazoa; phylum Chordata; order Ceratodontiformes; family Protopteridae; genus Protopterus; species Protopterus annectens. The sequence goes on along the minus strand of NC_056728.1, from coordinate 1,797,261,924 downwards.
TGCCTCCTTGAGATCTAGAGTTACCAGCCAACACTCCTTGCCCAGCATGGGAAGAAGTTGCTGTAGGGTCAGCATTTTGAATTTTGGGACAATGATATACGTGTTTAAGATGGACAGGTCGAGAATAGGTCTCCAACTTTTTTCTTTTCTTGGTACTAGGAAGAGTCTGGAATAGAATCCTTTGCCCTGTTCTGTTATTGGTACTCTTTCCACAGCTCTCATCTTTGTTAATTCCGTTATCTGCTGTAGAGCTTCTATTTTTTGATTTGGAGGCAGGTTTGGCATTCCTCTTTTTACTGGTAAGGTGTGGAAGTGGAACCGGTAGCCTTGGTCTATGGTTTGCAAAATCCACTTGTCTTTTGTGATATAGTGCCAATTTTTCGAAAATAAGGCTAATTTTCCGCCTAATGGTGCTGCTATTTGCTCCCTGGTAGGCGGAGTTAGAGCCAAGTCACTGTGATTGCCCTGTTGCAGTGGTAGTGGTTGTGTCTGTGCCTCTGTTATTACCTTGCCACTGTCGTCCCCTGTAGGCACCTCCTCTGGATTGATTTCTGCCTCTGGAGCGTCTATTCCTGCCCCTTTGGGATCTTGTGGAGTCAGGGAAGGGCCAATTTTTGGCAGGCCAGTTCCTGCTAAACCTTGGGGCCTGAACCTGTAAGAAATCTTTAACTGTTTGTACAGATTTTGCCTTTTCTTCCATTTTCTTCATTACCTGCTGGGCAGGTGTACCAAATAAACTGGCCTTATCCATAGGAGCATCTAATAGCTTAGCTTTAACATGATCCGGTAAGACCTGCTCTTTCAACCATGCATGTCTTCTTATCACTGTGCCAGTCATGGCTGATCTAAATGAAGCCTCCAGTGCATCATAGCCACATTTTAAGGAATGGTTACTAACCTGTTGTATGTTATTCACCATTTCTAATACATATTTCTTATCTATAGATTCATCAGAGGATACTTTTTTAGTTAACTGATCAAGCATAAACTCTTGGTATTGGATCATGTGAAACTGACAGTTTAAAGCTCTAGCTGAGAGAGTAGCAGAGGTGTAAACTTTTTTCCCCCATCTGTCCAAGGACCTGGATTCCCTTTCTGAAGGAATAGGGTTTTGCTGTGGTCGAGGCTACTGCCTTAGGCCCCTGGGAAATAGTTTCGGGTCTGCCAGTGGGGCCTTGTATAGGTGGTGATGAGTGTCTGGAACCCTGTAAAATCTATCAGGTTTGGCAGGGGCTGGAGGTAAAGAATCAGGAGCAGTGCAGACATCATTAAATGCATCATCCACAACAGGCAAAACAGGAGGTATAGCTAAGGGCCTATGTTGTGGTAAATGCAGAAAAGTCCTAAGCCTTTTTCTTGAATCTGAGAAATCTTGTCCCTGCCATTGAAATTGTTCTCTCATGGCATGTAAGGTTTCCCCAAAGGAAAATTCCTCTGGTGGAGAGGCAGCTGGAATGGATTCTTCAGCATCGGAGTCTTCATAAGTAGAAAAAGGATTCTCTGGCTGTTCTGTAATGTCGGAGTCATCCGCAGAATCATCAGAGGACACTGGCTCGGGGGGCTCTGTCCTAGGTCTCTTTTCTGGGGGCTGAGAGGCCCTGTCTGCGTGAGATTGGGATCCCCTAATTAAGGATATTAAATCTTCTGCCAGAGTAAGCATTTGTGAACTAGAAGAGGGCCTGTGTGAGGGAGATTTAACAGGCACTGACTTAGCAGATTTGGCTGCTTTAGCCCTGGCAAAGGCCTTGATAGACATGGCTGCAGGGGGTCTAGCAGCACCACGTGCTGGGGTAGAAACATCCAAAGGGATGGTGTCTGATAACTCACTAGAAACCACAGTTGTAGGCAAAATTTCTGAGGCCGATTCAGGTAAGGTAGCAGGAGCCTCAGTAGTAGCCATGGATTCGGCTGAAGATTGACCAGTTTTCTCGGTTTCGGCCGAAACCGAGACACTCGCGGGTTGCTTAACCGTGGTTTCGGCCGAAACCGCGGACCGCGAGTGTCGGTCTTTTCGCGTTTTTAACAATTTGGGTAGTCGGAGGATCCGGCGGCATAATGTAAGCAAAGTCTGAGCGAAAAACTGTTCAGCAAACTCTGACCGGCGCCTAAGCGTTAGGCCGGTTGAAGGAAGCGCAGGCCGAACAGGCTGCTACGTCATGGTCTGGGCCTAAGCAAGGCAGACAATAAGAGTGGAAATCTTTATGAGGTATTTGTTTCCCACAAGTTAAACAGTTATTGACTTTTTCTGACATCGGCTGAGGCAAGAAAGAGTCCCCAACGGGGTACTTAGCTTTTTAGAAGTCTTCGAAGTAGTATTCGGTAGTAGTAATCTCTGGATCTGACCGACCGGCACTTGCGAACAGCTTCTGCTTCGGGCGCCATGCGGCAAGAAAGACTGAGGAAAATGGCGTCGGCTGATGCCTTTATACCCGAAGACCAGCAGAGATAACGTCGGGTGAAGTGCGACATCAGCCGAAGCCGGACCCAGACTTTGGAATCCGGCCGACCGAAGGGCTGCCTGACGACAGGACAACCCATTTGTTATGACGGCAGATGCATCCATGAAGGACATCCCTGCGTGCTGAGGTGATAGCCAGAAGAAAGGCTGTTTTCCATGACAAGTACTGTAACTCTGTTGAAGAAGCTGGCTTGAAGGGAGGAAGGGTCAGCTTTTCCAATACGAAGTTGAGGTCCCAAGCAGGGACTGGTGGTTTCCTTGGGGGTTTTATATTCTTTGCCCCTCTGAGGAACTGCCTTAAGAGAGGGTGAGAGAATAAAGGAGGATCTGTGTTGTATTGTGCAGAAATGGCTGAAGCGTGGATCTTGATGGAGGAGAAGGAAAGTCCATTGTTTAACATCTCAGCTAGGTACTGTAAAATTTGAGGTATATTTATTACCCAAGGATTCTGTCCCTTTTCTTGATTCCAGGCACAAAAGCGTTTCCATTTGGCGGAGTAGGCCTTTCTAGTAGAAGGTCTTCTGGCCTCCAAGATGACATCCTGTACCTCCTTGGAGAGGAGAAACTGTTGGGAAATCAAGGAATTCTCCATGCAGCTAGATTTAGAGTTTTGAGATGGCTGTGAAGGGTTTTGTAGTTGTGCTGGGACAACAGAAGGGGGACTAGAGGTAGGATCCATGGTGGGGAATGTGTCAGGCTCTTCAGGAGCGGATACCAGTGTTGTCTTGGCCAGTCTGGAGCAATGAGAATCATTTTCGGCCTCTCTGCTCTGGCTTTTAATAGAACTTTGGGCAGCAGAGGAAGAGGCAGGAAGGCATAGACTGTCAATGTTGCCCAATTGAAGGAAAGTGCGTCCACTTTCCAGGCCTGTGGATGATAGGTCCTTGAACAAAATTTTTTCAACTGGCAATTTCTGTGGGTGGCAAAGAGATCTATGTCTGGCTGTCCCCATGCCTGAGTTATCTTTGTGAAAACTTGAGGATGCAACTTCCATTCGTGTGGATCTGTCATATTTCTGCTTAGGTTGTCTGCCAGTGTGTTTTCCTTCCCTGGCAGGAATTGTGCCTGTAGTTGTATTTGCAATTCCAGTGCTGTGTTCCATAGGGTCATGGCTTGCCTGCACAGGGGGTATGAACGAGTTCCCCCCTGTTTGTTTATGTACCACATCACTGTGGTGTTGTCTGTCCTTATCAATAGCTGGCCGGGATGCAGTAGGTCTTTGAAGGTCATAATAGCCTTTTGCACGGCTAGCATTTCCTTTTGGTTGATGTGAAGGTGCTTCTCTTTTCTGGTCCATTTTCCCTGAATGCACTGATCTGTCATGTGTGCTCCCCAGGCGTAGTCTGAGGCGTCTGTTGTGGTGATCTGAGTTGCTTGAGGTACACAGAAAGGAAGACCTGTGTTTCTTTGGCAAGCTTGAGTCCACCACAAAAATTCCTTTTGAAGGCATGGAATGAGTGGGATAATTGCTTCCAAGCTGTGGCTGTGTTGAGACCATAAGTTTTTCAGGTACTATTGAAGTTTCCTCATATGCAGCTTTGCACATGGGATTAGTAGGATGCAAGATGCTATGAATCCCAGAGCCTGCAGGATATTCCTTGCAGTTAGCCAAGTGTAAGTTGCCATTTTTCTGAAGTATTGAGACAGTTGCCCTTGCTTGTCTGGCGTGAGGTAGGCCATCTGGGTGGTTGTATCCAAGCTGGCACCCAGGAAAATTATTTGTTGAGAGGGTATTAGTTTTGATTTCTTTTTCTTGACTGTGTGTCCCAGGAAGTTCAACAGTTTTATTACAAACGCCAGGTGCTGCAGTAGTATGTCCTTGCTGTCCGCTTGGATCAGGCAGTCGTCCAGATATGGGTAGATTTGTATCCCTTGTAGTCTGCAGAAGGCGATTACTGATGCCAGGCATTTCGTAAACACTCTGGGCGCAGTAGATAAGCCAAAGGGCAATGCAGAGAATTGGTAATGGGTTGAACCTGCAAGAAATCTGAGGTATCTTCTGCAATCTTGTCTGATAGGGACATGCAGGTATGCCTCCTTGAGGTCTAATGTTACCAGCCAAGACTCCTTGCCCAGCATGGGAAGAAGCTGCTGTAATGTGAGCATCCTGAATTTTGGCACCTGTAGATATGTGTTTAGGATGGATAGGTCTAAGATAAGTCTCCAATCTTTGTCTTTCCTCGGTACCAGGAATACTCTGGAATAAAACCCTTGACCTTGCTCTTTTGCAGGTACCTCTTGAATTGCTTTCATGTCCATGAGAGGTGAAATTTGTTTTTGTGCCTCTGCCTTTGATTCTGTGGCAGGTTTGGCATGCCTCTCATTTTTGGAAGGGTGTGAAAGTGGAACCTGTAGCCTCTGTCTGTAATGTCCAGAATCCATTTGTCTTTTGTAACAATATGCCAATTTTTTGAGAATAATGCCAGTTTTCCGCCCAAAGGTGCTGCCATTAAAGCTTTGCTTGGCAGGTGTAGGGGGAAGTCATTGTGTCTGTTTTCTGAAAGACTGTGATCTATCTTCTCCACCTCTTGGTGCTGGTGCTTGCCACTGTCTGGCTCTGAAAGATCCTTGAGGTGCCCTCTACCCCTCAGCCACCTGTGTCTGCCCCTTTGAGGTCTGTCCGTGGCTGGAAAGGACCAATTTTTTGAAGGCCAGTTTCTGCTGAAACGTGGAGGCTGTACCTGCAGGAAATATTTCACTGTTTGCATTGATTTCGCTTTTTCCTCCATTTTCTTTAGCACCTCCTCAGCTTTAACACCAAACAATACATCTTTTTGTTGAGGTGCATCTAATAATTTAGCTTTGACATGATCTGGTAAGGTTTGCTCTTTGAGCCAAGCATGCCTACGTATAACAGACCCCGTAACAGCAGCTCTACATGATGCCTCTAAAGCATCAAAACCACACTGCAAGGTATGTTTACCCACTTGCTCTGCACCATGCAACAAATCCTGCAACTCTTTTAAATCTGGTTGTTCTGGTTGTGTCATCTTGCTTTTCAGCTGAGATATCAAAAACTGTTGATACTTTAACATATGGAACTGACAGTTTGATGCCCTCATGGTTAAAGTGGCCGAGGTGTACACCTTTTTCGCCCACCTTTCTAAAGCTCTGGAATCTCTCTCTGAAGGTAATGGGTTTTTAGCAGTAGAGGCCTTAATTCCCTTGGGACCCTGTGAAATTGTTTCTGGGTCAGCAGTATGGCTTTTATATAGAAACCGGTGAGAATCAGGAACCCGGTAATACCTGTCTGGTTTAACAGGATCTGGAGGCAAAGAATCTGGATTAAGGCTGGCTTCTGTGTACACATCATCCAATATATCTAAAACAGGAGGGATAGCAAGAGGCCTGTGCTGGGGGAGCAGAAGAAATTCCCTGAGCCTTTTCTTGGAATCTGAGTAATCTTGGCCTTCCCAGTGAAAGTGTTCCCTCAATGTATGCAGGGTTTCCCCAAAAGAAAAGTCCTCAGGGGGGGAGACCGAGGGAATAGACTCCTCTGCATCAGAGTCTTCAAATGGAGAATAGGCATAATCCTGGTCCTCAGATAGTTCTGAGGTAATAGAAGCTTGATCTGAGGAAGGGTAGTCTTCCTCTAATCTGGGCCTTTTGTCAGAGGGGGGTTGAGAACCCCTGATAAGAGTAATCAAATCCTCAGCCATTTTAAGCATCTGTTTTTTAGGCATGGTGCCTTGAGAGGGGGTCTGAGAAACCTGTTTCTTGGTTTTCATGGCTGCTTTAGATTTAGTGAAGGCTTTAATAGAGAAGGAGGAAGGCCTAAAGACCCCTTGAGAAATGGCAGGCCTGTCTAAATTCTGAGTTTCCCCGCCAGGAGTGGCGTCGGGATCTGTAGTAGGAATGGGGGCCAAGGAGCCTGCGACCTCGGGTACTGAAGACACCGGTAATGCATTGTCATCGGTACTCAGGGGCTGCGTAGGTGCCTCGCTGAGTACCGGAGAACCGGTAGTCGGCCTTAGCGTGGTTTCAGTAGGTGGTGCGGACCTCGTATGTCGGTCCTTATCTTTGCATTTTTTGCTCAAAACTGGAGTCGGAGTATCCGACGACATAATATAATTAAATTTTTTGCCAAAAAAGTGAAGGGCGAACTCCGCCCGACGCTTAATAGTGCGTTTATTGAATCTAGCACAAAAACGGCAGGCCGAGACGTTGTGGTCTGGGCCTAAGCAAGGTATACAGAAAGAGTGGAAATCCTTATGCGGTATTTGCTTCCCACATGAAATGCAATTATTAACTTTGTCTGACATCGGTCTGAGGCAAGAAAAGTTTCCCCAACGGGGTACTTAGCTTTCTAGAAGACTTCGGCTGAAATACTTTCGTAAATCTCAGGAGCTGGCCGACCGGCACTTGCGAACTGCTTCTGCTTCGGGCACCGCGCGGCAAGAAAGACTGAAGAAAATGGCGTCGGCTGCCTCTTTTATACCCCTGCCGCACTGACGTCAGGGAAGAAGCGACGACAACCGACGCCGGACCTAGACTTTGGAATTCGGCCGACCGTGGACCCGCCTGACGGCAGGATAACCCATCTGTTATGACTGCAGCTGTATGCATAATGAACATCATCCATGAGGGATGCAGAATGTAAGAAAATACCGCTTTAAAGCAAGAATTTCTTTCAAATACCTAAAAGTTACAGGAGACCATTAAATCCACAACAATTTTGTTTTCTTCCTAATTCAAGAACTGTTTGGATATAGAACAAACAAATTTAAATTTGTAATATTTGCTTGGACACAAAAATATTAAAACTTTTGCATAAGACAGCCAACCATATTATATTATAAAAATTTTATTAACCATTACACTGTGTGTCATTCACATCTTTTAAAGCACCTGTGTAACATATTATCATACATGTTTCAATGGTTATTACTTTTGCTACATTAATTATTGTCTATGGCTTAAAACTATTCAGAAGTGTAGCCTATATGCCTCCATCTGGAACAGTCAACTCCTTGACGGCTATAATAAGCCTTACAGAAAGAAAGTACAGTTGTGTACACTTACCATAAATGTAGATGTTCAAGTGTATTCACTCTTGCAGTCATTACATTTGGGTTATCTGATTGCAGTAGCCCTCAGTCGGCCTGATTAACAAAGTCTTGGGTCCTGCGTCAGTTGCTGTTTCTTCTTCCATGACGCCAGGTTGTCAGGGGTATAAAACATGCAGCCGACACCATTACATCAGTTTTTCTTGTCCCAGATGTCAGGTGCCCCCCTAATGGGAGGGAATTAAATATATAAAAAATACAAGGTTATACCTCCAACAAAAAAGCAAATACACCAAAAAGCTTTTAAGCATAGTAAAGGAAAGTAGAGGTAAAGCCAAAAGAAGTCAGGGGGCTGGAGGGAGGGTAACCAGGACTGCAACAGTGAATACACTCAAACATCTACATTTATGGTAAGTGTACACAACTGTACTATGTTCTTCGTGTTTCACTGCTGCAGTCATTACATTTGGGTAGATTCCCAAAGCTAAGGTTGGGAGGAGGAATTTAAATAGCATTAGGACCAGCTATAAGGCCTTGCAAGACTGCAGTGGCAAAGCCACCTCTGGATTTAGAGAAAATTGGCAAATGATAATGCTTGGTGAAAGTATGTACAGAACTCCAGGTAGCAGCTTCTAAGATGTCCCTGGTAGGGACACCTCTGAGAAAGGCTGTAGAGGTAGATGCAGCCCTGGTAGAGTGGGGTCTGATGTCCTCTGGGATAGGTCTTCCATGGTGCTTATAGCAGAAATGAATGCAATGGCATATCCATTTAGAAATGGTTTGCTTTGAAATAGCCCTCCCCTCTGTCCCTGCAGCAAATGCCACCAGTAGTTGTTCAGATTTTCTTTGAGGTTTAGTCCTGTCCAAGTAGAATCTAAGTTGTCTGTGCACATCTAAGGAGTGCAGTATCCGTTCACCTTTGTTCTGTGGATTAGGAAAGAAGGTTGGCAAATGAATGGACTGATTAAGAGCCACACTAGATACCACCTTGGGCATGAAGGAGGGATTGGTTCTGAGGGACACCATGTATGCATTAAAGATGATGAAAGGCTCCACCGCCATAAAGTCCTGTAATTCAGATACCATTCTTGCTGAAGTGATTGCTAAAAGGAATGCTGTTTTCCAAGAAAGAAATTTAAAATCTGCAGTAGCAGCTGGCTCGAAAGGAGGAAGAGTGAGCTTCTCCAAAACAAAGTTAAGGTCCCAGGCTGCAGTCGGAGCTCTCCTGGGTGGCCTTAAATTTTTGGCCCCTCTGAGGAACTGCTTGAGCAGTGGGTGAGAGAAGAGGGGAGGTTCTGTGTTATAACCAGCTGAAATGGCTGAGGTGCGAATCTTGATGGAGGAAAAGGACAAGCCCTTGTGAAGCATCTCAGTTAAGTATTGTAAAATATGAGGTAAATTGGGTGCTGATGTGCTCATCCCTTGAGATTGGTTCCAGGCACAGAATCTTTTCCATTTTGCAGCATAAGATTTTCTGGTACTAGGCCTCCTTGCCTCTAAAATGATATCCATCACTGGTTTACTGAGAGATGGTAAAGGAGAGATTATGTAATTAGCCAGGCTGCTAGGTTCAGTGTTTGGAGCTGCGGGTGCAGAACCTGGTTCTCCTGCTGAGACAACAGGGAAGGAGTCTGAGGCAGGTGCCAAGGGGCCAACCGTGACACAGTGCGCAAGAGGGGGTACCAGTGCTGGCGTGGCCAGTCTGATGCAATCAAAATCATCCTTGGCTTGTCCTGTTTGATCTTCAGTAGTACTTTGGAGAGCAGAGGCAGAGGAGGAAAGGCATAAACTGATAGGTTTTTCCAGCTGAAGGACACAGCATCCACTTTCCAAGCTTGTTTGTGGGAAATCCTTGTGCAAAATTTGTCCAATTGATAGTTCTGGGGGGAGGCGAACATGTCTACATCTGGGCTCCCCCATTTGCTTGTCAATATGTTGAAAATCCTTGGTTCCAGTTTCCACTAGTGTGGGTCCATGAGGTTTCTACTTAGTCTGTCTGCCAGTGTATTTAGTTTTCCTGGCAGGAATTGAGCTTGTAGATTCACTGATGCATCTGTTGTCAGGGTTTGAGCGGCAGGGTAGCGTGAATGGTAATCCATTGTTTTGGTGGCAGGCCTCTTCCCACCAAAGGAACTCTAGGCGTAGGCAAGGTATTATAGGAATCATTGCTTCTAGATCCTGAGAATGTTGACACCATAGACTTTTTAGATACCATTGTAGTTTCCTAATATGCAGTCTTGCATATGGAATTAGAAGAATGCAGGAGGCCATGAACTCCAAGGCTTGCAGTATTTGCCTTGCAGATAGCAGGGTTTTTGAGGCCACTTGTTTGAAGTAGGTTGTCAAATATATCTGTTTCTCTGGCGTGAGGAAAGCCATCTGGGAAGTTGTATTCAAGCTTGATCCCAGGAATATAATTTGTTGACAGGGTACCAGATGTGATTTCTTTTTGTTTATGGTGTACCCCAGACAGGTCAGCACCCTTGGTACAAAGGCCAGATGATTCAAAAGTATGTCCTGGCTTTCTGCCTGAATTAGACAATCGTCCAGGTATGGGTATATTTGAATATTTCTTTGCCTGCAAAATGCAATGACTGGAGCTAGGCACTTTGTGAATACCCTGGGTGCAGTAGATAAGCCAAAGGGCAGTGCAGAGAACTGATAGTGCATGTTGCCTGCCTTGAAGCGTAGGTATCTTCTGCAAGATTCCCTGATAGGGATGTGCAGGTATGCTTCTTTTAAATCTAGTGTTGCCAACCAAGCATCTTTGCCTAGCATAGGAAGTAACTGGTGAAGAGTCAGCATCTTGAATTTTGGAATCATCAAAAAGGTCTTTAGAATAGAAAGGTCCAGTGTAGGACACCATGAATTGTCTTTTATGGGTATCAGGAAAAGTCTCGAATAGAAACCTTGTCCCTTTTCCTCTTCTGGTACCAGTTGAATAGCCCTCAAGCTTAAGAGAGAAAGTACTTGTTTTGGGGCCTCTGCCCACTGATTTGGGAGTAGGTCCGGCCACCCGCTTGGTGTTGGCAACATGTGGAAGTGAAATCTGTATCCCTGGGACACTATATTTAAAACCCATTTGTCCTGGGTAATGAGTTCCCAATTCTTTGCATGAATACACCCTCAGAAGCAGGTGCCTGCACAGCAACTCCAGACCCATTCAAGGTAGAGACATCCGCGGGTTCCATAGTTGAAGGATCTCGTGGCATACTGGACTCCGAATGAGTCTCAGTAGAGGCCTGCTAATCAGAAATAGCGGGTATCAGGGGCTGCAAAAGCGCCTCACTGAGTACTGGTGAACTGGCGACTGGCTTAGGAGAAGCGTCATCGGCAGTTTTTGGACCTCGCCGGCCTGTCTCTGTTTTCATCTTTGCATTTTTTTCGGAATCCCGGTAGACGGATGGCTAACTGACGACATTTCTGGATAATTAAACCGAGAACCGAAATATTTAGAGGCGAAAATATACCGACGATGGATAGTGCGCTGATTAATTAAAGCACAAAACCGACAGCAAGGTACGTCGTGGTCAGGGCCTAGGCAAGGAATACAGTACGAATGAAAATCTTTATGAGGTATTTGCTTTCCACAAGTAATGCAATTATTAACTTTTACTGACATCGGTAAGGAGCAAGAAAAGGTTTCCCCAACGAGGTACTTAGCTTTAGTTGAAGACTTCGGTTCTGAAACTCGAAAACGAAAATTTCAGGAGTCGACCGACCGGCACTTGTGAACTGCTTCTGCTTCGGGCACCGCACAGCAAGAAAGACTGATGTAATGGCATCGGCTGCATGTTTTATACCCCTGACGACCTGACGTCATGGAAGAAGGGACAGCAACTGATGCAGGACCCAAGACTTTGTTAATAAGGCTGACTGAGGGCTACCTGCAAGCAGATAACCCAAATGTAATGACTGCAACAGTGAAACATGAAGAACATAACCACCAGTAAAAAGTAAATACTAGTAGCCCTGTAAGGAGTGAGGAAGAGAGATAGAGAAAGAGACAGAGAGAGAGAGAGAGAGAGAGAGAGAGACAAGGGGGCTGGAGGGTGGGAAACCAGGACTGCAACAGTGAATACACTCGAACATCTACATTTAAGGTAAGTGTACACAACTGTAGTATGTTCTTCGTGTTTCACTGTTGCAGTCATCACACTTGGGTTGATTCCCAAAGCTGAAGAATGGGTGGAGGCAGTCAAGAAGAGTTGGGGCTGGCTAGTATGCCCTGCAGGGCTACTGTTGCAAAGCCTGCCCTGGATTTGGAAAATATAGACAGGTGGTAATGCTCGGTGAAGGTATGAACAGAACTCCAAGTAGCAGCCCCTGGTAGGGACTCCTCTGAGAAAGGCTGTAGAGGTTGAAGTTGCCCTAGTGGAATGTGTTATGACCCCCCTGAGGGGGTGGTTTCCCATGGTGTTTGTAACAGAAATGGATACAGTGTGCTATCCATATGGAGATGGTTTGCTTTGATATGGCCTTGTCCTCTGCCCGTGGTGCAAAGCTGTGTAATAACTGGTCAGAGTTCCTGAAGGGCTTAGTCCTATCCAGGTTAAATCTGAGCTGTCTGTGCACATCTAAGGAGTGCAGGATCCTTTCCCCCTTATTTTGAGGATTAGGGAAAAAGGTAGGCAAATGGATAGATTGGTTGAGAGCCACACTGGACACCACTTTAGGCATAAAAGTAGGGTTAGTCCTGAGGGAGACCCTGTCAGCATGAAAAATAATGAGGGGTTCCACAGCCATAAGTGCTTGTAGCTCAGGCACTCTTCTAGCTGAAGTGATGGACAGAAGCAAGGCTGTTTTCCAAGAGAGGAACTTTAACTCTGCTGATGCTGCAGGATCAGAGGGGGGTAGAGTGAGCTTTTCCAGCGCAAAATTAAAGTCCCAAGCAGGGATGGGGGCTCTTCTTGGTGGCCTTAAGTTGTTAGCCCCTTTCAGGAACTCTTTGATGAGAGGGTGAGAGAAGAGAGGTGGCTCAGTGCTGTAATGAGCAGAGATGGCAGAGGCATGGATCTTAATGGGAAGAGAAGGACAGGCTTCTGTGGAGTAATTCTGCTAGGTAATCCAGGATGAGAGGTAAGGAGGGCTGTGCTGTATCCATTCCTTTAGAGTGAATCCAGGAACAATACCTTTTCCACTTATCAGCATAGAATTTCCTTGTACTGGGTCTTCTGGCTTCAAGTATGACATCCAGTACCTGCTTGCTTAGGCTGGCGACTGGAGGAGAATTCAAGGAATAAGCCAGGCTGCAAGGTTCAGGGTCTGCAATTGCGGATGCATGATCTGTCCCTCCTGCCGAGTCAGTAGAGTTGGGATCTGGGGTAGGTGCCATAGTGGCACCGGTGACAGACTGTGCAGTAGTGGGTACAAGTGTTTGTGCGACCAGTCTGGGCCAATCAGGATTGCCCTTGGTCTGTCTTGCCTTATCTTGAGTAGTACTCTTGTAAGAAGAGGCAGAGGGGGAAATGCATAGATTGAGAGGTTTGCCCACTGGAGGGATAGGCCATCCACTTTCCAGGCCTTGCTGTGAGGTACCCTGGTGCAGAATTTGCTGAGCTGGTGGTTGTAGGGGGAGGCAAATAGGTCCACCTTCGGGGTATCCCATTTCTTTGCCAGAAGGCTGAAGGTGTTGTGGTTTAAATGCCACTCGTGTAGTCTAGGAGATTTCTTTTTAAGTTGTCTGCCAGAGAGTTTTGTTTGCCTGGGAAGAATTGAGCTTGCAGGTGAATACGCATGGCTAAGGCCGTGTTCCACAGGGTCATGGCTAGCCTGCAGAGTGGATCAGAGTGGGTTCCCTCTGCTTGTTGATGTAACACATCACTGTGGTGTTGTCGGTTTTTATTAGAAGGGGCCCTGGTGAGAGTAGGGATCTGAAAGCTGTCAGAGAGTGCTGAACAGTTAGCATCTCTTTTTGGTTGATGTGCAGATGAATTTGGTTTGTCCTCCAATGGTCTTGAATGCACCTGCCGTCCAGATGTTCACCCCAGGCATAATCTGATGCATCTGTGGTTAGGGTCAGGGTGATGTGGGGATGTGTAAAGGGAAGTCCCTTGTGGTTGCATGCTGCTGCCCACCAAAGAAACTCTTTCCTTAGACAAGGTATTACAGGTATGATAGTTTCCAGGTCCTGAGAATGTTGGCACCAAAGACTTTTTAAGTACCAGTGAAGTTTCCTCATATGCAGTCTGGCATATGGAATTAGCAGAATGCAGGAGGCCATGAACCCTAGAGCCTGCAGGATTTTTCTTGTGGATAGCTGGGTTCTAGTGGCCATTTGAGTGAAGTAGTCTGTCAGATAGGCTTGTTTTTCTGGAGTAAGGAATGCCATCTGGGATGCTGTGTCCAAGCTTGCTCCCAGGAATACAATTTTTTGACTGGGGACTAGTTTTGATTTCTTTTCGTTGATAGTGTACCCCAGGGAGGTTAGAAGGTCCTTTACAAATGTCAGCTGCTGCAACAGCTTTTCCTGACTGTCTGCCTGAACCAGGCAATCGTCCAAGTAAGGGTAAATTTGAATCTTTCTCTGTCTGCAATTGGCAATGGCTGAAGCCAGGCATTTTGTGAAAACTCTGGGAGCACTGGACAAGCCAAAGGGAAGTTCAGAGAACTGATAATGCATAGATCCTGCCCCGAAGCATAGATAATTCCTGCAGGAGTCCCTGATTGGGATGTGCAGATGTGCAGACAGGCATCTTTGGACAGCATAGAGAGAAGCTGCTGTAGGGTGAGCATTTTGAATTTTGGTACCACCAGGAAGGTGTTTAGAATGGATAGATCTAAGATTGCGCACCAGGTGCCCTCTTTTCTGGCTACCAGGAAAAGTCTGGAATAAAAACCTTGGCCTATCTGTTCTGCAGGAACAGGCTGAATTGCCCTTATGGAGAGCAGGGACTGAACTTGGTTTTGTGCCTCTGCCCACTGGTTTGGAGGAAGGTCTGGGAACCCTTTTGGGGTTGGCAGCGTGTGGAAATAAAATTTGTACCCCTGGGATACTATGTTGAGGACCCATCAGTCGTTGGTGGTGGAGGTCCAGTTTTTTGCATGGTGGGCAAGTTTTCCTCCTAGGGGCACGAGCAATTGGGCAGAGGTGAGGAGTGAAATTGAGAAGTCATTGTGAATTCTTTCCGTAAGGGGGTGGCTTATTACTCCCGGTTTTAGACGTAGAGGCACTCCATTGCTTAGATCTCTGCATACTCTGAGACTGTAATCTGGGGGGTCTGTTTACCCTGTGCCTAGTTTGAGATGGCCTTGAGGGGGCTGGAAAGGACCAATGTTTCGAGGGGCAATACATACAAAATCTTGGTGGCTGCACTTGCAAAAAATATTTGACTGTCTGCATAGACTTAGCCTTTTCTTCCATCTTTTTTAAAACCTCTTCTGCTTTAGTGCCAAACAGATTGTCCTTGTTTAGAGGAGCATCCAATAATTTTGATTTGACATGGTCTGGCAAGGTCTGCTCCTTAAGCCAGGCATGCCTTCTAAGTACAGAAACTGTGACTGCTGGCCTGCAAGATGCTTCTAGGGCGTCAAACCCACATTGCAAGGTATGCTTGCTGAGTTGGCTTGCAGAATGCATACGCCCCTGTAATTCTTTATTTTCTGCACAGTCAGGAAAGGTAGATAATTTTTGCTTAATAAGTTCCATAGTACGTTGCTGGTATTTCAGCATGTGGACCTGACAATTCAATGCTCTAATGGTGAGAGTTGCAGAGGTGTATACTTTTTTTACCCCATCTGTCTAAAGCTCGGAAATCCCTGTCTGAAGGGGTGGGATTCTTAGCTGTAGTAGCTTTTATTCCTTTAGTTACTTGGGAAATGACCTCTGGGTCAGTGGTAGGATTTTTGAAGAGAAATTTGTGAGAGTCAGGGACTCTGTAGTACCTGTCAGGCTTACTTAGCGTAGGGGGTAAAGTATCAGGAGTTAGACTGGATTCCATAAAGACATCAAACACAACATCCAGGACAGGAGGGATAGGTAAGGGTCTGCGCTGTGGTAAATCTAAAAATTCCCTGAGTCTCTTTTTGGACTTAGGATAATCCTGGCATTCCCTGTGGAAATGCTCTCACAAAGTATGTAGGTTTCACCAAAAGAAAAATCCTCTGGATGGGGAGGCAGAAGGAATGGATTCCTCTGCATCTGAATCCTCATAGGCAGATAAGGGCATGTCTTCATATTCAGAAACCACAGAGTCGTCGAACTCTTGGTCAGATAAAGCTGCTGGGGACAAGTCTCTTTTTCTTTTAGCAGGGGAAGGCTGGCTTCCCCTAATCAGCATGATCAGGTCTTCTGCCATTTTAAGCAACTTCTGCCATTTTAAGCATCTGAGATTGTGGCAAGGAAGTAGGCGCTTGAGTTTGGGTAGTCGGTTTTTTAGGCGTAGCTCATACTCTTGGCCTTAGAAACTCGGTAGATTTAGAAAGAACTGAAGACCCAAAAGAAGTCGTCGGTTTGTGTCAAATATCAGTAATGTGAGGAACTTCCTCAGAAGCCGGTGCCTGCACAGCGGCTCCGGACCCAATCAAGGTAGAGACATCTGCAGGTTCCGTAGTCAAAGAAGTGTCTTGCAGCATACCGGACTCTGAACGGGTCTTGGTAGCGGCTAACGAATCCAGCAAATCGGGCTTCGGGGGCATCTGGGGCTGCGAAAGTGTCTCACTGAGTAAAGGCGAACTGGCGACTAGCTTAGCGGAAGCTTCGTTGGGAGTTTTGGACCTGTGCGGTCTGTCTCTAACTTTATCCTTATGTTTTTTCGGAAGATCGGTAGTCGGATGGCTTACTGAAGCCATTTCGGAATATGGAGATCAAGAATAAAAGTATTTAGCTACAATAAGGGTCTGACGACGAATAGTTTGGGTGCTGAACAAAGCACAAAACCAACAGCGAGGTACTTCGTGGCCTGGGCCTAAACAGGTGACACAGTAAGAACGGAAATCTCGGTGTGGTATTTGCTTTGCACAGGCGAGACAATTGTTAACTTTTTCTGACATCGGTTAGAGCAAGAAAAAAGGATCCCCAATGGGGTACTTAGCTTTAGAAGGCTTCAGGATGATTAAATTTCGGAAACAAAAACTCAGGTAGCGGCCGACCAGCACTCATGCAAACTGCTTCTGCTTCAGGCTCCTCAGCAAGAAAGACTGATGTGGGACTCCACTCGTGACTGGTCAGCAGTCTGACTTGGATCAGCTACTTTCACACTGTGGGTGTTAACTGTGAGCCAGTTTGCAACCCACTTGGTGATATAGGGGTTGATGCCTAGCTTAGTGAGTTTTTCTATGATTCCTGAGTGAGGAATGGTATCAAAGGCCTTGGCCAGATCAAGGTAGGCTGTATGAACCACCTTGCTGTCATCCACAGCTCTGGTGACTGACTCAAAGAAGTTGACCAAGTTGAGCAGGCATGATCTACCCTTCACAAAACCAAACTGTGTGGGATCCAGAATTTGGACATTCCCTATATCCTTGTTTATTAGGTCCATGACGATGCTTTCTATAACTTTGCAAATCACTCGACAGGCTAATGGGGCGATAGTTTGCAGGATCTGTAGTTGCTCCTCCTTTGTGGAGAGGGATGACCGTAGCAGTATGCCATTCGGTAGGGACAAATCCTGAGGTGAGGCTGTGACTGAACAGGGCACACAGGTGAGGTGCTAGTTCACTCTGTAGTTCATGTAGAACACAGCCAGGGATATTCTAAGTACCATAGAAGCTGTATTCCTGGCCTTGGACAGTGCTGTTTTAACCTGTGCAGCAATAATATTGGGTGCCTGGCAATCTACTGGTATTGTGATTGGTCCTTTGGGGGGGTAAAGCTGGCACTGAATCTGTCGGCCAGTATATTGGCAATATCTGTTGGCTTGGTATAGGAGGTACCATTGTGCAGTAGCTCAGAGCACATCTGGGTATTGCCATGGAAATTCTTTACATAACTATAGAAGGCCTTGTGGTTATCTGCTGCAATTCTGTTTTTATAGCTAGTTTTAGAGGATTTGATGAGGGATCTTAACTTTTTGTTGAGGCTGATAAGGTAGTTTTTCCAGTCTTGGGACTTTACCTTTTTCTGCATCAGTTTCCTCCTTCTGTTGTAGAGTTTGTTTATGGCAGGGGACCACCAGATTGGCTTCCTTTTTTTGGAGGAGAGAGTCTTGGTTCTACTGGATATGGCGAGATCCATGCATTTGTGTACGTGTTCATACAGTGCATTGGTGTATGATTCGGCGGACATGCAACTATTCTCCATTTGCATGGGTGCCATGAAGTTAGCCACCTCTGTTTTTAGGAAACCAAAGTTAGCTTTGGAGAAGTTCTTCATGGTGATTACCTTTGTGGGGGGTGGGGTGGGAGGGATTGTGGATTTGCAAGGTGATTAGTTTGTGGTCGGATCTAACCAGGGAGGAGTTGACTATTGGTGTAGAGCAATGGTCATCCATGTTAGTAATGACCAGGTCAAGGATGTTGCTTCCTCTAGTGGGGGTAAGAAGGAGCTGGTCCAGGGCATTGGAATTAATGAATTCCAAGAAATGTTGGGCAAGTGTATTGATACATGAGTAGTTTTCCCAGTTAATGGAGGGGAAGTTGAAGTTCCATGGAAATAACAAGGTGAGATTCTCTATTCCCACCCAATGTTGACGTCTCATCAACCCAAATGGATGTGAGTAAAGGCTGTGCCATTTTGGCCTCTGACAGGGTTGTGATAGAGAGAACAGCCAAAGAAGCTGGAGGGGGGTGTCCCAGGACTCAAAAAACAGTGAAGATGTCTGGGTCCAACTGGACAGATAAAGATTCAGGCTTAATTTTTATAAGATTTCTTTTGCATAGGATGGATATCTGAAAGGGAAATCTTGTAAGCCATCTCACCCTCCATGAGTTCATTAAGCCATTGATTTTCCAAGTAAATTTTTAAGGAAGACAACTGACTTCTTAGATTCTTAGGGACAAAGGACTGGTAGATGGAACAGTCTATGTACTAAGACAAAGTAAACATTTAGCATGATTTTTCTCTGTAAATAATTTGCCTTCCACAATCACATTTCCCATCTTAGATGTCATGAAACAATGTATTCTAGTTACAAAATATACAAAAAAGAAAGGTTTCTCAGTTGGGGATACTTACCTGCCCAAGGCAATGGAAAATGATACTGACTGTATGGCTGACAGACTGAAGTTGAATCATGAGTTCAGTGTTTGGTCTGGTGGGAAGAAAGTTCTGAGGTAATTCATGCCTGTATGTCTCTTATTTAACTCTTAACTCTTAGTCATACAACAGATTAACATCACAAGAGGAAGGCACCAAGGCTTTGACATGTTGGTCAGGCATATGGCTATCCTTAGCAGGATATCCCAATCTGTCAGTAATAATGCAACAACAATCCAAGAAAGGACATCAGACCTCACTCTGGCACAGAAGAGCACAAGAGTGGGGAATGTAGCAGGTGCAAAACGAGTAAGCTATGGCTCTGAGAAATAAATATTTCTTTCTTTGGAGAAGATTAACACAGAACAAAACATTTACAGTGCATACTATTGTTGGGCATGGAATGTGAAGGAGAGTAAGGTATGAATCAAAACAGGGAAAGAAAGGAAAAAGAAAAGAGAAAAAAAAAAGAGAGAAGGTTGGGCAGGAGACCAGTGGTGTACTACAGGAGTTGGGGAACACATTTACTGGTAAGCCAGGATGCACCCACCTTATGAAACATCATGCAGGGAAAGACCCATGAAATAGGCCCCTTAAAGTGTGCTTGAGTAAGTTAAGCAGAACCTGAGAGAGGATCTACTTGAAATATTGGATCTGGGGGGTAATCCAGGAGTCCCAATAGTTTACTTCCATTTTAACATGTCTTATGAAAAAAATATAAGCTAATAAATAAACATTGGTTTACATTTAATACACAGTAATATCATTTATCCATGATACTTAATCTGAAACAGTACTAAGTCCAGGAAGCCAGCATGAAGGGAGAGCTGGGTTGGGTCAATTGAGGGACTCCTCTAAAATAGTCCAAACTGGGCCGCACAGTTGCTAAGGCTGGTCCTGCTTTCAACACATCCTAAATAGCTAAGACTACATTGTAATAACTGTGAAGGAAGGAAAGGAATTAAGCTGGTGGCTAGCCCACTAAGATCATGGAGTTCTAGGTGCTCTAAAGTGCATTTTGGAGCTTTTTTCCCAACCTTTTGATACAGTGATGGCCTGATCAAAAGTCATGAGTAAGGAAAGAAATTTAGTTTTATTTTTTTTTCCTTTTGTGGAACAAATAAATTGTATCCAAAGTTTAATGTTCAAAGGTGACAAAATATTAGTGCTCAGTAACTTGTGAGTAAACAGAAATCTTACGTGGAAATACTGTCCGTACTCTTCTGATGTTAGACTGGAATGAAGATGAAGGAACACATGACCATAGTCATGCATTTCAAGCTGCTGCTGTCATACACATACACAATATGCCTCCTCATCCCTACCCTCAAAAGTCATCACATTCTATGTGGCCCCTCTGGTGTCAGACTGGGATGAAAGTAAAACAAAAATGACCACAATAAGATATTTCACTGTGTTGCTGGCAAATGTGTATATCCACAAAGCATACTTTCCCCTACCTCCAAAAGATAACCACAAGAATACACATCTGAGGACTGACTGTGGAAATAGTGAAAAAACAACAATCACAGTAATGTATTTCAGTTGTTGCTCCTAGACAATGCTCTACCCTTAGACAAGCTGTAGTGATCTTATTTGCACACCTCTGAGGTTGACTATGGTAAAAGTCAAATGAATAGTGACCTCTGTAAGGAAAAGCCTTATGGTGACGTGGTTAGGGTTTGAAACCTACCACTAAGAAAAATGTGAAAGGCTACCTGTGGAATAGTCTTTTGAGTCACACCACTGGTGGCAAACAGATTCAAGCATAAACAAGGTAGACAAATAAGAATCACTAAATAAATCACAAAGTGAATAGCTACCTGGTCACAATGGCATGCAGGTGACATCCACTGCTGCATGGGATATGGCCTTTACCCTCCACACCAAAGAAATAGGCTTTACACTGAATGTCCCACTGAGTAGACTCTTTGGCCCAGTTCCACTGAGCACATTTTGCCACTTGTTCTGAGTTTTACTGCTTTTCACGTGCTCACATACCCAAAGTAACTGCACTTTAAATAAACTTTTACATACAAACAGACACACATTATTTCCATTGGAAATCTGGTAATGTTCTCCAAAACTAAATTTCTCTACTATAGTTCTTGGTATAGCTGCTACCACCCTAGATTACCAGACTGTGGACCTACCTAGTTAGTCCTGATAATGAGACAAAGAATAATAAACACAAACTGTAATGTGCAGAGCATTCTTCCAATTTAAAGGTAGATACCATCAGTCTGTCTAAAGTTAGCAGTAAATACCCTCTTATGATTAGAAAGTAAAAGACAGTCAATCACAACATTTTAAAAGTAAATAAAAATGCTTTAACTTGAAAAGAGTGACTTAATCACTACACTAAACAGTAAAATATAATAAGATACCAAAATGAGCAAAGAAAAAGAAAATTATATTTTTGAAGAGAGTACAACAAAGAAATATTTATCTACCTCCAGCTATTATTTTCCCTGGCCATGCATACAGAGCCTTTGTGTTAATAATACAGAATGGTCATAAAATAATTACTGAAATTTAATCTAAACTTACCTGGATTTCTAGGGAACATTTCAGAAAGAAACAGCATTTCAAAGAACAAACACACTACATCTTCAGGTGGCATTTTCTTCTCAACTATCTAACACAGTTGCTCTGTCTTGCTCAGTCAGTTATACATTTTTTTCATTTCCAGATGCCATCACAAGTGGTGGCCTTTGTCAACTAATTCTTTAAAGAACCTCTTAATTGCATCTTACAGCCTGTTCTAGCTTTCTGTCATAAGAAAAATTTAACTGCAAGATAGATCAAAAATGTGTTCCTCATGAGACACAAACATTTCACATTCAAGGTCTAATGGTTGTGTTTTCTAGGAGAAGAGAGAAACACCCTAGGGTGTAACCCTGTTACAAGTTTCTCGCATTTTCATTTCTTTCTTCTTTAATTCTTTTTTCATTGACAGAAAAAATGTCGCAAGCTGTTACACATTTACATACCACAGAAAACATACACACTGCAGATTAAGTTATATATGTTTTAGTTTATAGGCTGCAGCTTTTATCCAACTTAATTGCAGCTCAGTCACATTTCTGTTACATTCTGATTCAGAAAACAAAACCTATATATAAATCTCACACACACACACACACACACACACACACACACACACACACACACGCACACACGCACACACACACACACACACACGCACACACGCACACACACACACACACACACACACACACACACACACACACACACACACACACACACACACACACACAGACACACACACCCCAAGCAAGTTCAGGCTAGCTCACAGACAGTATCCAAGAAGTCAAGATCAGTGAGGCCACCTTCAACAAGAGACCAGTCTCTGTTATTCGGTCTCCTACAGGCTGCTGAAAGGGGATCTTTGCCTGGCTTACAGGGTTTCCTCAGACCCAGGCCAGATGGATTTGTTGTACATGCTCAAAACAAACAGCACCAGAAAAACTAGATCCATGGATTTGAACTTCACTTGTGGCATAAACAAAACATGCTGGAGAGACATATATGTGTCCCAAAAAGATGCTTGCGCTATGGAGTAGGCTCCCCATCCACATAAAACAGAGTTCATCCATGACACGTTATCTCCCTACTAACATGCCCCCCTGTACAGATAGATGCCCATGATACTCAGAACCCAAATGGTTTGGGGTGTGCAGCTGGGCTTGTAAGAACCCTAGTGGTTGTTAGTCTAGTAACAACCCATGAATCTAAAAACCTCTGATCTCAAAAATGAGAATTAAGATGTGAGCACACTCTTCTGGTAAACTACTTAAGTCCATGTCTTAAAAAAGCTATCTGACTTTACATCTTTTAATCAGTACTACCCACTGGTATTTTGTATGGGATCGTTCTCACTCCCCCTAGTTCGTCTGCCTTTGCATGTGCCATCTCCCAAGGTCTGCTTCAATACTAAGGACTTTTTTGCTTGAATTGACCCATCTTAGATTGTTTCTACAGAACGGCTACTGTTTGATAGCATAGCTCTTACTATATCTGGGGATGAGGGGATGAAATAATTGCTCAAGATACTCCATTGTCTTGCCTTTCTCTTCTAACTTCCTGATAAAAAGGGATCAAACTGTTGTTTTTTGTCCAAGGGGGCATTATTTAATTTCACACTGATATCCCCTGGTAAAGCCTGACTTTTAAGCCATGCATGATATCTAATTACTATGCCTGTTGCTTTACAAGCACCCATGTCATCATACCCACATTTGATAACAAGCTTATTCACATTAGAAGCTGTTTGGATAAGCACTGTAATTCATTCTATTCACATTAGAAGCTGTTTGGATAAACAATGCAATTCATTATTTTATGAATTTATCTTGTATCTCCAAAGCCATGCCTTCCATCTGTGCCTGGGAATGCCCCTTGGTACTTCTTTAGTTCCATGATCCCCAAGAGATACAAGAGAAAGTCAGACTTCTCCTTAAATTCAACATCTTATTTTCTTTCTATCATCTGTATTCTAACGACAGTGGAAATCTTGGCTGAATACATCATAAGTTATTCTTCTAATGCTGAGACATAGGAGTTGGTAATAATGAGTCTCTATTTCTCTTTATTGGAGGAGATGTCCCACAGGTTGAAAGCTAAACTTCCAGTGGCCTGACCCTACATCAGTCAACCATGTATTTTATATATACATCTTTTTCTTTACTGAGTTAGTCTCACTTGGCCAATAGCCTCTTCTCAGGGGAGACCTGAGGTGGCGTTCATACTAACTCAATGAAATTTGGCCAAAGCACTGGGGAACTTCTACTATTCTTTTTGATAAGTGGCACAGGATCTTTTACATCTATCTCAGCTACTATCACCTCACTGGGACCTTGGTTTTATGTCTCACCCACAGGATGGAACACTCAGGAATTCAGCAATCCCACACTACAGTGTCAGGAGTGTAAAATGAATCCATGCACCTTACTTTCTTTAGCAAACTTGTGAAAACTGAAAGTGGAAGAGACTAAAGCTGACACCTGGAGGTCCTCAGGTGTAGGTGCTCTCACTGAAAATACAGCAAACTCATCCTGCTGAAGAAGAACAAAGGCAGAAGGCTTTGGAAGAGTTGAGCCTTTTGAAGCTTCTTCTATCATGATGGTGGGAATGGCTTGTGGAAGTGACGGTATCAGACATCACAGTCTGAAACCGAGAATATCAGACGTCCTTTCTGAGTGCATGGAAACCATTGCCCAGCATGCAGGAATCAAATCGCGTCACTCAAAATTTGGGTACCAACAGTGATTATGATCACACTGTCAGCCTCACAAGGCTGTCAAGACAGGTGGGAATGCAGAACATATAGGTTACAGGGCTGGAGGTAGACACACCAATACCTTCTTAGGAAGGGGCCTCAGGTCTCTGCAGGACTGACAAGGTCTTGAAGACCTCATGTTTTCTACCTATTTGTTCTTTATGCACAGTGTTCTTACTCTTACCTACTTTACATGTCTTTTTTTCTCTCTGAAGGGAAGTTCTTCTGGTTAACTTTAGAGAGGCTCCCTTTGAAACCACTAGTTTGTTGTACTCAAGGAAGTCCTTGAGGTCTGCAGCTCTCTTACCGAGCATATTCCTAATAATTGTTACACAATGCTCACAGCTGGAGAAGAAATGGTTTATCTCTGGCAGAAGAGGCACTGCAAGTAGGAATGTTTGGGTGGAATTTGTCTTTTAGAGGCACACATATCAGTTTTTTTTTTGGGGGGGGGGGCATGGACCTCAGAACAACAGAATCCAAGCAGTCCAAATGCAAAAAATCATAAATATTGAGCTAAAGAATATAATGAGAATTCAGAGAAAGAGACAATATAAGGTCACTAGATGGGATAGGTAAAGTTAGAAAGAAAAATAGCAGAGGATAAAATAACTTAGGGAGAAGTTGTCAGAGTAGTACAGACAAGGGGTTACACCAATTATGGGAGAATGTGTGAGAAAACAGGACAAGGAAAAAGAAGCCAAAGTGAAGGGACAGTTGCAGTGAGAGGTGACAAGTGATAACAGGAACACAGAAATAGTCATGTGGAGCAGCAACACAAGAAGAACAGAAGGGAAATGTCCAGGAAGGGACAGTCAGCTAGATGGAGGGACAGAAAGTCAGTGGGACAGAAGAATGCAGACAAGTAGTACAGCAGGGATGGGAAAGAGTTCGGATGCAGAACACCAGCAAAGTCAGCAAGGAGGACTGAACTGGTAAAAGTAGAGAAGGAAATAGTTTTTAGAAATAGGTAGGTAACAGAGACAGATATCAACAGGGGTTTCAGATGGCATTCTCAGAGGCATTACCTATGCCAGCAGCCAGCACACTGATGAAAGAGAGGATTATGAAGGATAATACTGGTCTGTGGTAGTGGGCATCAGGGGATGGCTAGACATTGGTAGTAAGAGATTTGACAGACAGACCAAGTCTATGCTAGGGACAGGATCATTCTTAGCCCAGAGGGGACAGTGTTGATCCATGCTGGATTGGAAAGGTGCATTATCATTATTGCACAGTTAAACTAAAGATGAAGGTGGATGAGGTGTCACTGAATAAGAGAGGTTAGGTCCTCCCATAATTGGAAGAGAGGGAAAAGGATACAGAACACAGCAGAGGAACCAAATTGGGAGATTTTGAGCATATCTGAGTAACATTACTGTGCAAAGTAAAAAGTCTAGTTAAAAGATGGAAAAGCTGTATGAAGTGATGCAGGAGGGGAAGGTGGACATTGTTGGTACCACAAAAACTTCAGTCAGTGGCAATAGTGGGTGAGACATACAGATGCCTTGGTATATATTTTTCATGAATGACAGAAAATCCAAAGATGGAGGTGACATAATGATTTGCATGAAGGAGGGCATTAAATGTGAGACGGAGAGGAGGAGAAGGACAGTACAGTTGTGTACACGTACCATAAATGTAGATGTTCAGGTGTATTCACTGTTGCAGTCATCACACTTGGGTTATCTGCCTGCAGATAGCCCTCAGTTGGCCCGAATACCAGAGACTTAGTATTTCTGTGTCAGTTGCTGTCGCTGCAGGACTGACATCAGGTCGTCAGGGGTATAAAAACAGGCAGCCAACGCCATTACATCAGTTTTTCTTGCCCCAAATGTCAGGAGCCCCCCAACAGGGAGCTAAGTTATGGTGGGGGAAAACATCACCAGTAAAAAGTAAATACCAATACCCCTGAAAAGGGGGGAGGGTAGTAAAAGGCATAGAGAGTTTAGCAAGAGAGAGAGAGACAGAAATAGAGAAAAAACAGGGGGCTGAAGGGAGGGAAACCAGGACTACAACAGTGAATACACTCGAACATCTACATTTATGGTAAGTGTACACAACTGTACTATGTTCTTCGTGTTTCACTGTTGTAGTCACCACACTTGGGTAGATTCCCAAAGCTGAAGAAGGGTGGAGGCAGTCACGAAGAGTTAGGGCTGGCTAGAATGCCTTGCAGGACTGCTGTGGCAAAACCTGCCCTGGATTTGGAAAGGATAGGCAGGTGGTAATGATTGGTGAAGGTGTGAACAGAACTCTAGGTAGCAGCTTCCAGGATATCCCTGGTAGGGACTCCCCTGAGGAATGCTGTAGAGGTAGAAGTTGCCCTAGTGGAATGTGTTCTGACCCCCAGAGGGGTTGGTTTCCCATGGTGCTTGTAGCAGAAATGGATGCAATGTGCTATCCATTTGGAAACTGTTTGCTTTGAAATGGCCTTGCCCACTGCCCCTGTTGCAAATCTGACTAGTAACTGGTCAGATTTTCTGAAGGGCTTAGTCCTATTAAGGTAGAATCTGAGCTGTCTGTGCATGTCCAAGGAGTGCAAGATCCTTTCCCCTTTATTTTGAGGATTAGGGATGAAGGTAGGCAAGTGGATGGATTGATTGAGAGCCACACTGGACAACACTTTAGGCATACAGGAAGGGTTAGTCCTGAGGGAAACCCTGTCCGCATGGAAAATAATGAAGGGTTCCACAGCCAGAAGTGCTCGTAGCTCAGACACTCTTCTAGCTAAAGTGATGGCCAGAAGCAAGGCTGTTTTCCAAGCGAGGAATTTTAGCTCTGCTGATGCTGCAGGCTGAAAAGAGGGTAGCATGAGCTTTTCCAGTACAAAGTTAAGGTCCCAAGCAGGGGTGGGTGCTCTCCTTGGTGGCCTTAAGTTATTTTCCCCTCTCAGGAACTGTTTGATAAGAGGGTGAGAGAAGAGACGTGGCTCAGTGTTGTAATGAGCCAAAATGGCAGAGCCATGGATCCTAATGGAGGAGAAGGCTAGGCCTCTGTGGAGTAGATCTGTAAGTAATCCAGGATTAAAGGCAGGGATGGCAGTGTTGTGTCCTCTCCTTTAGAATGAATCCAGGAGCAGTATCTTTTCCACTTATCAGCATAGGATTTCCTTGTACTGGGTCTTCTGGCTTCAAGAATGATGTCCAGCATCTGCTTGCTTAGGCTGGTTACTGGGGGAGAATTCAAGGAATAAGCCAGGCTGCAAGATTTAGGGTTTGCAGTTGCGGATGCAAGATATGTCCCCCTTGCTGAGAGAGCAGGGTTGGGTTCTGGTGTAGGTGCCAGGGTGGCACAGGTGACAAGATTCGCAGGAGTGGGTACCAGTGTTGGTGTGGCCAGTCCGGGGCAATCAAAACTGTCCTTGGTCTGTCCTGTCTTATCTTAAGCAATTATCTTGAGAGGAGGGGTAGAGATGGAAAGGCATAGATTGAGAGATTTACCCACTGGAAGGATAGGGCATTCACTTTCCAGGCCCTGCTGTGAGGTGTCCTGGCGCAGAATCTGCTAAGCTGGTGATTGTAGGGGGAGGCAAAGAGATCCACCTCTGGGGTCCCCCATTTCTGAATCAGAAGGTTGAAAGTTCTGGGCTCTAGCTGCCACTCGTGTGGGTCGAGGAGAGTTCTGCTTAAATCGTCTGCCAGTGAGTTTTGTCTGTCTGGCAGGAATTGAGCTTGCAGATGGACCTGCATGTCCAAGCCCATGTTCCACAGGGCCATGGCTAGCCTGCAGAGTGGGTAAGAGTGGGTTCCCCCCTGCTTGTTGATGTACCACTGTGGTGTTGTCTGTTTTTATTAGCAGGTGTCCTGGAGGGAGAAGGGATCTGAAAGCTGTCAGAGCATGCTTCACAGCTAGCATCTCTTTCTGGTTGATGTGCAGATGCATTTGATTTGGGCTCCAGGGCCCTGAAATCACTTGTCGTCCATGTGTGCCCCGAAGGCATAGTCGCATGCATCTGTGGTTAGAGTCTGGGCGGCGTGGGGTTGGGTAAAGGGCAGTCCCTTGTTGAGGTTGCATGCTGCTGCCCACCAAAGGAACTCTGTCCTTAGACAGGGTATTATGGGAATGACAGTTTCCAGGTCCTGCGAATGTTGGCACCAAAGACTTTTTAAGTACCTTTAAAGTTTCCTCATATGCAGTCTGGCATATGGAATTAGTAGGATGCATGAGGCCATGAACCCTAGGGCCTGCAGGATTTTCCTTGCGGATATCTGGGTTCTGGTGGCCATTTCAGTAAAAAAGCCTGTCAGATAGGCTTGTTTTTCTGGAATGAGGAATGCCATCTGGGATGCTGTATCCAAGCTTGCTCCCAAGAATACAATCTTTTGACTGGGGACTAGTTTTGATTTATTTTCGTTGATGGTGTACCTCAGGGAGGTTAGAAGGTTTTTTACAAATGTCAGGTACTGCAACAGCATTTTCTGACTGTCTGCCTGAATCAGGCAGTCGTCCAAGTAAGGGTAAATTTGAATATTTCTCTGTCTGAAGTAAGCAATGGCTGGGGCCAGGCATTTTGTGAATACTCTGGGAGCCGTGGATAAGCCAAAGGGAAGTGCAGAGAACTGATAATGCATAGATCCTGTCCTGAAGCGTAGATATTTTCTGCATGACTCCTTTATAGGGATGTGCAGATAGGCTTCTTTTAAGTCTAGGGTGACTAACCAGGCATCCTTGGCTAGCATAGATAGAAGCTGGTGCAGGGTGAGCATTTTGAATTTTGGTGCCACCAGGAAGGTGTTGAGAATTGAAAGATCTCTTTTCTGGGTACCAGGAAAAGTCTGGAATAGAATCCTTGACCTATCTGTTCTGCAGGAACAGGATGAATTGCCCTTATAGAGAGCAGGGATTGGACTTGGTTCTGAATCTCTGCCCACTGGTTTAGAGGGAGGTCTGGGAACCCTTTCGGGGTTGGCAGTGAGTGGAAGTAAAATTTGTACCCCTGGGATACAATGTTGAGGACCCATCGGTCTTTGGTGATGGGAATCCAGTTTTTTGCATGAAGGGCAAGTTTTCCTCCTAGGGGCACAAGCAGTTGGGCAGAGGAGGGGAGTGGAGTTGAGCAGTCATTGGGAATTCTTTCCGAAAGGGGGTGGTTTAACACTTCCTGCTTTAGAGGTGGAGGCACTCCAGTGCTTAGATCTCTGCATACCATGAGACTGTATTCTGGGTGGTCTGTTTCCCCTGGATCTAGTTTGAGATGGCCTTGAGGGGACTGGAAAGGACCAATGTTTCGAGGGACAATGCCTACTGAACCTAAGAGGCTGTACTTGCAGGAATTCTTTGACTGTCTGCATAGGATTTAGCTTTTTCTTCCATCTTTTTAAGAACCTATTCTGCTTTGGTGCTAAACAGATTGTCCTTGTTCAAAGGAGCATCTAGTAACGTGGATTTGACATGATCTGGCAAGGTCTGCTCCTTAAGCTAAGCATGCCTTCTCAGTACAGAACCAGTGACTGCTGCCCTGCAAGATGCTTCTAGGGCATCAAAGCCACATTGCAATGTATGCTTGCTGACTTGGTTTGCAGAATGCATAAGTTCTTGCAATTCTTTATTTTCTGCAAAGTCTGTAAAGGTAGCTATTTTTTGCTTAATAAATTCCATAATATGTTGTTGGTACTTCAGCATGTGAAACTGACAATTCAAAGCCCTAATGGCAAGAGTTGCAGAGGTATATACTTTCTTATCCCATCTGTCCAAAGCTCTGGAATCCCTGTCCGAAGGGGGTGGGATTCTTAGCTGTAGTTGCCTTGATACCCTTAGGCCCCTGGGAAATGACCTCTGGGTCAGCAGTAGGATTTTTGAAAAGAAATTTGTGAGAGTCAGGTACTCTGTAGTACCTGTCTGGTTTCCTAGCAGCAGGAGGTAAAGTATCTGGAGTAAGACTGGATTCCATAAAGACATCATCAACAACTTCCAGAACTGGTGGTATTGCTAAAGGCCTGTGTTGTGGCAAGTCTAGAAATTCTCTGAGTCTCTTTTTGGACTGAGGATAATCTTGGCATTCCCAGTGGAAATGCTCTCTTAAAGTATGTAAGGTTTCACCAAAAGAAAAATCCTCTGGAGGAGAGGCAGAGGGAATGGATTCCTCTGCATCAGAATCCTCATAAGCAGATAAGGGCATGCCTTCATAATCAGAAACCTCAGAGTCGTCGGACTCTTGGCCTGTTGAAGTTGCTGGGGACCGGTCTCTTTTTCTCTTAGCAGGGGAAGGCTGACTTCCCCTAATCAGCATAATAAGGTCTACTGCCATTCTAAGTATTTTCTTTTGTGGCAAAGGAGCTGCATGCGCTTTGGTCATCGGTTTTCTAGGCGTGACGCGTACTCTTGGCCTTAGAAACTCGGTAGTTTTAGACAGAACTAAAGTAGTCGGTTTGTGTCGAACATCAGTAGTGCGAAGAAAGTACAGTTGTGTACACTTACCATAAATGTAGATGTTCAAGTGTATTCACTGTTGCAGTCAACACATTTGGGTTATCTGCTTGCAGTAGCCCTCAGTCGGCCTGATTAACAAAGTCTTGGGTCCTGCGTCAGTTGCTGTCTCTTCTTCCATGACGTCAGGTAGTCAGGGGTATAAAACATGCAGCCGACGCCATTACATCAGTTTGTCTTGCCCCAGATGTCAGGTGCCCCCTTAATGGGAAGCAATAAAACATATATATATATATATATATATATATATATATATACATATACACACACACACACAAGGATATACCTCCAATAAAAAAGCAAATACACCAAAAAGCTTTTAAGCATAGTAAAGGAGAGTAGAGGTACAGCCAAAAAAAAATCAGAGGGCTGGAGGGAGGGTAACCAGGACTGCAACAGTGAATACACTCAAACATCTACATTTATGGTAAGTGTACACAACTGTACTATGTTCTTCATGTTTCACTGTTGCAGTCATCACATTTGGGTAGATTCCCAAAGCTAAGGATGGGAGGAGGAATTTAGACAGCATTAGGACCAGCTATAATACCCTGCAAGACTGCAGTGGCAAAGCCAGCTCTGGATTTAGAGAAAATTGGCAAATGGTAATGCTTGGTGAAAGTATGTACAGAAATCCAGGTAGCAGCTTCAAGGATGTCCCTGGTATGGACACGTCTGAGAAAGGCTGTAGAGGTAGATGCAGCCCTGGTTGAAAGGGGTCTGATCCCCTGTGGGATAGGTTTTCCATAGTGCTTATAGCAGAAATGAATGCAATGGTCTATCCATTTAGAAATGTTTTGCTTTGAAATAGCCTTCCCCTCTGCCCCTGCAGCAAATGCCACCAGCAGTTGTTCAGATTTCCTTTGAGGTTTAGTCCTGTCCAAGTAAAATCTAAGTTGTCTGTGCACATCTAAGGAGTGCAGTATCCAGTCTCCTTTGTTCTGTGGATTAAGAAAGAAGGTTGGAAAATGAATGTACTGATTAAGAGTCACACTGGATTCCACCTTGGGCATGAAGGAGGGATTGGTTCTGAGGGACACCTGGTCTGCATGAAAGATGATGAAAGGTTCCACTGCCATAAGGGCCTGTAATTCAAATACCCTTCTTGCTGAAGTGATTGCTAAAAGGAAGGCTGTTTTCCAAGAAAGGAATTTTAAATCTGCACTAGCAGCTGGCTCGAAAGGAGGAATAATGAGTTTCTCCAATACAAAGTTAAGGTCCCAGGGTGGTGTTGGGGTTCTCCTGGGTGGTCTTAAATGTATGGCCCCTCCGAGGAACTGCTTGAGCAGTGGATGAGAGAAGAGAGGAGGTTCTGTGTTATAATGAGCTGAAATGGCTGAGGTGTGAATTTTGATGGATTGGTGTATTGTTTTTAAATTTTAATCTAAGATGTTATAAATGATTTCAGTTAATGGGCATACTCTGTTCTTGAAAAAGTCTCCTACACAGGAGACGAATGCGCTTGGTTTTTGGTCACTACTGATTATTTTATTTATATTTTTTTCCTCTGTGTTGTGTTGTTTTAATAAATTAAATTAAATTACATTATATGTCTATTGGATCGACTTTTTTTTACCACTGAAGCCATTTAGGTTATTTGATTTTCAGTTTTTCATCAGTTAGTAAAGAAAGTAACGTGTGCTGTATGACAGGCCTTGGTCCCGCATCCAGCACTTTTTAGTGTACTAATTTCAGACATATTTGAGTGAACAGAGAACAGGAACAGCCTCTTCATTAACAACACAGGGATATAATCACCAGTGTAGGATAGGGGAGTCTAGGGAAGGATCTGGAAAGGCAGATCAATCCAGCAGAAGGGTAACAGTTGAGGGTCAGTAGAGACAAATACAAAATCCTGCACTTGGGCAGAACAACACAAATATGGAATATCAGCTGGTGGGAAATGGAACTGATGGGAATAAAGCAGGAAAGTGATCAGAGAATGTTTTTCACACATGGACTAGACCATCGGGTGCAGAATGAGAATGCAGTTGCTGCAGCAAATAGAATTCAAGGCTGAACCCTCAGGGGAATAGACTCCAGAAGCAAAAGCATAATACGTCTGCACTACCAGAGCACATCTTGAATGCTGTGTGCAGTTGTGAAAGCCAAACACAGAAAGGGACTTTAAATTCCTGAACGCCAGTTGAAATCCACCATAAGGTTGTGCTGGGTGGAGGGAAGTTATTTGACCAGAGTCCAGAGGTGGTAGAGCTTTTGCCACAAAAAAAAAAAAAAAAAAAAAAAAAAAAGGCAGAAAATAGGGTAGAGGTATAATATTGGTGCACAATTATTACATTAGCAATACATAAATCAATCATCCTGCATAGGAAGAATAGAAGTGAAAGGAGGGGGGCACAGGCAGCAGAGTGTAGATCATGTTGGCCAGCTGCTCCTTGGATCTGAAAAAGTACTTCACATGTATAATTGTGGATCCATGGAATGGACTACTGGAAGAAGTAATTAATAGGAAATACACAAAGACATTCAAAATGGCATGTAACCATGGGGAGGGGGGGGAGGTGGAAGGAAGGTTACATGCTAAATGCTCTGAAATGGTAGACTAAACAGGCTTACTGTCTGTTTCTGTCATCAAGCAAATATATACCAGGTTCATACAACTGGCTAAATATTACAGTAGACATGACTTTCCACAGAAACAACATGATTTCAGAAAAGACTACAAGACTAGCAATGCCCTTGTAAATCTGACCATCACTAATTTGACCAAAGTGAGTAGCAGTCTTCTGACTGAAGAAGTATTTTTCCAATGTAACTGCAGCTATTGATGCAAACAGTCACTTTTCAGTGTCCTGGACGTCAGTCAAACTAGGCTGTACAAATCATACAAATGACTTGTTGGACTGTCACCTCTGTGATCAATTTTAGAGACAATGTATAAAGAAGCGGTATCACAGAATCTCATTTTCTGGCTGATAGTCGACAATGTTCAGTAACATGCCCTTACTTTCTAAATGTTTCACAAATTATATCATTTTAAATATCAGGAATTTTGAGGCTGTGCTGTATCATGTGGAGCCGACCAAATTACTGCTAGAAATCACTCTTTGTTAGGAAATGTAGAAAATTAGTTTGCTGATGTCTCACAGGTAACAAGCTTGTGTCAAACCATAATAAAAATCAAATTTATGACTTTTGCATGTGGAAAACAGCTCGCAAAAGTATCTTCTGATTGGCACATATCTAGTAAAGACAATATAGTTGTCGACTTCAAAATATCTCAGTCATTAAGTTCTAATGGATGTGGCCTGAAACTTATTTGTTTAACTCATTCATTTAGTCTCCAGTTACTTGCTTAGTTAATTTCTGGAGCAGAGGAGACCCAGGGCCTCTGCCATCCCTTAGTGGGTGCAACACGGTTCATCCCATACATACACACAAGCACACACACACACACACACACACACACACACACACACACACACACACACACACACACACACCAATTCACCCACCGAACACATTTCAGATGTGGAAGGAACCTAGAGCACCTGCTGGAAATTCAAGCAAACTCTGCAGAGAAGGCACACCAGCTGAGAAATGAGCTGGACAGCCCAATGTTCTCTGACAGCAATGCTAACAGCAGCTCCATTGTGCCATTCTAGGTGTTCAGCTGTCTCACTAACATTACGCTAACTATGTAGCTGTTTAAACTTCATCAGCAGCTGGACAAATATTACCTTTTACCAAGGCAATGTATTTCATCTGCATGCATTACAGTGGAAATTGGGAAAGGGTTACTATCTTTATCAACTGTCTTAATCCTGCAAGGAATGCGTCAATTAAAGTATTATTCTGCAGTCTACACTAAATGTTGCATCCAAAGCTGAGAATACATGCTGAGGCACTTACATTTTTTAAATATTTTATGACATGCACTTTGTTTTGCTCACAACATACTTCTGCATTTCAGGTTTGATGATGCGAAGAATGCAGTTATGTGATGCTTCACCTCTGCAGTGTGCTTATACCTTCTCTTGTCATTTTAGTACATTTAGTTACTTTTGCAGATCAACATTAGATGATGAAAATGTTTCTTTATCTCTCTATCAACTGTATATCTGTAGTGGATTTTCCACTTCAGCCTCCAGCCCTATATTACAAATCTTCTTGGTTCAGGACATTACAGCAACCTTTACAGCCCAGAGAGAAGAAACATGAAGATCAAAACTTACCTACATACTCTGGATCTGGGTAAGTATCTACAAAGAAATAAAAAAAAAAAAATTAGCATTGCAAGAAATGATGCATTTATGTCTAAGCTGCCTTTATCTGTATTGATAAAAATCCTTCAGGGTCATGGCATAAGCTGCATCCGAGCCTGGGACTGTACACTAAGGAAGATCACATCAGAGCCAAACATTTTTTCAAAATCTGTAATATGAATTTCAAATATTTTGTAAACTATTTTGACTAATGGTCCAATTACATTCTTATACAGTTTCATGCTTAATGGATGGGAACAGATACAAACGTAATTGCCAACAGTTTAACATAATGTTCTACATAATCACACAAACAGAAGAACATGTTTTTGACAGTAGACTAGTCACTTCATGAGGGAAAAAAATTCACATTCCTCATAAGACTTATATTATGTGTAACTACTGCATTTTTGAGTTACATAATTACATCTGACACAGGGCGGCCACGGTGGTGCAGCGGTTAGTGTTGTCGCCTCACAGAAAGAGGTTCTTTGGTTCAATCCTCGGCTGGGGTGCCTTCTGTGCAGAGTCTGCATGTCCTCCCTGTGGTTGCGTGGGTTTCCTCCAGGTACTCTGATTTCATCCCAAAGACATGCTGTAGGTGGATTGGACACTCTAAATTGGCCCTAGGTGTGCGTGTGTGTGCCTTCTGTGGAAGGTTGGGTGCCGGGCTAGCAACTCGACACCATAAAAAACTCCACTGCCAGTCATGAGCAGACAGGTGTTCCGCTGTGGTGACCCCTAACCAGGAAAAGCCGAAAGAAGAAGAAGAATTATATCTGACACAACCACATCTTTCAGAAGGCCCTGCAATGATGTGTGAAAAAAATATGAACTTCCATTTTATCTCATCTGAACTATTTACTCTGTAATTGCAAGCTGTGTATTTTTCCTTGCACATCTCCCATTTTATTACAGTACTTCACCTGGATTATGCTCTGCCTGAGATGCTTATAAGTTCTACTCATGTCTCACACTTACTTTTTACAGCTATACATGTTTATCTAATGGTTTCTGGTGCACACCACACATAGTTTTTGTTGTGCTACATTAACCTGTTTCTAACCTACTTGCAAAGATTACTTCCATGTCTGCTTGTTGGAATTTTGTAGAAGTGTTAATTTTATTTGTCTAGTCTTCACAGTTAACCTGATTGCTCCATAAAAGCTGTGCAGAACTAAGTCCGAGATTTGCTCTGCTCCCCATTTGAGAATACCATGTCCAGGAATACTCTTTCTTAAGTTCTAGTATTTGTTGTCTGACACCTGCCCTTTGCAGTACCCCAGGAATAATCCTTTTCCTACTTGTTGCTATCACTCGGTGCTCCCACAGTCAACTGGCATATTAAAATCTCTCACAAACAAGCCATCTGCTTTTCTGTCATGATAAGAATACCTTCAACAATTTAACACACAAAATTAAGGTTGTGACTTGCAATTTTTTGTCCTGGGATTGATTTCCTAAGTTTTCACTTGCAATGCTGTGTGACTCTTAGCAAATCACCTAAACAGAAATTTCTCTTGTACTAAAAAGGGCACTTGCCTTCACAGTTAAAAATATACATAAAAAAAGGATCATAAAAACAGACCGCATTTCAACAAACCACAACAGGCCAAATACAACTTAATGAAACCAACATTTTGATGAAACAAAAAATGACAGTAAAATAACTGATCTGACATTATTTCTACGTGGTTAAACCACCTTGCAGTCCTCATATAAAATCAGTTCCCCAACACCCACTACTTAAATATTACAACTCCAAGTCCAGGCAACTTTATGAAAGAGAAATCATCTTTCTTAATGTTATCCATCTTCTCTGTGACTGCAATCTCAGAGTTGCATTATTTAAGTGGGAGATGTACAGATGCAAATATGTCATTCAATTACTTTGTTTTGTTATTGTTTTCCAAATTTTGAAATGCTGAGTTGATAAGATACATTTTACAAGCTGCGATTCACTGAACAGTAATTTGGTGAAATGTTGTGCTACACTAAAAAAGTTCAACCATTTTCTTACATTGTCCAACCCACAAGCATGGGATCAATTTGCAACCCCTGCAGTATGTACTTTTACTTCAGGTCTCAAGTGTCAGCAAACTGCTTCAGTGACCTCTATGATTTTTTTTTTATCTGCCATACTTACACTGCAAGAAGAATTCCATATAAACTATAAAAGGAGGCAATTATTCTGTACATTATGGGTCCCGAGAAGAGCTCTCTTGACAAACATCAAAGACTGAAGAAATACTAATTTCATGAACATTAATTGAGCCCTGACTTAGGAATGGAGTCCATTCCTGTCAAGGTATTAGAAACCTTAACCATTTGGAGAAATTAAAAAAGAAATTCAGTTTTCCTGCACTTCTATTAAAAAGGGCCAATCAGCCCTATCAGCCTGGTCCTCATTGAGCTTGACAAAGAAATTTGGAGAAGCTTGGTTTAAGTTACCTCCAAAATTAACAGCAATCTTCCTGTCATGGTCCCAAAACTCTAGGAATCTTTATTCCCCAGGTAAAAGGTCACCATTCATAACCCAAATTCCTCATTGTAAATACTGCAGACATTATAAAACAGTTTCCTTAATTATAGCACCGATTGTTAGAATATTTTATGCTTCAGATTGTTCACAGATGTAACACAACTTCTTTACTGTTTTACTGTGTTGTGTCACTGTATTCTCCCTATGTTTGTATTCTAAACTATGTCATTACTTGTAAACATTGTTTTATTGTTAAACTTGGTTACAACCACTGCTCAGGTCTGAAAATAGTTCATATGAATCAGTGCAGTATTCTGAAAAATAAATTTATAAAATAAATAAACATATATTCCAACTTCACTACAGCCTAACATTTAGTAAACAAAATCAGTATTTTATTTGGGTATCAAAAAAGTAAAAGGAAAACATTAGCTGTCATTTAGGTTTGAAACCCATTGCTTGTGCGTGTGTGTGTGTGTGTGTGTGTGTGTGTGTGTGTGTGTGTGTGTGTGTGTGTGTGTGTGTTTGTAATTTGTGTCTGTAATACATCTGAGCAGATCTTCCAAACTGGGCACATATTTTAATACAGATCTTGTCATCTATGCTAAGAAATAATGCAGAGTGGTAAACAAAGCACCTGATCAATAAGGTCAGTTCAACTATGGGAAACACTGAGACCATAACAATGGTAGTGGGGTGTGGCATCTACATTTCTACGTTGCCCTAAGCATAGAAAAACTCATATATGCTTACCGTATTCATTATAATGAATGATACTACCAATCTCAAGGGTCTTTTAGTTCTTTAAACTCATGATGGCTTCCTGAAATTCTACAGCAGAAAAAGTTTGTTGCAATGAGCTATCTGTAATGTATTTAACTCAAGACTTGCAGTCTATGCTGCACGTATGATATGTCCTCGGTTTGCAAAAAGATCCACATAGAACAATTTATATTGCTCATTTATATTCTTGGGAGGGTGTTTTAATGTGAATCTAT
Source organism: Protopterus annectens (assembly GCF_019279795.1). Taxonomy (NCBI): domain Eukaryota; kingdom Metazoa; phylum Chordata; order Ceratodontiformes; family Protopteridae; genus Protopterus; species Protopterus annectens. The sequence continues at coordinate 1,797,223,889 of NC_056728.1, read as the reverse complement.
CCACCGGATCCAGCCAGATCTCTCAAACTATTTACACTATGAACCAGCATTTCATTTTTGTTATAAATATTTTGTTGATTTTTATCTAATACAAACCCCCCACAACATTTCTTATAACTTAAAGACATGAAACAAAAACCAGCAAACATACACTTGAATAAGCAAATATACCATTTGGTGTACGTGTAATATAGTTGTAAAGACTTCAATACATTCTTTCCTTTTTTCTTTCTTTCCTTCTTTCTCTCTTTCTTTCTTACATATAAATAATTCCTCATTCACCTAACCCACCATTTATTTGGCAATCCCACCTATCAATTACCAGTCCAATTTACTTATGCACTGAAGCAGCTTTATTATGTTAAGACCAGCCTAGTAATAATATATACCCACCATCACACAATGTCTTTTTATTCTCCATTAAAGGAAAACTCCACCTTAGAACTCAAAACATATTTTTTCATTGTATCTTTGTTTTTGGAGCTATTTTAATGCCTCACAATCACTCTAAGTGCTTATTTTACAATTTTAATCCGTTTCCCTCAGAATGGCGAATGATGGGGCCTACCTTGGTAATGTGATCTTGTTTTCTTGCTTTCATTTCTTCTTCCCAGAATACATTTCAAGTCCTCTTTATATGAGTTGTGCTAGACATAAGGAAGTGGTGCAGTTTTCTCATGCCATTGAGCCAGAATGGCAGAACTGTGACACACTGTCATCTAAACACACCTTCTGTAACAGAGCTACTTCTATGCTTCCCTGACTGAGCCTCATGTATGTGACTCTCAGAGCTTGTTCTATGCTATAAGTAGCTGTTAGCTACTTCCAGCAAAAGAAAGTACATAAATAGCAGGCTTTTGCAATGAGATTTTTTGTAGTTCTACAAGAAGTGACAGACCTTCCCTAACACTCTCATGCTGAGGTGTGAAAACTCTCACTGGAGTAAATGATCCCTGCTGTACATTTACAAGTGACAAGTAGTAGGACACCAAACTAATCTGTCTGCTACTTCCCAATGCCATCAGTTGGAGGTTTTTTTTCTCTCTCAATGAATGATGCAGAAATAAAATGTACTTTACTATTTCCTTAATTATTTCTGTCATGTTCACCCTCCTTTTTTCTACTTCATATTTATTTATACTTTGGTAACCAGGAAAGTGAACTGGTCCCAGGACCCTTTTCAGCCACGACTTGGGCTGCATTGGCAAAGATAATAACAAATATTAAATGTACTTACCAATACAAGGAAAAAAATACTGACATAAAGACAATGACCAAGACTGCATGTGAAACACATAAACAATGTGTGACAATGACTGAGTAAAACAATAAGCAACATTAACTAGAATGTATGCATTAATAATGCTTAACTCTACTATGTTGTTTATTATAAATAACTGATTGTATACACCCATATCGCACATATATATAATGATTACACATGTACAAAAACATATGCGTGTGTGTGTGTGTGTGTGTGTGTGTGTGTGTGTGTGTGTGTGTGTGTATAAAACAGAGAACTAGATTATATGCCTGTGTGTGTGTTTGTGTGTGTGTGTGTCTACTTCATGTCCTTTCAACAAAAACAAATCAAAATGGAAATTTTGTGGAACTGTATGTGTGTGTCTACACACACACACACACACACACACACACACACACACACACACACACACACACACACACACACAAAAACACTGCATATTTAAAATAAATCCAGCCTATCACATCAAATAACAATCACATGACCAACTGAGATAAAAAATAGAACATCAGATACATAAAAAAATACAGTTGTGTACACTTACCATAAATGTAGATGTTTGAGTGTATTCACTGTTGCAGTCATTACATTTGGGTAATCTGCTGGCAGGTTGCCCTCAGTCGGGCTGAATAACAAAGTCATGGGTCCTGCGTCAGTTGATGTCTCCTCTTCCATGATGTCAGGGGTATAAAACATGCAGCCGATGCCATTTTTTGTTTTTCTTGCCTCAGATGTCAGGTGCCCCCAAATGGGGAGCAAAATAAATAAATAAATAAATATATATATATATACATATATATATATATATATATATATATATATATATATATATAAAGAGCAATATATGTAAATGCACTATTAGCAACATAAACTTTACCTTCATCTAAAAGCAAATACACCACAAAGGCTTTATAATATAGTGAAGGAGAGAGATGTTATAGAAAAGGGGGAAGGCGGGTGGGTAACCCAGACTGCAATAGTGAATACACTCGAACATCTACAATTATGGTAAGTGCACAAAACTGTACTATGTTCTTCGTGTTTCACTGTTGCAGTCATTACATTTGGGTAGAATCCCAAAGCTATGGATGGGGGGATGGAACTAAATAGCATTAGGAGCGGCTATAAGGCTCTGCAGAACTGCAGTGGCAAAGCCTGCTCTGGATTTAGAGAAGAAAGGCAAATGATAATGCTTTGTGAAGGTATGAACAGAGCTCCAGGTAGCAGCTTCTAGAATGTCTTTGGTTGGAACTCCTCTGAGAAAGGCTGCTGAGGTCGAGGCAGCCCTGGTGGAATGTGACCTGATTCCCTTGGACACAGGTTTACCATGATGCAAGTAGCAGAAATGAATGCAGTGGCTTATCCACTTAGAAATCGTCTGCTTTGATATAGCCTTCCCCTCTGTTCCTGAAGCAAATGTCACCAGTAGTTGCTCAGACTTTCTTAGAGATTTGGTCCTGCTTAAGTAGAATCTTAGTTCTCTGTGTACATCCAATGTATGCAGAATCCGCTCCCCCTTGTTCTGCAGATTTGGGTAAAATGTTGGCAGGTGAATAGTTTGTTTAAGAGCCACACTGGCTACCACCTTAGGCATAAAGGAAGGATTGGTCCTGAGGGACACCCTGTCCGGGTAAAATGTAATAAAAGGCTCCACAGCCATGAGAGCCTGTAGTTCTGAAACCCTCCTTGCTGAAGTGATTGCCAAAAGGAAAGCTGTTTTCCAAGATAAAAACTTTATATCCGCAGTAGCTGCTGGTTCAAAAGAAGGCAGGGTGAGGTTTTCCAGCACAAAATTGAGGTCCCATGCAGGAGCTGGTGATCTTCTGGGAGGCCTTACATTTTTGGCCCCTCTAAGATGCTGTTTTAACAAAGGTCGAGAAAAGATGGGAGGCTCCGAGTTGTAATGAGCCGAGATGACAGAGGCATGGATTTTTATTGAAGAAAAAGATAGGCCCTTGTCAAGCATCTCAGTCAAGTATTGTAAAATCTGAGGGATATTTGATTTTGCTATGTCCGTTCCTTGTGCTTGGTTCCAAGCACAGAATCTCTTCTATTTATCAGCATATGATTTTCTAGTACTAGGCCTTCTGGCTTCCAAAATGACATCCATCACAGATTTACTGAGAGGTGTTGTTTGACTAATTGCATGATCAGCCATGCTGCAAGGTTCAGAGTTTGGAGCTGAGTGTGCAGAATTTGATTGTTCTGCTGAGACAGTAGATGAGGTATTTGAGGCAAGTACCAAGGAGGGAGTTGAGACATATTCCTTAGAATTGGGTACCAGTGCTGGCGAGTCCAGTCCAGAGCAATTAGGATCAGTTTTGTTTTTTCCTGTCTGACCTTTAGTAAGACCTTGGAGAGAAGAGGCAGAAGGGGAAAGGCATAGACTGATAGGTTTTTCCAACTGAAGGATAGGGCATCCACTTTCCATACTTGTCTGTGATAAGTCCTTGTGCAGAATTTGTCCAGTTGATAATTTTGGGGAGAGGCAAATAGATCTATGTCTGGGCTCCCCCATTTCTGTGTTACCATGCTGAAGATTTGTGGATCCAGTTTCAACTTGTGCAGGTCCATAAGATTTCTGCTTAGGTCGTCTGCCAGAGTATTTTGTTTTCCTGGCAGGAACTGAGCTTGAAGATGTACTTGGTAAGTCAAGGCTGTGCTCCACAATGCCATGGCTAGTCTGCAAAGGGGTAGGAATGTGTACCCCCCCTGCTTGTTTATGTACCACATAACCGTGGTGTTGTCCGTCTTTATCAGTAGTTGTCCTGGATGAAGTAAGTCCTTAAAGGCTGTCAGGGCATTCTGAACAGCTAGCATGTCTTTCTGGTTGATATGCAGATGCATTTGTTTTGGGCTCCATATGCCCTGAATGCATCTCCCTGCCAGGTGGGCCCCCCAAGCATAGTCTGATGTGTCTGTAGTTAGGGTTTGGGTGGCAGGGGGTAGAGTGAATGACAGTCCCTCGTTTTGATGACATGTCTCTGCCCACCAAAGAAACTCCTGTTGTAGGCAGGGAATGACAGGAATCATTGTTTCCAGACTGTGACAATGTTGACTCCATAAACTTTTTAGGTACCATTGAAGTTTCCTCATATGCAGTCTTGCATATGGAATTATCAGAATGCAAGATGCCATGAACCCCAAAGCCTGCAGAATTTGTCTTGCAGATAACTGGGTTTTTGTTGCCATTTGTTTGAAGTATGTTGTCAGTTGCCTTTGTTTGTCTGGCGTAAGGTAAGCCATCTGGGCAGTTGTATTCAAGCTTGCACCCAGGAATGTAATTTTTTGAGAGGGTACCAGTTGTGATTTCTTTTCGTTTATTGTGTACCCTAGGCATGTTAGAAGCCTTTTTACAAACACAAGATGTTGAAGAAGAATGTCCTTGTTCTCTGCTTGAATGAGACAGTCATCCAGGATAAATTTGTATGCTTCTTTGTCTGCAAAATGCAATTACTGGTGCCAGGCACTTTGTAAAGACCCTGGGCACAGTAGATAAGCCAAAGGGCAGTGCAGAGAATTGGTAATGCATAAAACCTGCCTTGAAGCGGAGGTATCATCTGCACAATTCCCTTATTAGGATATGCAGGTATGCCTCTTTTAAGTCTAGAGTCACTAACCAAGCGTTCCTGCCCAGCATAGGCAGTAGCTGTTGTAAAGTCAGCATTTTGAATTTTGGAATGTCCAGGAACGTGTTCAAAATCGATAAGTCCAGTATTGGAAGCCAGGCATTGTCTTTTCTGGGTACCAGGAACAGTCTTGAATAAAAACCTTGTCCTTTTTCCTGTTCTGGTACTGGTTGAATAGCCCCCATATCCATGAGGGATGCAAATTGTTTCTGAGCCTCTGCCCATTGACTTTGTGGCAGATCTGGCCAACCGTTTGGAATTGGCAAAGTATGGAAATTAAATCTGTACTCCTGGGATACTACGTTTAATACCCACTTGTCCTGGGTAATTAACTGCCAATTTTGAGCATGAAGTGCTAATTTTCCCCCCAAGGGGGCTGCCAAAAGATAAGTGCTTGGTGATGGTAGAGGGAAGTCATTGAGACTGCTTACTGTAGGGTTGTGCTTTGTTTCCTCCAGATTTGGAGGTGGAGGCACCCAATTGCTTTGACCTGTAAGAACCCTGTGATTGGTATCTAGAGCCTTTTGAGCGCCTAGATTTGCCTTGAGAGGCTCTGTTGGACACAGGAAAGGACCAATTGTTAGTAGGCCAGTGCCTACTGAATCTGGGTGGCTGCACTTGTAAGAAATCTTTTACAGTTTGCATAGATTTAGCTTTGTCTTCCATTTTCTTTAAAACCTCTTCTGCCTTATTACCAAACAGAGTATCATGCTGTAAAGGGGCATCCAACAATTTAGCTTTAACATGATCAGGCAGATTTTGCTCCTTGAGCCAGGAATGCCTTCTAATCACAGATCCAGTAACTGCAGCCCTGCAAGAGGCCTCCAAGGAATCAAAACCACATTGCAAAGTATGCCTTCCAACCTGTTCTGCTGCATGCAATAATTCCTGTAATTCTTTATTTTCCACACAATCAGAAATCAACATCATTTTCTGTTTCAGTAAGCCCATAACATGCTGTTGATATTTAAGCATATGAAACTGGCAGTTTAAGGCCCTAATTGCCAAGGTTGCAGACGTATAAACCTTCTTTCCCCATCTATCCAGTGCCCTGGAATCTCTATCAGAGGGGGTAGGATTTTTGGCTGTAGAGGCCTTTACACCTTTGGGACCCTGTGAGATAGTTTCAGGATCAGCAGCATGATTTTTGAATAGAAATTTGTGGGACTCAGGAACCCTGCAAAATCTGTCTGGCTTACTAGGAGCCGGAGGTAGGGAATCAGGAGCCATGCTTGATTCTGAAAACACATCATCAACAATGTCTAATACAGGAGGTATAGCCAAGGGCCTATGCTGAGGAAGAAGAATGAAATCCCTAAGCCTCTTTTTTGATTCAGAGAAATCCTGACTCTCCCAGTGAAAATGTTCCCTTAAAGTATGCAAGGTTTCTCCAAAAGAATAATCCTCAGGAGGAGATGCAGATGGGATGGATTCTTCTGCATCTGAATCCTCATAGGGTGGTACAGAAAATTCCTGATCAGAAGAGGAATCAGAAGAAATGGAAACCTGATCTGAAGATTCATAATCAGTGTCTTGCCTAGGCCTCTTAGCAGGAGGGGTTTGGGAACCCCTGATCAAGGTAATTAAGTCCTCAGTCATTTTGATCATCTGTTTTTAGGCATAGGGGCCTGAGCACGTGGCTCATGCGTCGGGTTTTTAGACTTAGAAAATGTTTTTGATCTTGTTTTTGAAGCTGGCGTCGTTTTTTTATAAAAATGTTGAGGCCTGAAAACACCCTCAGTAGCCGGTGCCTGCTCAGCGGCTCTGGGCCCATTCAAGGGAGAGAAATCCGCGGGTTCAATACTCTGAGAATCTCATGGCATTCCGGACTCCGCATGGGTCTCGGTAGAGGCCTGCGACTCAAAAGTAGCAGGTATCACGGGCTGCGAAAGCGCCTCACTGAGTACCGGTGAACCGGCGACTGGCTTAGGAGAAGCCTCATCGTCAGTTTTGGACCTCGACGGTCTGTCTCTGTCTTTTTCTTTGCGTTTTTTGTGAACTCCGGTAGTCGGATTGCTAACAGATGACATTTCAGGGTAATTAAATCTGGATCCAAAATATTTTGAAGCAAAAATATACCGACGCTTAATAGTGCGTTGGTTAAATCTAGCACAAAAACCAACAGCAAGGCACGTTATGATCTGGGCCTAGGCAAGGAATACAGTACAAATGAAAATCCTTACGAGGTATTTGCTTCCCACAAGTAATGCAATTATTAACTTTTACTGACATCGGTAAGGAGCAAGAAAAAGTTTTCTCAACAGGGTACTTAGCTTTAGTTGAAAAGTTTGGTTCTGAAACTCGAATGCAAAAATTTCAGGAGTCGGCCGACCGGCACTTGCGAACTGCTTCTGCTTCCGGCACCACGCGGCAAGAAAGACTGAATAAAATGGCGTCGGCTACATGTTTTATGCCCCTGACGACCTGACGCCATGGAAGAGGAGACAGCAACCGACGCAGGACCCAAGACTTTGTTATTCTGGCTGACTGAGGGCAACCTGCCAGCAGATTACCCAAATGTAATGACTGCAACAATGAAACACAAAGAACATCATACTTTATGTATAAAAACATACTTTATATATAAAAAAATTAAGTGACAAACATTTGTTTTTCTTTTAAAAGGGGTTTAATACTATTTTTAACATTTAAACCGGGGAGTCCATCTGCTCTGAAATAATTAATCCACTTATACTCCATAAGTTCTCTGTCTTATTAACTAAATCTCCTCCATGCTTATTTAGTAATACCTTTTGCAGAATGCTATGCTTAAACGTATGACTGTTTCCAAATAATAACACATGCTTTGCTAATGCTTTAGTCTCAACTTTCCTTTTAATTTCTGAGGTATGGGAAGCTATACGTTCTTTCAATTTCTGATTGTTTTTTCCCACGTAGAAACATGCACATTTTTCACAATTAGTAAGATAGACTATATTATCTGTAACACGTTGCAAAAGTCTTAAAAAGAAAAATTTCTTTAGAAATAGGATGTATAAATTCAACATTTTGATTAATTTATTTACAAATGGAACAATTATAACAATGAAGAGTAGCCTTTTTATTAACTGTAGGGGTTTTATTTCGCATAAATCTTTATAACATAAATAATGCTTCAAATTTCTCTCCCTTTTGTATATAAAACGTGGAAACTCGCCCACTATATACTTTACTTCTGGACCAGATTCCAGAATACCCCAATTCCTTTTTATTACATCTTTTATTTGTGTAGTACACCTATTATATTTCATAATATATTCCAATGGTCTAGGTCTAGTTGAGGATGTATTATTTTGGGTAAAAAAATGTTTAATTTCCTAGCAAATAAGGCTTCGCAAGCATATGTCTCTCAGCAATTACTGTCTACTAGTATAGAGTATTTTCTTAATATAACCTCTTGCATAAAAGTCTTTCATCATCAATTCCATCTCTGCAATAAAGCCTTCACTTTGAGTATTAAGACAACTGGCTCTTAAAAACTGACTTCTTACTATACTGTTATAAATCTGTCTAGGATGCATACTAGTGTTGTATACATATCTAGTTGTTTGGAAATGTTCCTATATATCGAAGTCTCAAGTTGACCATTAATAATTTCTACTTTTATATCCAGAAAATTTTTCCCACACAGAAACATGCACATTTTTCACAATTAGCAAGATAGACTACATTATCTGTAACACATTTTGCAAAAGTCCTAAAATGAAAAATTTCTTTAGAAATGGGATGTATAAAGTCAACATTTTGATTAACGTACTTACAAAAGGAACAATTACAACAAGGAAAGATAGCCTTGTTATTAACTGTAGAGGGTTTATTTTCACATAAATCTTTATAACATAAATAATGCTTCAAATTTCTCGCTCTTTTGTATATAAAATGTGGAAACACCCACTATATTCTATTATGTACCAGATAAACATCCCCCTCTGGAAGGATGTCACAAAAAAGCTTAAAAGACCTTTATACGAACAGTATCAGTGCACCTAGTTGATAGGGTTGCTACAAGGGAGCCCGCAGGATTTTTTGCAGGGGGGTGCAAACCCAGAGCCCCACCCACATAGCTCACCCCGCCCCCTTCCAACACAGCCCCGCCCAAGACCACCCACCCCAAGCCCCGCCCACACCGCCATTCCAGTGTCCCATTACTTGGCTATTTCTCCCCATTTACTGTAGACACTGTTCAAATGTGTGCATACTGTTTTATGCTTTAGTTCTACAATGATTACAGGCAGTTGGATTTAATTTACAACTTTTATTTCAAACATTATAGCCCAAACACCGAGACTTTTACTAAACCTAAACAAAGCAATAGTCTTACAATGAAAACAGACTTGGCATTAGAGTTTCTACTTTTGAAACTCAGTCAATGAAACAGCATTGAAACCCACATTCAAAGAAAATGCATCTGGCCAGTGGCAGGTTATTTACCTTTGAACTGTTTTCAAGCAATAGGTTCCTTGCACAACGTTAGGGTCATGCAAAAGTTATTTGATTTACCTGATTGTATTAATTATAATATATAATTGAATTCTATATCTTGTATTATACAGCAACACTTGTTTTGAGTGTCTCTGCAAGTAAAAGTAATCTGAATAATTCCACATTAAAGATATCTGAAACTAATGAAGATGTTGCTAGAAAACTGTATATTTCAGTGTTTCATCTACAAATTCAGTGCCTGCTGCCAAAGAATAAATTGCCTATGTTAAATTAAAAAATGGTAAGCTGGTATATTGCAATAGAAAATGGATGACAAGCTGAAAAACAGGTTCATAGTTATTAGGCATCTCATCCAAAGGAGGACATCCTGAGGACTGCAGCATACAAATGTATATGCTGTAGGAATAGAACCTCAAGCCTTTACATTAAGATGCAAGTATTCTACTTGTGGTGCTACTAACATAGCTTTAAAGCTTTATACCACAATAGAGATACCAATTGCTAAACAAAACAGTTGCACATAGTAAACAGACTTGGCATGAGCAGCAGTGAACTTAGCTTCCTTAAAACTCAGTTCCTTGAAAATGCACTTGAAAATTCTACCTGCTAACTCTAGCTTGGGCATTTCACTTTCTCTCTCACAAACATACCACACCCTCAAGACCTCAACCTTAGTGCAAGAAATCTTGACAAAGCCTAAAATAAATAGGGACAGACTATAAATATGGCTCTCAGAAACTTAGAAAATTGCAAGAGTAGCAGGATTTGTGTTAGTATGCATTTTCTAAATGACATGACATCTAAAACTGAAATCTCATTTAGCAACTTCAATCCTTTTAGGAGGAATATGGGGCAAAAATCTGGACAGCTGAGGGTATGCTACCTCCCTCTTATACACACACCAAATAATTCTGGCCAGACTTGAATTAGTTCTGGGAAGGTTGCACTGAATGGCACCGTGCTTGATCTGAAGTGGGTGAAATCCTGGTAGCCAGTGATAAACTGATCTGCAGCTCAGCAATGAGGAGCATTAAAGCATTTTTAGCAGAGCATTGTTTCATCACTACCTATTGTGTTTGCACATAAGCTGTAGTTATTTCAAACATTTGCCTTTTTTGATTACAGAGTACATTTACCCACCAGAACTATTGTGTTTTGACTTCAGTGTGGAGATAGTTGTTGCAGGGCTTGGCTTTTAAGTAAGGTAGCAATGCTTATTTACCATATACCATTAAAGCCACCCAACTACAAGTGTACCAACACACAGACACTGCTATAAGACACTGGTCTCCAATAAAATGTAATGAGCTTTTGAAAATACTGTAATCCTGTCCTTTTATTACAAATACTGTCATATGCATTTCAATACCCAAGGCTTATACATTATCTAGTTATGTAAATATTCTTTGCATGGCAACAACGAAAAGGCTTTCAATGCTGGTAATTCTTTAACAATATGCTTACTAAAGCTTACTTGCATCTTACAATCTCCGACAAGCTTACCTGATGTTCATTAAACCATGGCTACTTAAACAGAGCAACAGGGCACTGTGACAGCATGCAGTTCCTGAATAATAAGAAGCATAAATCAACAGTATAAAAATCTGATAGAAAACCAGAACATTTTGCAAAATCAAGGACAGATGAAAAGCCATGGTCATATTTGTGATCTACCTTGGAAGGGGAATACTCTGCACACTTACACTGCAGAACTGCTCCTTGCCTTCCTTGGGCACACGCAGAGCCACTACAATGGGGATGGGGTGCAATAAGTATGTCATAATTTGAAATGTCTCTGGCTGACAGTGATGGCTCTGACACTCATACCTCTCAACTTCAGAGCAAGAAATCTGGACAAAGCCATACATAGAACTAGAAGTGGGACACAGTCCCAAAAATAAGGCCAATTTTTAAATATTGCTCTTATTAACTTAAACAGAACAGGTAGATCTTACATTAGTACAAATTTTCTGAAGGGTATAAAATATGAAACTCAAATGTCTGCCATTATTTTCTAACTTCAATCTTTAATGACTTGCCACTAATTTGCCAGAAAGCCACAATTTTATGAAAAACAGACCAAAATGTAATGCAAAATACCTGTCAAAAAAGGGACACCTTTTAATATTAACAGTTAACTTGAGCAGCTAACAAAATAAGAGCATCCACATGCATTTCTGAAATAAAGGTAATCTATAACTGATCATTACAGTTATATATAATTGTAAACCCTCCACATTTTCTTCCAAAATTGTCATTTTGGAGGAGGGATTATTAGGAGAGCAACATTTTGAGCCAGAATTGGGGACAATTGAGATGTTTGGATATTCCTAATCTACAAAGTGATTTGCACGTACCTCTCAACCTCTTAATGCAGTAAATCTGAACAAGGCCAAATATATTGGGGAACATACAAACACTACTAAAAACTGCTCTTTATAAAACTTAGACAGTCTTGCATTAGCATGCATTTTCTGAAGGTTATGACATCTGAAACTCAATGTCTGTCATTTAATGGCTTCATTCCTAAATGATTTGCTAGAAAATCACAAATTTTATGAGGAACAAACCAAAATAAGCAGCAAATATCTATTCATTCTGCAAAGATATGGACAACTGAGAGGTATAGTTCAACTGGGGCTGTATGAGTTTGCTACCCCCCCCCTCACAAAATTATGGTCAAATGGAGCCTCCCCCCTGCAGCCATTCCAATGTCCCATTCCTTGGTTATGTTGCCCCATTTACCATAAACACTAATGTGCATACTGCTTTACTTCATGATGACTTAGGATTTCATTTGAAACTTTTATTTTGCATTTTACAGCACAAACCCTAATACATATCTATTAAAGCAATGCAGTTTCACAATGAAAATAGATTAACATTAAAACTTCTCTGCCCTTTAAACTCACATGCATTGAAACAGCACTGAAAACCACTTTCACAGAAAATACATTTTGCCAATGGCAAATATTAACTCTGGGCTGTCTTCAAAATCATAGGCCCCTCGAACATAACAAACATGCTCTTTGATACACCTTCCTGACTGTATTACATTATATTCCTTGTACAATGCAGTACAGTTGTTAGAGGGCATTTTAAATTTATTGCTTTGAACATTTTTCCAGTAAACAATGAAACAAAAGCATCCACCAATGACAAAATTGCCCAATTCAGAACATTTCCATCATAAAGTCTATTCAAGTCCACCAGTATCAGTAAAAATACACAATCTCTGAAGTAGTAAAATCCACATTGAAGAAATTTGTAACTAATAAAGAGGTTGCTGCTAGCAAACACTTTATATGTCATTGTTTAATCTACAAATAAAGTGCCTGTTACCCTTGAAGAATAACTTGCCTTTGTTGCATGCAATAAAAAAATGAAAAGCTAGTAATACCGCAATAGGAATGGATAGCAAACTGTTAACAGTTCCATAGTTACTAGGTATCTTTGCCAAAAAGACTGCAGCATCCACCCCCTTTACAACACACTACAGCATCAGCAATGCATTTACCTACTGTGAGAGTAGAACCCACAGCCTTCAGCATCTAAAGTAAGTACACTATCTGTTGTGCTATTAACAATGCAAGCAGACTAAACATAAGCAGCACTAAACTTTTGCTCCCCTGCAGCTCTCAGCTCCTTGTAAAATCTACTCGACACTCAGCTGTATCTCTGAACTTTGCAGCACAAGAAATCTGGAAAAAGCCAAAATTTATTGGGGAGGGGACAAAAGGCCAAAACCAGGGACATTTTAAACATTGCTTGTATAATGTTTGAAAGTTGCTAGAATAAAATGCTGCGTTACCACCATACATTTCACTGCCATGTCTTGAACCCAGGGGACTCCGTGAAAAACAGAGCAACATACCACTATGCCAAATCAGCTGTTTTGTGAAAGAGGAAGACTGAAACTTAAATAGCTACCATTTAGTGAATTCAGTTCTCACCATAGCACAGCTGTCAACCTCTTGGCACAAAATACCTGAACAAAGCCAATAACGGGTGACTACAACCACCAAACATTCAGTGAATTCAGTTCTCACCATAGCTCTCAACCTCTTAGCAAATAACACCCAGACAAAGCCAGTAATGGGAGAACATAGCCCCGAAACATATTCAGTGAAATCAGTTCTTACCATAGCTCTCAACATTAGCAAAAACTGGATGAAGCCAATAAATACCTGAACAAAGCCAATACTGGGTGAATACAGCCCCAAACATATTCAGTGAATTCAGTTCTTACCATAACTCTCAACCCTAGCACAAAACCTGGATGAAGCCAATAATGGGGGATACAGTCCCAAACACAGGGATACATTTCAAATATCCATCTTGTACACTTAGAAATTGCTAGAATAAAAGCTTTTGTTACCATGCACTTTCTGAAGAATATGAAGTCTGATATTGAAATGTGTCCATTTTTAACATTTGTTAACCAGGAAAGTCTGACTTTGAAAAAGCTAATTTTTAGCAGAGGCCCAGGGAGAAACACTCCAGACAGCCAAGAATAAAACTAGAGAACATGTAGCTGTCAGGCAACAAGGACACAAATGCAGAAACCACAGATTTTATGAGGAACAGAAAAAGTATGAGGAAAATCCTGCAACATTTTTACAAATGGTGGTGGGTAGGGAATTCAGGCTCTTGCCACTTGGGCCCAAAGTACAGGGTTCAAGCCTTATTCTCTACCCACCACCATGTATTTCACACACACACACTAACCATGTGAAATTATAGCTGCAAATGTGGTAATACATACAATATTTGACTCTGGCGGCCATGATGTCCTTTCCATTCTTACACATCCATGTACAGAACTTCCTCAAATGAAATGGAATCTTTTAATGTGCAACATTTACATAGAATACTGCATATTTTTAATTCAACACATCAAAGCTGTATTAGTGAACATGAATTTGATACACAGCTAGCATTTTATGTGACTTCTGTCCTTAAGAATACTAAAGAGTTGAAACACTTTCTGAAACAGACCAAGCAGGAATGAGAAGAAACCACTAAATGCAGCTCTATTTCTAAGAGTGATATCAGATATATACATATTTCTCACCTGTTTTCTGATGCTTTACTGAACGCTATACTGACTAAATAGTATTGACACATTATGCCCACATCTAATAAAAGAGCTCTTGGGAACAGTAACCTTTCTCCATTTATACAGATATTTTCCAGTAGTTCAGGATCTTGTACAAACATTGAAAATAAAACTAATTGCTTGTAGAAACATCTACCAGCATGGCAGCAAATGAAATTTGTAAGAGATGAGTTTTACTTGAGTGGATATTGAACTGACAGCTACAAGGAAGATGTAAGCATGAAGTTGTCTTGCACAGCTATTAGCCATAATATAGTTTATTCCATACCGTTGGCTCCAATTATCGACAGAAATTTGGTTTCTTTCCTAGATCTTAACAACAGAATGTGATGTCACATTAAGATGTTTGTCTCCTACTGTACTTTTCATCTAAAACTCTGTGTCCATTTAGTTCAGTAACCCTGAATAGCATAAAGCAGTTATAGGAAAATAAATGATTTTTGTACTGTGATGCTAAGCATATCCAAAGCTATCAGTAACAAGTAACAATTTTTCCTTCATTAAGCATCAAAGACAGCAAACACAATTTCTGCTCACATTTTTATATAAACCAATAGTACACTAGGGTTACCACCTGTCCCACTTTGTGAGGGACAGTCCCTCTTGCCAGTTGTGCCCTGCAAAAAAAAATGTAAAATGGCAAATGTCCTGAGATTTTAGAACAAAACTATTTCCTATATTTTTGTAATGGTTGCATAAAACAGTTATTCTGAATCTGAAACACCTAAATGTTATAAGAAACAGAATAAGCAACTAAAATGCTACAAGAATAATCTTTACTTGGGCAAAAGTGAAGTTGTGCACTTTGTACTGGCCGTGGGTATGTTTTGCAAAATCTGGCGTGTACCACAAATGTCCCACTTTGGACATTTGAAAAGGTGGCAAGTTGGCAACACTATAGTACACTGCGCTGCCACACACACACACACACACACAACTCTACCTGAAGTGTCCCATCTTCCGTCTGTTTACTCCGAGTCCCGCTTGCTATTCCGCTTCAGGTCCCAGCCATCTTCCATTCCCGAATCATAAGCCATCCTTGTAAACTCCGAGTGATGATGTCAACTGGACTGTTAACACACACGGACTTCTTTCTTCTTAAAGAAGAACGAAAAACAAAAAAAAAAAACTTTTTTTTTAAATTATCTAGTCAGCCGATTCCAGGGGGGTGCAAGTGCACCCCCTTGCACCTGCCTGCGGGCTCCCTTGGGTTGCTACCTGTCTCTCTTTCTGCAGTTCTTTCCTGTGTGAGTGGAGGGGGCTTGAATATGGTATATTTGTTGGTACTTTACAAGAAAAAAATATTTTCTGACTTTTCTCTAAGTGTCACAGAAATCTTTGATACTACATTTAAGTTATCTTAATATATAAACTATTATAAATAACCAACATTTAAAGCTTAGCATTTCACTACTGTGTTGCTGCTTATGTAAATGTGTCAGAAGAGTTGACAATTGCCTTTAAACCCCTGAGTGATCTAATTGGTTTGTTTTGCTACGAAATGGGAGTGTTAAGCCCTCCTCCTCTCGGCAAAAAGAACAGTGGAAACAGTTCCACAGTTTTCTGTCTTTTTTTTATATCAGCTGCTGTGTTTCTGACATTAGCAGGATTAATTGCCCATCTAAGACTTGACAGCAGTATCTGACTGGGTAAACTACAGATTTAACTGTGTCTATGATATGTCATGCATGTGGAGATAAATTCCTCTGCAAGGTACTGTATGTGAGAAGTTGAGCTTAAAAAAGTAGGTGGGCTTTCCTTTCTTTTGACTCTAATGCAAGGAAATAAAAGTACAAGCAGGTTTCTGGTACCTACACAATGCTGGAACCATACTGTAGAGAGAAAAGAAACTTAAAGATTGAGTTAAACTGTAGGAGAAGGTGGAGTTTTCATTTAATACATTTTGATTCCTGGCCTCCAATATGTTAAGTGTATTAATCCCTCTCTCTGTTCTCTACCTCTCAAAGGATTCCCTACATCTCTCAAACCTATCTACAACTGAACTAGTTTACCACCATCTTTTATACAGTTTCCTGCTGTAGTTGGCCATGTCCTTGACATTCTCTTGGACAAGTCTTTTCAACATCATATATTCTCTCCAGTGTCCCAGTGAAGGTAGATAGAAAAATGAAGCCCGAGTTATATTTACCGTAAAACAGCATACATAACTCTTCAATCAGTTTATCCTATGTTTTACTGTTTTTCTCCTGTATTCATCATTTCCACAGATACATTGGTTAGGTACAATTTTTTATCCTGCAGCATCTTGCTATCACTGACCTTTTTCACCTGCTCTGTCTATTACCTGTTCTTTATTGTTTATTTTTGAACTTCTCATGTTTTCCTCAAAAGCTGTAGTGAATAAGATTAAGTCTTTGACATCAGATTACGTAAACTGCTAAAGTAAATTCATCTCACTTAATCCCCCAAAATTTGATCTTTGAAAATAGTCTGACAGACTTAGGATGTCTAGCTCTCCCTCAGTCAGTACATGCAATAAAGGAGCCAATGAGACAAAAATATTATTTATTTTGTCACCTCTTTTATGTCAAAAAAGTGTATACAGTTTGGGTACTAGGTAAGCCAGTCACACGGCCTACCCATTCATATAAACATCCACAAATTCCAACTCCTTATTTTCTACAATTGCTTGTAAGCTGAAATACCTGATGATAGAAAGAAAATTAATTAATTAATTAATCAATTTATGTTTGACATTCTGGGTCGTGGGCTGATCATTTCAGCCACTATTCTCACAAATCATAATATGACAAGTTAAAGTTGAATGCAGTCATTACAAACTAGAAATTGTCAGTTTGCCCATTTATCTTCCTCAATCCCGATAACTATGAAAGCTTTCCTGCTATGAATATCCATTCTTTGTTCCATTTCAGAAGTGAAATCCAATCTTAGGGAGTCTTATCACCTAACTAGCCATCAAGGGGCTTTATATTCTTGTCTTTATGTGCTCCCCCTCCCCCTCAATGGTCCAGTGCGTACGGATGATGCAGGACTGCAGTGACTTCCAATGGCATAGGTATACTCCTGCATGCAAGTCTGAGCCCAGGTACAGTGCTAAGAACTACTTAGTGACAAAGTACATACAACCTGGTCCTTCATGCCGCTGTACTTTGTCCAACCTCTGTTTGTGGTCAGTACAGAAACCTCTCCCTCCTCGAAATGGATGAGCCTGTCCTGGCTGCCCCTTTCTACTTTCTTTCACAAGTACCTCTGTAACCCAGGTGACTAATCAGTTCTGACCATCTTGATCATAATTAAGGCTTTAATCTTCTCTGCCACAGAGCCACAGTCATTTCCTAAAGTTTGTTGGGCATGCTTAAATCTATGTATTATAACCTTTGGGGTACCTTTTCCACCAAATACACCTCATGCAAAAAGACAAGAAATTACTTAAACAGTTTTCAGTATAACTATTCTAGAGAAGTACTTTAAGAAATCTTTATCACCTTCTTTCGGCTTTTCCCGGTTAGGGGTCGCCACAGCGGATCTTTATATACAGCATAAAACATTTAAGTATCTCTTCCTTAAGAACTCTCCTTTTCTTTTCTAGTACACACATTACTTTGTATATTCTTGCATTCTCCAGTAAATGCTGTTCTTTTCTTAAAATGTGTCTTAAAGTCTCCTCTTTTATATATGCAGATAATTTTTCTAACACCATTTCCCAGTTCCATACCAGTTAAAGTTCACAATAATTCTAACAATCACTTCTAACTAACTAAGTAGCCCTCTATCCCATTCATAAAAGGCTTTCTTGGAAGAAAATATTAGGGTCGCCCCTTCTATGTCTGCTTGCAGCTGGCTCCACTTTTATAAGTAAACATCTACAAGTCCCTACAGGGCTAAATATTAGTGAGAACAGTGGCTGTCTTACTCCTATGAGCTGGATCTGGCATCAGACATTTTATTTTTAGATGCTTTAGCTGGCCATATCATCTTCCTTATATTCTTAAAATACCTTGTGACTGTTGATGGGCTTTAGTTCAAGAGGATATGTTTTCCTCTGAGTGGATGATGGTCTTCTGAAAGACTTCACATGTCTACCTTCTACTAACAGAGGCCTTGGGCTAAGTAGGTATCAGGTTTGGACCCTGCGAAAGTTCCCCAGTAGACCCAATGCCTTCAAGTCTAGAGAGGCCTTGGGAATCGACTCATACATCATTGGCCACCAGGTGTCACTTCTTTCTTTGGTGCTTCTTGTTTCACTTTTGAAGTGGAATATCCATGAACAATATGGTTGATGCCATGGTAGGACAACACAAACAGCCTTTGCTGGTTCACATATTCATGGAGATTTCTTCCTCTTCATTTGACATTCTTCTGGATGAATCTAGCACCATGCAGGCAAAAGATGAAGTTGTTCTCTGTCCCTCTGTGAAAGTCTTTATGAGGTATTTGCTCTTTAAAAGAAATGCACTTGGTAAATTTAGAAATTGACACCTATACCTGATACCTGTAGAGTTATTACTCTGCCAACAAATAATAGAGAGCAATAACAAAAATGTATTCCTTGAACTGGGTACATATCTGTACACTGGAAGCTAGGTCAAACTGATAGCCTGAGAAGCACCAAGTACTCATAGCAATGAAGCTTCTTCCTTCACGTACTGTAGCAAGAAAGAACCAAAGATGGCATGGATGGATGTTTTACCCCAGATATGCTGGTGTCCAGGTGACAGGGCATCCGCCCAGCTGTAAGCGGGAAGGATGCAAAGCTCTGGAAGTAAGGCTGGATGTTGGGTCTTCTGTGGCAGAAGTCCCAAAAGTTACAGAACTGCAACAGTGAACATTACAAAGAACATCCACAAATTCATCTCCAACATAAAGGCTTCTGCTATCTGCAATATGATAACTATAGAGAAAGTACAGTTGTGTGCACTTACCATAAATGTAGATGTTCAAGTGTATTCACTGTTGCAGTCATCACATTTGGGTTATCCCTGCCACGGTAGCCCACAGCGGTCCTGAATACCAGAGGCTTAGTATTTCTGCATCGGTTGCTGTTGTTCCAGGACTGACGTCAGGTCGTCAGTAGTATAAAGTAAGGCAGCCGATGCCATTACATCAGTTTTCCTTGTCCTAACCTGTCAGGAGCCACCAAGTAGGAGCCCCCACCAGTAGAAAGTAAATACCAATATGAACCTTGTAAGGAAAGAGAAGAAAAGGGGGAAGGAGGGATAACAGTGAATACACTCAAACATCTACATTTATGGTAAGTGTACAAAACTGTACTATGTTGTTCATGTTTCACTGTTGCAGTCATCACATTTGGGTTGATTACCAAAGCTAAGGTAAAGGTTAGAGGCAGTCAAAAAAATTAGGGGCTGGCTAGGATGCCCTACAAGACTGCAGAGACAATGCTGCCCTGGATTTGTAGAAGACAGGCAGGTGGTAATGCTTGGTAAAAGTGTGAACAAATGTCCAGGTGGCAGCCTTCAGGATGTCCCTGGTGGGGACTCCTCTGAGGAAAGCTGCAGAGGTGGAGGCTGCTCTGGTGGAGTGAGTCCTGACCCCCTTGAGGGGAGGCTTTCCATGTTGTTTGTAGCAGAAATGGATGCAGTGTGCTATCTATTTGGATATGGTTTGTTTGGAGATGGTTTTGCCTTCTACCCCTGTAGCAAAGCTAACCAGCAATTGACCAGACTTTCTGAAGGATTTATCCTTTCTATATAGAATCTGAGCTGTCTGTGCACATCTAGAGAGTGCAGAATCCTTCCCCCCCTTGTTCTGGGGATTAGGGAAAAAGTTGGGCAAATGAATGGATTGGTTGAGAGCCACACTGGACACCACCTTGGGCATAAAGGATGGGTTAGTTCTGAGGGATACCCTGTCAGCATGGAAGATGATGAATGGTTCCACAGCCATGAGCGCTTGCAGCTCAGGGACTCTTCTGGCTGAAGTGATGGCCAGAAGGAATACTGTCTTCCAGGAGAGAAATTATATCTCTGCAGAAGAAGCTGGTTTGAAAGGGGGCATGGTGACCTTTCCAATACAAAGTTAAGGTCCCAAGCTGGGGTTGGTGCCCTTCTGGGTGGCCTCAAGTTGCTAGCCCCTCTTAGGAACTGTTTGATCAAAGGGTGTGAGAAAAGAGGCTGCTCAGTGGGAAAATGAGCAGAAATAGCAGAGGCATGAATTTTTAATGAGGAGAAAGAGAGGCCACTGTGTAGTAGGTCAGCTAAGTAACCCAGGATGAGAGGGAGGGAGGGCTGAGCTGTATTGGCTCCCTTAGCCTGGATCCAGGTGCAGAACCTTTTCCATTTGTCAGCGTAAGACTTTCTGGTGCTAGGGCATCTGGCCTCATGGATAACGTCTAGAACCTGTTTACTGAGGTTGGCAGATTGGTTGGGAGTTAGGGAATAAGCCACGCTGCCAAACTGAGTGCCTGCAATTGCGGATGCATGAACTCCCCTTCCCTCTTGGTCAGGAGGTTTGGAATCTGAGGAAGATGCCATGGTGGCAGTGGGGACAGGCTGCACAGCAAGGGGTACCAGTGCTGGTGAGGCCAGTCTGGAGCTATAAGAATGGTCCTTGGTTTTTCCTCCTTTATTTTGAACAGTACCCTGGGGATGAGGGGTAGTGGAGGAAAGGCATAGACTGATAGATAGACCCAGGGGAAGGACACGGCATCCACTTTCCAAGCCATGCAGTGATGCAACCTGGTGTAGAATTTGCTAAGCTGATGGTTGGTGTGGGAGGCAAAGAGGTCAACCTTTAGGGTGCCCCATTTCTGAGCTATTAGGGTGAAGGTTCTTCTGTTGAGCTGCCAGTCGTGTGGGTCCAGAAGATTTCTGCTTAATTGGTCTGCCAGAGAGTTGAGACAGCCTGGTAGGAATTGCGCTAACAGGTGCAGTCGCATGGCAAAGGCTGTGTGCCAAAGGGCCATGACCAGCCTGCACAGAGGGTAGGAGTGAGCCCTTCCCTGCTTGTTGATATACCACATCACAGTGGTGTTACCTGTTTTGATCAGGACAGCCCCTGGACAGAGAGAAGGGGTTTGAAAGCTATTAAGGCATGCTGGACAGCCATCATCTCTTTTTGGTTGATGATTTCACCAGGGACTTGCTGCGGGGTCCATTGTCCCTGTATGCACCTGCCATCCAGGTGCAGCCCAAGCATAGTCTGATGCATCTGTGGTGAGAGTCTGAGTGGCGGAGGGTGGTGAGAAAGGCAGTCCCTTGTTGTAGGAGCATGCTGTTGTCCACCAAAGAAAGTCTTGTCTGAGGCAAGACATTATAGATACAATAGTTTTCAGGTCTTGAAAGTGTTGACACCAAAGGCTTTTTTAGGTACCATTGAAGTTTCCTCATATGCAGTCTGGCATATGGAATAAGTAGTACGCAAGATGCCATGAACCCCAGAGCTTGCAGTATCTTCCTTGCTGATAACTGGGGCCTGGTTGCTAGTTGAGAGAAGTAGGCTGTCAGGAAAATTTGTTTTTCTGGTGTAAGGAATGCCAGCTGGAATGCTGTGTCCAGGCTTGCTCCCAGGAAGATAATCCTTTGGGTGGGCACCTGTTTGGATTTATTTTCGTTGATGGTGTACCCTAGGGAGGTTAGTGGGGTCTTTACAAAGGCCAGATGCTTGAGCAGCTTTTCCTGGCTGGCTGTCTGAATTAGGCAGTCATCTAAGTATGGGTAAATCTCGATACTCCTTTGTCTGCAAAAGGCAATGGTCAGAGCCAGACATTTTGTGAAAACTTTGGGAGCAGTAGACAAGCCAAAGGGAAGTGCAGAGAACTGAAAGTGTTGAGATCCTGCCCTGAAATGTAGATATTTCCTGCATGATTCCCTGATAGGAATGTGGAGGTAGGCCTTTTTTAGATCTAGGGTGGCTAGCCAAGCGTCCTTAGAGAGCATGGGTAGCAGTTGCTGGAGGGTAAGCATTTTGAATTTTGGGATCACAGGGAAAGTGTTTAGAATGGATAAATCGAGGATGGGGTGCCAAGTGCCCTCTTTTCTGGGCACCAGAAAAAGTCTGGAGTAGAAACCTTGGCCTATCTGTTCTGCAGGAGCGTGCTCTACTGCCCTCATAAAAAGCAGGGAAAGGATTTGCTTTTGAGCCTCTGCCCACTGGTTTAGAGGTAGATCTGGGGGGTTGGAAGGGTGTGGAAGGAAAATTTGTATCTCTGAGACACTATGTTCAGAACCCAGTTGTCATTGGTAATGGTGGCCCAGGTGCTTGCGTGAAAGGAGAGTTTTCCTCCTAGGGGTAAGTTAAGTGAAGGTGGGCAGAGGGAGCGGGTGGGGGAGGTGAGTCATTGTGAGTTCTTATCATAAGGGGGTTGCTTAGAACTCCCTGGTTTTGAAGTGGAGGTAGTCCACTGCTTAGATCTCTGCATTCCCTATGGCTGCTGTTTGGGGATCTGGTTCCCTGGGTCCTCGGCTGGACTGGCTTAGTGGGAGCAGGAAAGGACCAGTGTTTGGTGAAATGATGCCTGCTGAATCTGGATGGCTGGACCTGCAAGAAATCCTTAACTGTTTGCATAGATTTTGCTTCTTCTTTCATCTTTTTAAGACCTCTTCTACCTTAGTGCCAAATAAGTTATCTTTGTGCAAGGGGGCATCCCACAATTTAGATTTGACATGGTCTGGCTGTTCCTTAAGCCATGCATGCCTTCTAATGACAGATCCAGTGACTGCTGCCCTGCAAGAAGCTTCTAGGGCATCAAAACCGCAGTGCAAGGTGTGTTTTGTTACTTGACTTGCAGAATGCATTGACTCTTGTAATTCTTTAGATTCTGCCCAAGCAGGAAAGAAAGACATTTTTTGTTTGAGGAGTCCCAGGGTATGTTGCTGAAATTTTAGCATATGGAACTGACAATTTAGTGCCGTGATAGCAAGAGTAGCTGAGGTGTATACTTTTTTACCCCATCTGTCTAGTGCTTGGGAATCCCTATCTGAGGGGGTGGGATTCTTTGCAGAGGTTGCTTTAATCCCTTTAGGCCCTTGAGAAATTACCTCAGGGTCAGCAACATTTTTAAAAAGAAATCTGTGTGAGTCAGGGATTCCATAGTACCCGTCTGGTTTTTGGGGTGCAGGAGGGAGGATGTCAGGAGTCAAGCTGGATTCCAAGAAAACATCCTTCACAATAAGCAGGACTGGGGGATGGCCAAGGGTCTGTGCTGTAGAAGATCTAGGAATTCCCTGAGTCTCTATTTAGACTGAGAGTAGTCTTGACTCCCCCATTGGAAATGCTCCCTTAAGGTATGCATGGTTTCTCCAAAGGAAAAATCCTCTGGGGGAGAAGCTGAAGGAATGGAATCCTCTGCATCTGAATCCTCATAAGTAGAGAGGGGTTGCATGTCTTCATATTCACATGCATCAGATTCATCTGACTCTTGTTCAGACAAAACTACAGGGGACAGATCTCTTTTCCTTTTGGAAGGGGTAGCTTGGCTTCCCCTGATCAGCATGATAAGGTCTTCCGCCATTTTAAGCATTTGAGACTGAGGCAAGGAAGCAGGCGCCTGAGAGTGGGTCATCGGTTTCTTAGGTGTGGTTCGTACTCTGGCCCTAAGAAACTCGGTAGTTTTTGAAAGAATGGTAGTCACGAAAGAAGACGTTGGTTTATGTCAAGAATCGGTAGTGCAAAGGACTTCCTCGGACGCCGGTGCCAGCTCAGCGGCTGCGGACCCATCCAAGGTAGAGACGACTACAGGATCCTTAGTCAAAGAAGAGTTTTGCGGCATAGCAGACTCCGAAAGGGTCTCGGTAGTGACCTGCGAGTCCACAGAAGCAGGCATCAGGGGCTGCAAAAGCGCCTCACTGAGAACCGGAGATCTGATGACTAGCTTAACAGAAGCATCGTTGGCAGGTTTGGACCTGTGCGGTCTGTCTCTGTCTTTATCTTTACGTTTTCTTGGAATATCTGCTGTTGGATGGCTTACCGAAGCCATATCGAAATTCGAGGACTGTAAGTGAACATATCTGGTTACAATAAGAGCCTGACGATGGATAGTTCTGACGTTGAACAAAGCACAGAAGTGACAACGGGAGACGTCATGGTCTGGGCCTAAACAAGTGACACAGTAAGAATGGAAGTCTCGGTGTGATAT
Source organism: Protopterus annectens (assembly GCF_019279795.1). Lineage (NCBI taxonomy): Eukaryota > Metazoa > Chordata > Ceratodontiformes > Protopteridae > Protopterus > Protopterus annectens. The sequence goes on along the minus strand of NC_056728.1, from coordinate 1,797,199,359 downwards.
TTGCTTTCCACAGGCGAGACAATTATTAACTTTTTCTGACATCGGTTAGTGCAAGAAAAAAGGATCCCCAACAGGGTACTTAGCTTTAGAAGATTTCAACTTCAATTCAGTAGACGAAACTCAGGTAGCGGCCAACCGGCACTCGTGCGAACTGCTTCTGCTTTGGGTTCCACGACAAGAAAGACAGATGTAATGGCATCAGCTGCCTTACTTTATACTACTGAGGACCTGACATCAGTCCTGGAGTGACAGCAACCGACGCAGAAATACTAAGCCTCTGGTATTCGGGCCGGCCGAGGGCTACTGGCAGGGATAACCCAAATGTGATGACTGCAACAGTGAAACACGAAGAACATCAAAACACATATAACTGTTCATTGCAGATATAATTTCCTCTGTTTTGTTTAGCTTTCTATCAGCAATAAACAGTTATATGTGTTTTGTTCTCTACAATCAACATCAAACAAGTGTGTTTATGTATGTTACACACTAAGACCATTTACTCTACATCCTACTACACTGCACATTCCTTCACTGCTGGTGCTTCCTTTCTTTCTGTTATGTCTGTATAAACCAAAAGAGCATTAGGCATAACAACACTGTCAGTAAATGCAGTATCAGCTTGCTGTCTCCTTGGCTGTAATGTACCAGTTTTCATATGCCTGCCTTCTACTAAACTTTAAAATACTAGTGTCATCTTTGCATAGCTGATCAGTACATCATGCCTCCCAGTAGTTTTAGCAAAGATCCTTTTGGAGAAGTAAGTATTTACAGTGATCAAAATGTTAATGTCACTCAAAGTTTGGTACTGTAAAGTAAGGAGCATTATGCTTATCTACTACCTAGTTTTCTTTGCCTGCAGTATTATACCAAAAAATCATACTCTATCAATAATCTCTATATTATATCATACAAACCTCTTTGATTTTCCAGACTCCTTGAACAAATACCTACTTTTCCACCAGAAAACAACATGCATAAAAAGATAAATAGGTGTTATACTGCTTGTTCCAAAAGTTTACAGGTCAAGTCTTTTGGACTATCATGTCTTCACAAGGTTGCATATTCCACATTGTGTACACCAAAGTAAAGATATTCTGCATTAGTTGGAATATTCCTGTCACCACTCGTTGCTATATTCCAATTCAAACTGAATTACACTTCCCTCTTTTCTTTAATTTCTTACTCTAATGGGATAGGTCTTCTTTGTCATTCAAATAAAAATGCAATCAGGATAATAATGTAATATCATAATGTACACAAAATGAAAAATAATTAAATAAATAACCAGTGACACTATTGTCAGTGATATCACATATAATAAACATATCTGTAGATCACTGTGTGTATTGTACCTAATCAGCCACTGTAGCTTTACAGCACGTGCATATAAGTTACTCATCACGTGCAAGATCAGTGCCATTTTGTATAGTCAGTCAGTGAGTGCAGGCATAAATGGAGATGTACATGTGAGTGTGTTTGAAGTAATAAGTCAGTCAGTTAGTTCGAAGTATATGTTCCAGTTACAGCTCCTGATGTGTTCATATACAATAAATAACTTAAATGAATACCCAGCCTCAGTGTCTCATTTGATACATGAGACAAGGGACAATATCACATATAAAAATCTTAATACGCAAATATTCCAAAAAATAAAGACCTTGGGTTCTTTAGTATAAATTATGGATTTACTTGTCATATTGAAAAAATAAATCTGTTAGTATTTATAGAAACTATCACCAAATTTAATGCACTGACAAATAATACATTTGCATTTGATCAAGCAATTAACTTTTTAGTTATAAAATAAAATGTGCTGCCATAGACTATAAATAATCTTAAATAGTTGATCCCCCAATTACAAACCAATGGATAAAAAACACACTGTTAAGCTTAGTATGTACAAGGAACATTTAGCTGAATGAATAAAATCATATGTAGCTCCTGAGTGCATAACCGATGTCAGAAATTATTTTATGTTGAGCAGATGTCAAACTTATGTTGAAGAGGTATACTACTTTAAGCTGCAAGTAAAATTCAAACATATTTTAATGCTTTTATCCATTAACTGTCACTAACAGTATGGATTAAAGCTTTCCCATTTGTCATTTTACTAATTCCCTCACACTACATCAAAGATTTATACATTTTCCGTACATTTTACCAGAAATTCCTTCCTTGGATGGCCATAAAGTTGCATTGGCTTTCTGTTTTAAATTTAAAGTGACAACCCACAAGAGTTACGTGACCCATAAATGTTGAACAAGTTGTAATGCATTTAATCACCACCACAAAGGTAACAATATTCATCTGTGAAACGTGTTCCTTTCCCATGACACATTGTCACTCTAAAAAGTCAAAACAGGAAACCAAAAAAAGCCTTCAGAAATTAAAAGAAAGAAACCGTATCCTTATTTTCTAATAGCACTAATCCATTTTAAACAAGGGTGAAACAAGCAACAATGATTAGGAAACAACAATAAAGATAAAATAAACATTTCAACTGCACTCACAAATTCAAGAAAAATACAACTGACTTAAGGAGATTAAAAGAAATAAACAATTTTTTTATAAAATTCCAAATTAACTCTATGCATATTACAAATATGTATAGTCAAAATAGTTATGCAATTTAAATGTAGCAACTATTCAGATCTTATCTTGTACAAAAGTAATTAACATCAAATAAGATTAATTACTTTCACTCATTTCACATTATCCTTGGCCAAACATATAAAAAATTGTACTTTCGCAAAAATATTTTTATAATCAGAATCAGATTATCAGCATCAGATCAGCAGAATTCCACTGTTACCTAAAATAAACGCATATGATCTTAATTTAAAATAAAAATACTAATGGATATAATCTTTTATAACGAAAGTCAATCAGCTTATGAGAATAGGGAAATCGTAATAATATTTGAGTGCATCATTTCAAGTTAAAAAAGCAAGCATATTAATGACTCTTACAATCAAGGCTATAGACAAGGCATTGTCCTTTGAAACTCAACATTTGGTTCCACTTCCGAATGATGGTGTAAAAGTATTTTTATTTTAGTAAATGCTTTGGTTTGAGTATACAAATTCTGCATTATGCATCTTTATGGCTTGGAGACACTGTATTATTTCAAAATACTTCACCTGTTCACATAGCAATGTGATTCAATCACATTGTAAGACATAACATTTAAACGACAAAACTTTTCAAAGTATTAAAACTGTATAAAACAATTATTTGTTAGTAGTTTGGTAGTATATTAGACAAAACTTTCCAAAACAAACACACACCAAAAAGTATATAACATTTTATCTAAGGTTTTGTTAACCAATTATTCATCTCCTTTGTCAAGCTCTGGTAATCCACATTTAATACAGAAACTGTACAAAAATAATAAATATCCTTGCCAGTTTCCCCTCATTCTTTAGTAATATAATTTTAACCACCTCCAACAATTTTAGATGCCTCCAGTGGGGGAAGATTAAATAATGCAAAACGTATAAAAATATGAGGGCCAGATTTTTAATTTATTTATTAATTTACACTGTATTTACTCATTTACTTAGGTATTTACTTTACGTGTTAAATGGAGAAAACAAACAAAGAAGTGACCCTTTCAGGGGCAATCTGGGTGCACTGTCTGCAAAGGTGACTTACCTAAAGGCATAAAAAAACTGAGACTGAGGGACTCAAATCCAGGGCTACTGGATGAATTTAATCAATATTCATTTGCTTTTGTTAGCTTGGATACTTCAGATAAAGACAAGTTCCTGAAAAGGTAAGCTCCAGGGTAAAGCAAAGTTACAGAAAGTATGAACAATTAAAATATACGTGTGTGTGTGTGTGTGTGTGTGTGTGTGTGTGTGTGTGTGTGTGTGTGTGTGTGTGTGTGTGTGTGTGTGTGTGTGTGTGTATAATAAAAAACTCTGAATACAAAAATACATTTTATATATATATATATATATATATATATATATATATATATATGTGTGTGTGTGTGTGTGCCTGAGTGTGTGTGTTTATATATATATATATATATATATAGTGGATATAAAAAGTGTACACACCCCTCTTAAAATACCAGGTTTTTGTGATACAAAAATGAGATCACAATAAATGACTTCAAAACCTTTCCCACCTTTAATGTGACCTAGCACCTGTACAATTCAATGAAAAAATAAACAAGTCTGTTAGTGGAAAAAATATAAAAAATAAAAAATGTACAATAAGCTGGTTGCATAAGTGTGCACACAACCTTAAACTAATACTTTTTAATACACCTTTTGACTAAATTACAGCATTCAGTCTTCTTGGGTACACAACTGCCATCACTTTTATATTAACCGTGTGTATGTATATATATATATATATATATATATATATATATATAGAGAGAGAGAGATGGAGATGTAGATATACAAATAGATATAGATATGTGTACGTGTGAGTGAGTGTATGTATTTAATTATAAATGCTTAATCAGAAAGGACTTTCTTACTATATTGCTACACAGGATAAAATTCAAGTTCAAAAAACACTACAAATACAAAGGGACATTTGTTAGGATAGGACAAGCATCATTTTACAGCATTCTACTGAATGACATTGTTTTTCATGCGTTTTCTACAAAAGAAAAAGAAAACAGAAGATGAAAGGGAGAGTAGCAAAAGGGAAAAGTAAAGTGGAAGAAAGAAACACAGAGGAACTGATAGTACAATGCAGCGTTGATTAAAGAAAAGGGTTAAAAGTGGATAAAGAGTGAATCAAAGTGGAAGTGATATTAAGAAGTGTATAAATTAATTTAAGCACTTTCTTCAAGAGGTGGCAAGGGTTATGTAATTTCTTCTTTACAACTGCGACTACACATTTCATGAAGGAACTACCTTACTGCTTTTTAAGCATGATTTACTTTTGAAATGTTTTGATTTCTGTTTTAAGATTATTCCAGAGCTGGGCGTTATATGGGGAATAAAGAGCATCTCCACAGTGATCAACAGACTTGATAGCTTTGATCAAATACTGTATTGTGATCTGAGATTACACGAAGAAAAGCAATGTCACAGGCCTGTACATTTGTACATCGTCAGGATTGTAAACAATGTGCTGGGACATTTTTAGCTGTGACATTATAAGGAAGTTATAGAGCTCTAAACAACCAAGACTTCTAAGAGCTATACATGGCTGGATTTTATCTGCTAGGTTTTCAACAAATTTTGCAGTGTTGTTATATTACTGCTTAAGACTAGAGAGTCGAGTGCTGGGGAAGTTGGTAAATACAGAGTCTGCAAACATCTGGTTTGGTAGGATAAATTTAGTAGTGGTGCTACAGGCCAGGTCCAAAAGATATGGTTCAAGTCTATTAGGAAATAAAATTTCTAATGCGCCTTCTTAACAGCTTTGATAATATGTTCATCAATTCATGATTAGCTACTGTTTCATGTAATTTAGTGTATCTCAGACTGTGTACCAACGACTGCCTGGATTAAAAAATCACTCTGTAAACAGATATATTCTGGACTATCAGTAAAATGCATTACTTATCTTTAATTTGCATTTAAGAGGGAAAAAAAACAAATCTGTTAACTACTACTAGATAATCCTGCATGATGTTTGCTGACTATTAGTAACTTCATTTAAGGAATTTGATGAATCCCTCTTTTCTCAAGACAGGTTCGGATACTAATGTCCTACCAAAAATATTAAAATGGTATATGTCCTATGATTTTAAAACAATAAATAGTTGATACTTTCTTGTCATTTTTGTAGAAAGCTGTGATTTTTTATCTGAAACATCATAGCAAGATATGAAAGAATAAAAACAACTAAAACCCACAACAGTGAACCTTTATTTTGGTAATTAAAGTAAAATCCAGTCCTTTGCTATGATTGTGTGTGTGTTTTGTCACACAAACTCTGACATTTCTGTAGCAAATGACATATTTTTGGGAATCTGAAAAGACGTCAGCCCCATACAGCATACTGTCCTGCCAACATTTTGACATGTCTTACATACACATAATAATTGCTTGATTTAACAACAGAGTAACATCAAAATACATACTTTTAATTCTCTTAACTATGTGAACATTTTAGATGTTAATTGAACATCACATGACTAGATAATGAACTGTTTTATACCATTTTATATAGGGATCTGGGAACATATGACCTATTACCTCATCATTTTGAAAGTTGACCACATCACAAATGATATTGCTGTCTCATGATAGAATATGATCTATGACAATGTGAATGTAACACAGTATTCATTTTGTTGTTGGTGGTTGTTATTGCTATTGTCTAGTCATTTAGTTACATTTGACTTTTTTGGCCCTTAAGGACTTTAACACACTAGTCACATCTGTCAACAGCATTTTCTTAAAGATCTTGCAGTGGTCAGTAATACTGCCAATTCATTTTAGCCTCTGCTGCCCTCATTTTTTGCCTTTGATTTTCCAAGCATCAGTGCCTTTTCTACTGAATCCTGCCTTCACATTATGTGGCCAAAATATATGAATTTCAGTTTTATTATCAGACCTTCCTCATAACAGTTTGGATTTATTTCCTTAAGAATTGACTGATTTGATTTTCTTGTAGGTTATGGAATTCTTAAAAAGGTTTTCTTAAACAGCACAGTTCGTAAGTATTGATTTTCTGGCGCGCAGCCTTATAAGTTCAGCTGTCACAGCCATTATGTTACTACTACAAAAAAAATATAGCTTTTTTGTTGTATAGACCTATGCTGAAAATAAAATATCTCTGTTATTTAAAATCGTATCCAGCTTTGCCATAGCCGTCCTTCTAAGAAACAAGTGTTTTGTTAATTTTATGGCTGCAGTCACCAACTACAGATATTTTTCAGCCCAGGAAAATAAAATCTGTGAATGCCTCCCTCTTCTGCTCCATCTAGTTGCAAATAATTGATCTGACTAGATTATTTTATTTTACTTTTTATGTTGAGCAACAAGCTACCTTTTGCACTTTCAACTTTACCAATAGCCTCCTTAACTCTTCCCTAATGTCAGACTCCAAAGTGTTACCATCTGGTACTTCAGATTGCTAATATTTCTCCTGGCAATTTTGATTTCAGCATCTGATTCCTTTATTTATTTATTTATTATTTATTTATTGCAGTTGGTATACCAGGATAGTCCAGTGGGCCATAAAGAACCCGTTTTCAATGGAGTCCTGGGGAGAAAAGCTCCAAAAAAACAAAAAAGATACATGTAACAGAACAATATAGGTACAGCAGGTCGTAATGAAAGTTATACAAAAATAAGGAAGCAAAAAATTTAAAAACAAATTATGTCCAAATATAACAATTAATACAGATTGAGAAGAATATACAACAATAGTACAACAAATATAGCAATGAATACAGCTTTGAGAGTAACTAAGGAAATGTGATGCTAAAGGACATTGCATAGTGGGGGAAGTAAACTTAAGGGCCTGTCTAGTACATTTTATGCAATCCTATAGGTATAGTAGGGAAGTTAGCAGGAAGGAGAAGGGGAGGTGAGAGGACAGAGTTAGTTATGTAGGGTGGGAGCAAGAGCATTCCCACTGTGATGCTAGATGTGAGTGAAGAGATTTTTTGAAAGTAGAGTGGTTGGAGGTGGTGCGGATGGATGGTGGTAGGGAGTTCCAATGGCGAGCTAGGCTGAAGGATAGAAGGTTTTGCCTGGGGATGAGTAGGTTTATGCACTTCTAGTAGGTTTTGATTGTTTGACCTTAATACTCTATTGGGTAGGTGCATTTTAAAGGCAGATGAAAGGGATGGACAGAGGGAGGGGTTGAGAATAAGCTTGTGGGCTAGAGTTAGTTGAATGTAAGTTAATTGATTGGGAAGTTCTAGCCATTGTAGTTTCTGGAGGGAGGAACAATGATGGGTGGAGGACCTATGGCTGGTGGCAAATTTTTTTGTTATAGCAACAGGAGAGCTGTTTTTTTAAAGAGGACTGAAGATTAGTTAGGAGTGGGGCACCATAGAGAAGGGAGGGGATAAGGAAGGAAGTGGAGAGTAATTTTAGTGGCAGGTGTGAGGTAGGGATTCTGTCTGTAAAGCATGCCTAGTTTCTGATGGGTTTTTTTGATATTTAGTTGTAGGTGAGAGTTAAATTTAAGTTGGTTATCAATTTGGACCCCAAGTAACTTAGTCCCTGACACTATTTCTAGAGGTGAGTTATTTTGACTAGTGATTGAGAATGTGTTCATATCAAAAGGAGTAAGTTTAGAAGGAGTAAATATCATTAGTTTGGTCTTGGAAGCATTGAGAGCTAGATGGTTACTTAACATCCATTGCTCTGTGGTAGAGAAGGCATCTTGAGTTAGTTTTTGAAGTATAGCAATAGAAGTGGCAGAACAGATGATAGTTGAATCATCTGCATATTGGATGATGTTTGAGAATGGATAGATTTGTGGAAATTGTTTATAAATATATTAAAGAGAAGGGGACCCAGTATGGAGCCTTGTGGAACTCCTGTAGTACTAAGGAATGGGAGGTGGCTTTCTTCCATTTTACTGCTTGATTTCTGTTGGATAAGTAGCTAGAGAACCAACTCAAGGAGGAGGGAGATAGATTAAGTTCAGAGAGTTTAGCTAAAAGCAGGCTGTGTGATATAGTATCAAAGGCTTTGGAGAGGTCAAGTAGTAGGGTAGAGACAAATTGGCCAGAATCACGAGCTTTATTTACAAGTTCAAGGAAGGAGAGGAGGGCTGTCATGGTGCTATGATTTGGTCTGAATCCGTGTTGTTGAATCCTTTAATTCACCATTCTGTGTGATATAATCACCATATAAATTAAATAAGTAAGGTGACAATATACATTACTGTCACACTCCTTTCCCAGTCTTAATCCAATCATTTATTCCACATCCGGTTCTGTTGCTTCTTTTTCTTCATAAAGAATCCTCAGGAAATAAATTGGGGAACCCAATATCTTGAGTTCCCAAGCAACTTACCATGGCTTGTTATTGTCTGCAATATAAAGGCTTTACAGTAGTCAATGAAACAGAATTAAATATTTTTTTCTGGAACACCCCTGCTCTGACATCTAGCAGATATTGATGATTTCATCTCTGGTGCCTCTGTCCCCTCTTAAACTAACTTGCACATTTGGCAGTTCTCGGTCCACATATATCTAGTCTAACCTGAAGGATCTTGAGTATTACCCTGTTAACATATGAAACAACTGGTTTGATGATTTCAGCATTATTTATCACTATCCTTTTCTAGGACTGGAATATAAACCAACCTTTTCCACTCAAATGGTAATTGTTCTGTTTCTTAAATTTTCTGGCAAATTCCGAGCAACACTGAAAAAGCATCATTTTGCAGGATTTTAAACAATTCAGCTGGAATTACATTACTTCCGGCAGTCTTGTTATTAGCTCTAGATCACACAGCACATCCTTACATGTATCAGCAATCCTAGAATTGTTCTTATATAGTTCTGTATATTCCCGCTGCCTCTTCTTAATATCTTCTGCTTCTGTTAGGTCCCTCCAATATTAGACTTTTATCATAACTATTTTTATCTGGAATTTTAACAGGACCTCTTGAGGCACTTTCAACTACAGCCTCAAAACAGGTTATGTACCGAGTGAATGGAAGACCACTACAGTCATCCCTCTTCATAAGGGCGGACCATCAACCAACCCCAGAGAACTACAGACTCATCAGTCTGACAAGTCTAACATACAAAGCCATGAAACAAATTATTATGGTAATGATCAACAAGGACATTGGCAAAGTACAGTTGTGTACACTTACCATAAATGTAGATGTTTGAGTGTATTCATTGTTGCAGTCATTACATTTGGGTAATCTGCTGGCAGGTTGCCCTTAGTTGGCCTGATTAACAAAGTCTTGGGAATATATATATATATATATATATATATATATATATATATATATATATATATATATATATATATATATATATATATATATATATATATATATACATATATATATATATATATATATATATATATATATATATATATATACGTAATTTAAAACACAAACAATATACCTCCAATCAAAAGCAAATACACCAAAAAGGCTTTTAAGCATATTAAAGGAAAGAACGGGTATAATAAGAGAAAAAACAGGGGGCTGGAGGGTGGGTAACCAGGAGTGCAACAGTGAATACACTCGAACATCTACATTTATGGTAAGTGTACACAACTGTACTATGTTCTTCATGTTTCACTGTTGTAGTCATTACATTTGGGTAGATTCCCAACGCTATGGTTGGGGGGGATGGATTTATATAGAATTAGGAGCATAAGGCCCTGCAGGACAGCAGTGGCAAAGCCAGCTCTGGATTTAGAGAAGAGAGGTAAATGCTAATGCTTGGTGAACGTATGAACTGAGCTCTAGGTAGCAGCTTCTAGAATGTCTCTGGTAGGAACCCCTCTGAGAAAGGTTGCAGAAGTAGATGCAGCCCTGGCGGAATGAGATCTGATCCCCTTGGGGATAGGTTTACCATGGTGCACATAACAGAAATGAATACAATGGCTTTTCCATTTAGAAATGGTCTGCTTTGAAACAGGTTTTCCCTCTGCCCCTGTAGCAAAAAAAGTACAGTTGTGTACCTACCATAAATGTAGATGTTCGAGTGTATTCACTGTTGCAGTCATTACTCTTGGGTTATCCTGCTGGCAGGCTACCAGCAGTCAGCCAGAATTCCAAAGTCTAGGTCCGGCATTGGTTGCTGTCACCTCTTCCCTGAAGTCAGTGTGCCAGGGGTATAAAAGATGCAGCCGACGCCATTTTCTTCAGTTTTTCTTGCCCCAGATGTCAGGTGCCCCCAAATTGGAAGGCTGAAAAATATGCCAATAAAAATGCATGCACAACAATAACATGTCCTTCATCTACAAGCAAATACACCAAATAGGTTGTATAGGATAGAGAAGTGCAGATAAGTCCCAGCAAAGAAAAGGGGGATGGTGGGTGGGTAACCTGGACTGCAACAGTGAATACACTCGAACATCTACATTTATGGTAGGTACACAACTGTACTATGTTCATCGTGTTTCATTGTTGCAGTCATTACTCTTGGGTTGAATCCCAAAGCTGAGGAAGGGTGGCTGGGCTAAATAGGATTAGGAGAGGCTATGAGGCCCTGAAGAACTGCAGTGACAAAGCCTGCTCTGGACTTAGAGTAAAGAGGTAAGTGGTAGTGCTTTGTGAAGGTGTGCACTGAACTCCAAGTTGCAGCCTCTAAGATATCTTTGGTTGGTACTCCTCTGAGGAAGGCTGCTGAAGTGGCTGCTGCTCTGGTGGAATGAGGCCTAATGCCCTTAGACACTCATTTGTCATGTTGAAAATAGCAGAAATGGATGCAATGGCCTATCCATTTAGAAATAGTCTGTTTTGAGATAGCCTTTCCTTGTGATCCTGCAGCATATGACACTAAAAGTTGCTCAGTCTTTCTGACAGCTTTAGTTCTGTCCAAGTAGAATCGTAACTGCCTGTGTATGTCCAAAGAATGCAGAATTTTCTCACCCTTGTTCTGTGGATTAGGATAAAAGGTTGGCAAGTGAATGATTTGGTTGAGGGCCACACTGGACACCACCTTAGGCATAAATGTAGGGTTTGTCCTCAGAGAAACCCTGTCTGGATGAAAAATAATGAAAGGTTCCACAGCCATGAGTGCTTGTAACTCTGAGACTCGCCTTGCAGAGGTTATTGCTAGGAGCAGAGCTGTTTTCCAGGATAAAAAATTTATATCTGCTGTTGATGCTGGCTTGAAAGGAGGCAGTGTGAGTTTTTCCAAAACATAATTGAGTTCCCAGGTCGGAACTGGTGCTCTCCTTGGAGGCCTAAGGTTTTTGGCCCCTCTGAGGTACTGCCTTATTAAAGGATGAGAAAAGATAGGTGGTTCCGTATTGTAATGGGCTGAAATGTCAGAGGCATGAATCTTAATAGATGAGAAAGAAAGGCCTTTGTTTAGCATCTCAGTTAGGTATTGTAAAATCTGAGGGATATTTGGTACACACATGTCAATGCCTTGTTTCTGGTTCCAAGCACAGAATCTCTTCCATTTTTCTGCATAAGATTTTCTGGTACTGGACCTCCTGGCCTCCAAGATAACATCCATAACAGCTTTTGAAAGAGGAGTGTTCTGAATGGCTACGTTATCCGCCATGCAGCCAGATTTAAGGTCCTGAGTTGGCTGGATCTGATTGTTTTGTTGGGTCAGCAAGTGAGAAGTTTGAGGCAGTATCCATGCTGGACCTTGAGACAAGCTCTTTAGGATTGGGTACCAGTACTGGCATGGCCAGTCTGGTGCAATCAGTATCATTTTTGGCTTCTCTTGTCTGACCTTTAGGAGTACCCTGGGAAGGAGAGGCAGTGGGAGAAAAGCATATACTGTTAGATTTTTCCACCTGAAGGATAAGGCATCCACTTTCCATGCTTGCTTGTGATAAATCCTTGTGCAAAATCTCTGCAATTGGCAGTTGTGAGGGGAGGCAAATAGATCTATGTCTGGGCATCCCCATTTCCTTATTATCATGCTGAAGACTTGTGGATCCAGTTTCCATTCGTGGGGATCCATTAGGTTTCTTCTTAGTTCGTCTGCCAGAGTATTTGTTTTTCCTGGCAGGAATTGTGCTTGCAAGTGAACTTGAAAAGCCAATGCTGTGTCCCATAAGGTCATTGCTTGTCTGCAGAGGGGGTAGGAATGTGTACCTCCCTGCTTGTTTATGTACCACATAACCATAGTGTTGTCTGTCTTTTATCAGTAACTGTCCTGGATGAAGCAGGTCCTTGAAAGCTGTCAGGGCATTTTGAACAGCTAACATCTCTTTTTGATTGATGTGAAGATGCATCTGGTTTGCAGGCCATGTGCCCTGAATACATTTTCCTGCCATATGGGCCCCCCAGGCATAAACTGATGCATCCGTTGTCAGTGTCTGTCTGGCTGTGGGTAAACTGAATGGCAGACCCGTGTTGTGGTGACAGGCTTCTGCCCACCATCGAAACTCCTATTGCAGGCAGGGAATGAGTGCAATTACTGTCTCCAGGCTGTTGCAATGCTGAGTCCAAACACTTTTTAGATACCATTGTAGTTTTCTCATATGCAGTCTGGCATATGGAATTAGTAGAATGCAGGATGCCATGAAACCCGAGGCCTGCAGGATTTTCCTTGCAGATAAGTGGGTTGTTGTTGTCAAATTCTTGAAGTAAGTAGCTAGTTGCTTTTGTTTGTCTGGCGTGAGATAAGCCATCTGGGCAGTTGTATTTTGGCTTGCACCCAGGAATATTATCTCTTGAGAGGGCACTAGTTTTGATTTCTTTTCGTTTACTGTGTACCCTAGGCCAATTAGCAATCTTTTTACAAACGCCAGATGCTTTAGAAGAATGTCTTTGTTCTCTGCTTGAATTAGGCAGTCGTCCAAGTAGGGATATATTTGAATTCCTTTTTGTCTGCAAAATGCAATTACTGGTGCCAGGCATTTTGTGAAGACCCTAGGCACAGTAGATAAGCCAAAGGGCAGTGCAGAGAATTGGTAATGCGTTGAACCAGCTATGAATCTGAGGTATCTTCTGTAAGATTGTCTGATTGGGACATGCAGGTATGCCTCTTTAGGTCCAAAGTTACTAGCCAAGCCCTCTTGCCCAGCATGGGCAGTAGCTGCTGTAGCGTCAACATCTTGAATTTTGGAACTTCCAGAAACGTATTTAGTATAGACAGGTCCAGTATTGGTCTCCAGGTTTTGTCCTTTCTGGGTACTAGGAAAAGTCTGGAGTAAAATCCTTGCCCCTGCTCTTGTTGTGGTACTTGCTGAATGGCCCTCATGACCATGTGGGCTACAATTTGTTTTTGTGCCTCTGCCCATTGATTGTGTGGCAGGTCTGGCATACCTTTTGACCTTGGTAGAGTGTGGAAATGGAACCTGTAGCCTTGGGACACTATGTTCAGGACCCATTTGTCTTGGGTAATCCTTTGTCAATTTGATGAAAAAAGTGCTAGTTTCCCCCCTAAGGGGCTGCCAAAAGAAAAGTGCTTGGATCTGGTAGAGGAAAATTAACAGGACTGTTTCCTGTAAGGTTGTGATTTGTCTTCTCCACTTTTGGAGGTAGGAGCACCCCATTGTTTAGGCCTATATGAGCCTTGGGGCTGTGCTCTGCCTCTGGGACGCCTGTATATGCCTCTTTGTGGTCTGTCTGACACTGGAAAGGACCAATTTTTAGAAAAACAGTTTCTGCTAAATCTGGGTGGCTGTACCTGTAAGAAATCCTTAACTGTCTGCATGGATTTTGCTTTATCCTCCATTTTTTTCAACACCTCTTCTGCTTTAGTACAAAACAAAGTATCATGCTGTAATGGTGCATGCATCTAATAATTTTACTTTGACATGATCAGGCAGATTTTGTTCCTTTAACCAAGCATGCCTTCTAATAACAGAACCTGTAACAGCGGCCCTGCAAGAGGCCTCCAGAGAATCATAACCACATTGCAAAGTATGCTTTCCCACTTGTTCAGCTGCATGCAATAAATCCTGCAATTCCTTATTCTCTGAACATTCAGTATTTGTCAACATTTTCTGTTTAAGCAGTGACATTAAATATTGCTGATATTTAAGCATATGAAACTGACAATTTAAGGCCCTTACAGCCAGGGTAGCAGAAGTGTAGACTTATTTCCCCCATCTGTCTAGAGCCCCGGAATCCCTATCAGAGGGGACAGGGTTTTTTTGCAGTGGAAGCTTTAACCCCCTTGGGACCCTGAGATATAGTTTCTGGGTCAGCAGCGGGGTTTTTATACAGGAATTTATGAGAATCCGGGACCCTGTAGTATCTGTCTGGCTTAGCAGGTGCAGGGGGTAGAGAGTCAGGGGACAGGCCGGACTCTGAAAATACATCAACTACAATGTCTAGAACAGGTGGAATAGCAAGGGGGTCTGTGCTGAGGAAGTAGCAGAAAATCTCTGAGCCTTTTCTTAGATTCAGAATAATCTTGGCTCTCCCAGTGGAAATGTTCCCTCATGGTATGCAGGGTTTCCCCAAAAGAATAATCCTCAGGAGGAGATGCTGAAGGAATGGATTCTTCAGCATCAGAATCCTCATAGGGAAGCATGTAGTAATCGTGTTCAGAAGAGGAATCAAAGGAAATAGAAACCTGATCAGAAGAATCATACTCTGTCTCTTGCCTAGGCCTCTTATCAGGAGGGGGATGGGAACCCCTGATTAAAGAAATTAGGTCTTCGGCCATTTTGAGCATCTGTTTTTTAGGCATGGTAGTAGGAGAATTCTATACTTGTTTCTTTGTCTTTAATGCTGCTTTAGTCTTTGTCTTTGAAGCTGAAGATGGCTTAATATATAGTTGTGTAGGTCTGAAGACACCCTCAGAAGCCGATGCCTGCTCAGCGGCTCCGGACCCATCTGAGGGAATGATTTCCGAGTGTCCAATACCTTGAGTATCCAGAGGCCCAGTCAGCTCCATGTGGGAGTCAGAAGCGGCCTGTGGCTCTGAGGTAGCGGGCGTCAGGGGCTCTAAGTGCCTCTCTGAGAACCGCGACTGGCCTAGAAGAGGCCTCGCTCGGTTTTGGACCTCGGATGCCTATCCTTTTCCTTGTCCTTGCGTTTTTTGTAAACTCCGGTTGTCGGCTGATCTGACGGCATTATATAATTAAATCTTCGGCCAAAGTAATGAAATGCAAAATCAAACCAACGCTTGATAGTGCGTTGGTTAAATCTAGCACAAAACCGACAACTAGCAACGTTGTGATCAGGGCCTAGGCAAGGAATACAGTAAGAGTGAAAGTCCGTATGAGGCATTTGCTTCCCACAAGAAATACAATTGTTAACTTTTTCTGACATCGGTCTGGAGCAAGAAAAAAGTTTCCCCAATGGGGTACTTAGCTTTAATGAAGACTTCGGATCTGAAATTCGAATTTGAAAATCTCAGGAGTCGGCCGACCGGCACTTGCAAACTACTTTTGCTTCGGACACCGCACGGCAAGAAAGACGGAAGAAAATGGCGTCGGCTGCATCTTTTATACCCCTAGCGCACTGACGTCAGGGAAGAGGCGACAGCAACTGACGCCAGACCTAGACTTTGGAATTCTGGCCGACAGCGGGTAGCCTGCCAGCAGGATAACCCAAGAGTAATGACTGCAACCGTGAAACACGATGAACATCACCAATAGTTGCTCAGAATTTCTTAGAGGTTTTATCCTGTTTAAATAGAATCTAAGTTGTATGTGCACATCCAATGAATGCAGAATCCGCTCACTCTTGTTCTGTGGATTGGGAAAGAAAGTTGGCAAATGAATGGTCTGATTAAGAGCCACACTGGATACCACCTTAGGCATGAAAGATGGATTGGTCCTGTCAGCCACCCTGTCTGGATGAAAAAAATAATGAAAGGCTCCACTGTCATAAGAGCCTGTAATTCTGAAATCCATCTAGCTGAAGTAACTGCTAAAAGAAAAGCTGTTTTCCAGGAGAGACATTTTAAATCTGCAGTCGCAGCTGGCTCAAAAGGAGGCAGAGTGAGTTTTTCCAAAACAAAATTGAGGTCCCATGCAGGAACTGGTGCTCTCCTGGGAGGTCTTAAATTTTTGGCCTCTCTGAGGTACTGCTTTAGCAGAGGATGAGAAAAGAGGGGTGGGTCTGTGTTGTATTGAGCTGAAATGGCAGAGGCATGGATTTTTATAGAACAAAAAGATAGGCCCTTGCGAAGCATCTCAGTTAAATATTGCAGAATCTGAGGAATATTGGGCATGGCTGTGCTTATTCCTTGTGCTTGGTTCCAGGCACAGAATCTTTTCCATTTGTCTGCATAAGATTTTCTAGTAGTAGGCCTTCTGGCCTCCAAAATGATATCCATCACAGGTTTGCTGAGGAGATGTAACCTGGTGAAATTAGTTGATTAGCCATGCTGCAAGATTCAGAGTTTGGAGCTGAGTGTGCAGAATTTGATAGTTCTGCTGAGACAGTAGGTAAGGTGTCAGAAGTAGGTACCATGGAGGAAGGTGTGACATATCACGTAGGAGCGGGTACCAGTGTTGGCGAGGCCAGTCTGGAGCAATCAGTATCATTTTTGGTTTTTCCTGTCTGACTTTTAGTAAGACCTTGGAGAGCAGAGGCAGAGGAGGAAAGGCATAGACTGATAGGTTTTTCCAGCTGAAGGACAGAGCATCCACTTTCCAAGCTTTTCTGTGATGAATTCTTGTGCAGAATTTGTCCAACTGATAATTCTGGGGTGAGGCAAAAAGATCTATGTCTGGGCTCCCCCATTTGTGTGTCAACATGCTGAAAATTTGTGGATCCAGTTTCCATTCGTGTGGGTCCATAAGGTTTCTGCTTAGCGTGCTCCTAGTCGTGTGGGTCCATAAGGTTTCTGCTAGTCTCCGCTGTGAGTATTTTGCTTTCCTGGCAGGAATTGAGCTTGTAGATCTATATGGTATGTCAAGGCCGTGTTCCACAATGCCATAGCTAGTCTGCAAAGGGGGTAGGAATGGGTACCCCCCTGCTTGTTTATGTACCACATGACTGTGGTGTTGTCTGTCTTTATCAGTAGTTGTCCTGGATGAAGATAGTCTTTGAAGGCTGTCAGCGCATTCTGTACAGCTAGCATTTCTTTCTGGTTGATATGTAGGTGCATTTCATTTGGCTCCATTGGCCCTGAATACATCTCCCTGCCAGATGCGCCCCCCAAGCATAATCTGATGCGTCTGTAGTCAGGGTTTGGGCGGCAGGGGGAGGATGAATGACAGTCCCTTGTTTTGGTGGCAGGCTTCTGCCCACCATAGGAACTCTAGCTGCAGGCAAGGAATGATAGGAATCATTGTTTGCAGGCTGTGACAATGTTGACTCCATAAGCTTTTTAGGTACCATTGAAGTTTCCTCATATGCAGTCTTGCATATGGAATTATTAGGATGCAGGAGGCCATGAACCCCAAGGCCTGCAGAATTTGTCTTGCAGACAGCTGGGTTTTTGTGGCCACCTGTTTGAAGTAAGTCATCAATTGAATTTGTTTTTCTGGCGTAAGGTAGGTCATCTGGGCAGTTGTATTCAAGCTTGCACCCAGGAATGTAATTATCTGAGAGGGTACCAGTTGTGATTTCTTTTAATTTATGGTGTACCCCTGACAAGTTAGAAGTCTTTTTACAAACGCCAGATGTTTTAGAAGAGTGTCCTTGTTTTCTGCCTGAATTAGACAATCGTCCAGGTAAGGATAAATTTGAATGTTTCTTTGTCTGCAAAATGCAATTACTGGTGCCAGGCACTTTTTGAAGACCCTGGGCACAGTAGATAAGCCAAAGGGCAGTGCAGAGAAAGTACAGTTGTGTACCTACCATAAATGTAGATGTTCGAGTGTATTCACTGTTGCAGTCATTACAATTGGGTTATCCTGCTGGCAGGCTACCCGCAGTCGGCCTGAGTTCCAAAGTCTAGGTCCGGCGTCGGTTGCTGTCGCCTCTTCCCTGACGTCAGTGCGCCAGGGGTATAAAAGATGCAGACGATGCCATTTTCTTCAGTTTTTCTTGCCCCAGATGTCAGGTGCCCCTAAAATGGTAGGCTAAAATACGCCAATAAGCATGCATGCACAAAGAACAACTTTTCCTTCATCTACAAGCAAATACACCACATAGGTTGTATAAAGTAGAAAAGTACAGATAGGTCCCAGCAAAGAAAAAAGGGGGATGGTGGGAGGGTAACCTGGACTCCAACAGTGAATACATTTGAACATCTACATTTATGGTAGGTACACAACTGTACTATGTTCATCGTGTTTCACTGTTGCAGTCATTACAATTGGGTTGAATCCCAAAGCTAAGGTTGGGAAGCTGGAGCTAAATAGGATTAGGAGAGGCTATAAGGCCCTGCAGAACTGCAGTGGCAAAGCCTGCCCTGGATTTAGAGTAGAGAGGTAAGTGATAGTGCTTTGTAAAGGTATGCACTGAACTCCAAGTTGCAGCCTCTAAGATATCTTTGGTTGGTACTCCTCTGATGAAGGCTGCTGAAGTGGCTGCTGCTCTGGTTGAATGTGGCCTAATGCCCTTAGGCACTGATTTGCCATGCTGTGAATAGCAGAAACAAATGCAATGGCCTATCCACTTTGAAATAGCCTGTTTTGAGATAGGCTTTCCTTGTGATGCTGCAGCATATGCCACTAGAAGTTGATCCGTCTTTCTGAAAGCTTTAGTTCTATCCAAGTAGAAGCGTAGCTGTCTGTGAATGTCCAAAGAATGGAGAATTCTCTCACCCTTATTCTGTGAGTTTGGATAAAAAGTAGGCAAATTAATTGTTTGGTTAAGGGCCACACTGGACACTACCTTAGGCATAAATGTAGGGTTTGTCTTCAGCGAAACCCTGTCAAGATTGAAAATGATAAAAGGTTCCACAGCCATGAGTGCCTGTAACTCTGAGACTCTTCTAGCGGAGGTTATTGCTAGGAGCAGAGCTGTTTTCCAGGATAAGAATTTTATGTCAGCTGCAGAGGCTGGCTCAAACAGAGGCAGTGTAAGTTTTTCCAAGACATAGTTGAGGTCCCAAGCAGGTATTGGTGGTCTCCTTGGAGGTCTTATGTTTTTGGCCCCTCTGAGGTACTGCCTTAGTAACGGACGAGAAAAAATAGGTGGTTCTGTGTTGTAATGAGCTGAAATGGCAGAGGCATGAATTTTAATTGATGAAAAGGAAAGGCCTTTATCCAGCATCTCAGTTAAGTATTGCAAAATATGAGGAATATTTGGAACAATCGTGTCAATACCTTGTGCTTGGTTCCAAACACAGAATCTCTTCCATTTGTCTGCATAAGATTTTCTGGTGCTAGGTCTCCTGGCCTCCAAAATAACGCCCATCACTGCTTTAGAGAGAGGTGTGTCTTGAGAGGCTATATTATCTGCCATGCCGCCAGGTTTAAGGTTTTGAGTTGACTGTGCAGTATCTGACTGTCTTGTTGGGTCAATACGTGAGGAATTTGAGGTAATGTCCAGGCTGGGTAGTGAGACAAGCTTTTTAGGATTGGGTACCAGTGCTGGCGGGGCCAGTCTGGGGCAATCAGTATAATTTTTGGTTTCTCTTGTCTGACCTTGAGGAGTACCTTGGGGAGGAGAGGCAGAGGAGGAAAGGCATATACTGTTAGATTTTTCCAGCTGAAAGATAGAGCATCCACTTTCTATGCTTGCTTGTGATAAGTCCTTTTGCAGAATCTTTGTAAGTTGGTAGTTGTGAGGGGAGGCAAATAGGTCTATGTCCGGGCATCCCCAGGTTCTTGTTATCATGCTGAAGACTTGTGGATCCAATTTCCACTCGTGGGGATCCATTAGGTTTCTGCTTAGTTCGTCTGCCAGAGTATTTTTCCTTCCTGGCAGGAATTGTGCTTGCAGATGTACTTGGTAAGTCAATGCTGTGTGCCACAAGTTCATGGCTAGCCTGCAGAGGGGGTAGGAATGTGTGCCTCCCTGCTTGTTTATGTACCACATGACTGTAGTATTGTCCGTCTTTATTAGTAGTTGTCCTGGATGAAGTTGATCCTTGAAGGCTGTTAAGGCATTCTGAACAGCTAGCATCTCTTTTTGATTGATATGTAGATGCATTTCACTTGCGGACCATGTGCCCTGAATACATCTTCCTGTCATATGGGCCCCCCAGGCGTAATCTGATGCATCTGTTGTCAATGTCTGCCTGGCTGTGGGTAAGGTGAATGGCTGTCCCGTGTTGTGGTGACAGGCTTTTGCCCACCATCGAAACTCATGTTGCAGGCAGGGGATGCGGGTAATTATTGTTTCCAAGCTGTGGCAATGTTGAGTCCAAACACTTTTTAGATACCATTGAAGTTTCCTCATATGCAGTCTTGCATATGGAATTAGCAGAATGCAGGATGCCATGAAACCCAAGGCCTGCAGAATTTTTCTTGCAGATACCTGGGTCTTTGTTGCCAACATTTTGAAATAAGTAGTCAGTTGTCTGCGTTTGTCTGGCGTGAGATAAGCCATCTGGGCAGTTGTATTTAAGCTTGCACCCAGGAATATTATCTCTTGAGAGGGTATGAGTTTTGATTTCTTCTCGTTTACTGTGTACCCTAGATTTGTCAGTAATCTTTTTACAAACGCTAGATGCTGTAGTAGAATGTCCTTGTTCTCCACTTGAATAAGGCAGTCGTCCAAGTAAGGATATATTTGTATTCCTCTTTGTCTGCAAAATGCAATTACTGGTGCCAGGCACTTTGTGAAGACCCTGGGCGCAGTAGATAAGCCAAAGGGCAGTGCAGAGAATTGGTAGTGCATTGAGCCAGCTTTGAATCTGAGGTATCTTCTGCATGTTTGTCTGATTGGGACATGCAGTTATGCCTCTTTTAGATCTAAAGTCACAAGCCAAGTCTTCTTGCCCAACATGGACAGAAGCTGCTGTAGAGTCAACATTTTGAATTTTGGAATATCCAGGTATTTGTTTAGAATAGAGAGGTCCAGTATTGGTCTCCAGGCTTTGTCTTTTCTGGGTACCAAGAACAGTCTTGAATAGAATCTTTGACCCTGCTCTTGTTCTGATACTTGTTGAATGGCCCTCATGTCCATGAGGGATGAAATTTGTTTTTGTACCTCTGCCCACTGATTGCGTGGCAGGTCTGGCATACCGTTTTGCCTTGGCAGGGTGTGAAAGTGGAACCTGTAGCCTTGTGAAACTATATTTAGAACCCATTTGTCCTGGGTGATCATGTGCCAGTTTTGTGAAAAAAGTGCTAGCTTTCCCCCCAAAGGGGCTGCCAAAAGATAAGTGATTGGTGCTGGAAGTGGAAAGTCATTGAGACTGTTTCCTGAATGGCTGTGATTTTTCCTCTCCGCTCTTGGAGGTAGACGCACCCCATTGTTTAGGCCTGTATGAGCCTTGGGGCTGTGATCTGCCTCTGGGGGTCTGTATCTGCCCCTTTGTGGTCTATCTGACACTAGAAAGGACCAATGTTTTGTAGGCCAGTTCCTGCTAAATCTGGGAGGCTGTACCTGCAAGAAATCCTTGACTGTTTGCATAGATTTAGCCTTGTCTTCCATTTTCTTCAACACCTCTTCTACTTTAGCACCAAACAAAGTATTATGCTGTAAAGGAGTGTCTAATAGTTTTGCTTTAACATGATCTGGCAAATTTTGTTCTTTTAACCAAGCATGCCTCCTAATGACAGAACCTGTAACAGCGGCCCTGCAGGAGGCCTCAAGAGAATCAAAACTACATTACAAAGTGTGCTTTCCAACTTGTTCAGCTGCATGCAATAAATCCTGCATTTCTTTATTGTCTGCACATTCTGTATTTGCTGGCATTTTCTGTTTAAGCAAAGATATAAGATATTGCTGATACTTAAGCATATGAAATTGGCAATTTAAGGCTCTTACAGACAAGGTAGCAGAGGTATAAATCTTTTTGCCCCATCTGTCTAGGGCCCTAGAATCCCTATCAGAGGGGATAGGATTTTTTGCAGTAGAAGCCTTGACCCCTTTGGGACCCTGAGAGATGGTTTCTGGGTCAGCTGCAGGGTTCTTATAAAGAAATTTATGTGAATCAGGAACCCTGTAGTATCTGTCTGGCTTAACAGGGGCTGGTGGTAAAGAGTCTGGAGAAAGACTGGACTCTGAAAATACATCATCTACAATGTCTAAAACAGGCGGGATAGCAAGGGGCTTGTGCTGGGGCAATAAAAGGAAATCTCTGAGCTTTTTCTTGGATTTAGAGTAGTCTTGGCTCTCCCAGTGGAAATGCTCCCTCATAGTATGCAGTGTTTCCCCAAAAGAATAATCCTCAGGAGGAGAAGCTGAAGGGATAGATTCTTCAGCATTCGAATCCTCATAGGGAGGAATAGAGTAATCCTGGTTAGAGGAGGAATCAGAGGAAATGGAAACCTGGTCTGAAGATTCATATTCTAACTCTTGCCTAGGCCTGTTTTCAGGAGGGGGATGGGAACCTCTGATCAAAGCAATAAGGTCTTTGGCCATTTTAAGCATCTGCTTTTTAGGCATGGAGGCCTGTTCAGGTGAATGCTGTACTTGTTTCTTTGTCTTTAGAGCTGCTTTAGTCTTTGTCTTTGTAGCTGAAGTAGGTTTCACATATAACTGTGTAGGCCTGAAAACACCCTCAGAAGCCGATGCCTGCTCAGCGGCTCCGGACCCATCTGAGGGAATAGTTTCCGAGTGTCCAATACCTTGAGTTTCCCAAGGCCCAGTCGGCTCCACGTAGGAGTCAGAAGCGGCCTGTGGCTCTGAGGTAGCGGGCGTCAGGGGCTGCGAAAGCGCCTCACTGAGAACCGACGACAGGCCTAGAAGCAGCCTCGTCATCAGTTTTGGATCTCAAATGCCTGTCCTTTTCTTTTTCTTTATGTTTTTTGTAAACTCCGGTAGTCGGCTGATCTGACAGCATTATATAATTAAATCTTCTGCCAAAGTAATGGAATGCAAAATCGTACCGACGCTTAATAGTGCGTTGGTTAAATCTAGCACAAAACCGACAACTAGCAACGTTATGGTCAGGGCCTAGGCAAGGAATACAGTATGAATGAAAATCCTTTTGAGGTATTTGCTTCCCACAAGAAATACAGTTATTAACGTTTTCTGACATCGGTCTGGAGCAAGAAAAAAGTTTCCCCAATGGGGTACTTAGCTTTAATGAAGACTTTGGATCTGAAATTCGAATTTGAAATCTTCAGGAGTCGGCCGACCGGCACTTGCAAACTGCTTTTGCTTCGGGCACCGCGCGGCAAGAAAGACTGAAGAAAATGGCGTCGGCTGCATCTTTTATACCCCTGGCGCACTGACGTCAGGGAAGAGGCGACAGCAACCGACGCCGGACCTAGACTTTGGAACTCAGGCCGACTGCGGGTAGCCTGCCAGCAGGATAACCCAATTGTAATGACTGCAACAGTGAAACACGATGAACATCTGGCAATGCAAATAGCCTGCTTTGAAGCGGAGGTATCTTCTGCAAGATTCCCTGATTGGGATATGCAGGTAAGCCTCTTTTAAGTCTAGAGTTACCAACCAGGCATCCTTGGCTAGCATAGGCAGTAGCTGTTGTAAAGTCAGCATCTTGAATTTTGGAATGTTCAGAAATGTATTTAGAATGGATAAGTCCAGAATTGGACGCCATGATTTGTCTTCTCTGGGCACCAGGAAAAGTCTTAAATAAAAACCTTGTCCCTTTTCCTTTTCTGGTACTGGCTGAATAGCCCCCATATTGATGAGGGACATAACTTGTTTCTGGGCCTCTGCCCACTGATCTGGAGGCAGATCTGGCCATCCGTTTGAGATTGGCAACGTGTGGAATTGAAATCTGTATCCCTGGGATACTATATTTAAAACCCACTTGTCCTGGGTAATTAGTTGCCAGTTTCGTGGATGAAGTGCCAGTTTACCCCCCAAAGGGGCGGCCAAAAGATAAGTGCTTGGTGATCGCAGTGGAAAGTCATTGAGACTGTTTACCGTAGGAAGGTGCCTTGTTACTTCCAGATTTGGAGGTGGAGGCACCCCATTGCTTTGTTCTATAAGTTCCTTGTGACTGAAACCTGGAGCCTTTTGAATGTCTGGGTTTGACCTGAGCGGCTCTGGTGGGTACTGGAAAGGACCAGTTCTTAGTAGGCCAGTGCCTACTGAAACTGGGTGGCTGCACTTGTAGGAAATCTTTTACAGTTTGCATAGATTTAGCTTTATCTTCCAACTTTGTCAAAACTTCTGCCTTATTACCAAATAGACTGTCCTTTTGTAAAGGAGCATCCAACAATTTTGCTTTAACATGATCAGGCAGATTTTGCTCCTAGAGCCAAGCATGCCTTCTTATCACAGATCCAGTTATAGCAGCCCTGCAAGAGGTCCCAAGGAATCAAAACCACATTGCAAAGTATTCTTTCCAACTTGTTCAGCTGAATGCAATAAATCCTGCAACTCTTTATTTTCCACACAGTCAGAAATCAACATAATTTTCTGTTTAAGTAGGCCCATGACATGCTGCTGATATTTAAGCATATGAAATTGACAATTTAAAACCCTGATTGCCAAGGTTGCAGACGTGTAAACCTTCCTACCCCATCTATCCAGCACCCTGGAGTCTCTATCAGAAGGGGTAGGATTTTTAGCAGTAGAAGCCTTAATGCCCTTGGGACACTGAGAAATGGTTTCAGGGTCAGCAGTAGAGTTTTTAAAGAGGAATTTGTGGGAGTCAGTTTCCATTTCAGTTAAATGTTTTAGAGTGCTACTGCTTTATTTGTTCACTTTCCATTTCAGTTAAATGTTTTAGAGTGCTACTGCTTTATTTGTTCACTTTTTATTTCAGTTAAATCATTTAGAGTGCTACTGCTTTATTTATTCACCTTCCATTTCAGTTAAATGTTTTAGAGTACTTCTGCTTTATCTGTTCACTTTTTATTTCAGTTAAATGTTTTAGAGTGCTACTGCTTTATTTGTTCACTTTCCATTTCAGTTAAATGTTTTAGAGTGCTATTGCTTTATTTGTTCACTTTTTACTTCAGTTAAATGTTTTAGAGTTTGTTTGTGTCTTTTGGCTTTTTCCCGGTTAGGGGTCGTCACAGCGGAACTCCGGTCCGCTAATGATTGGTAGAAGATTTTTACGTGCCGAGTTACCAGCTCTGACGCACAACCTTCAATGAAGGTACGCCTCTTCACGCATGTCTCCACACAGAAGACACTTTAGCTGAAAATCGAATGGACAACGTCTTGCTGTGAGTTAACAATGCTACCGCAGCACCACCACCGCAGTATAGTTAAATATTTTAGAGTGCTGCTGCTTTATTTTTGCTTTACTTGTTGATTTTGCTCTTTAACTAAAGGTTCCTAATACTTGAAATTACCCTGTTCATTTTTTTGTTTATATATATATATATATATATATATATATTTTTTTGTATTAGCATTACACTCTCAAGCAATTTATTGTGTGTTTAAATATTATACATTAAGAGGACTGGGATAGTCCTTCTAGTGGAATTAGGTGGTGGCCAAGTCTATCTGAGTTGGGAAACACATATGAAAGCTGAAAGTGTTGTTGTTTATTGGGCAGATGACAGAGGATGTATCTCTCTAGACTATATGAACAGAGAAATTATGGAGCTCATGGACTGTGTGTCACAGGATGGTATGTGCCTAGCACTGGGCAGAATTCTACATTCACCATAATGATGCCATAATACAAACAGAAGATGACTGACTTTAATTACTGGTTTAGTTTTTTGTGTCATTCTATGGGGGATACATTACTTGTCAGAGTGGGAGGACATGGTTAACAACCCATGTTGCTTTGCCAAGGAAAGTCTATACCTCTCCCCTCTAGGCTTTCAAATATTGGCTAAAGCATTGTCCTCCCCCATAGAGCCTTTTTAGGCAATGCCAAATTGACAAACCTTCCAACATAACCGAATCTACCCAAGAAAATCTAAAGGTGTTGTTGCTCAATGGCAGGACTCCAATCGAGGAGCTCCGCTCCCTTCAAGCTCTCCTCACCTTAGAGAATGCAGACATCTGGGCAGTTACTAAAACCACAGAGAGTACCCTGGCAGTACAAGGCTTCAGTGCCTTCCACATATTTAGACCAACAACTGCAGACACAAGGACTAAAGGTGGATGTGTCTCAATCTACATCAATAACAAGCATATCTCCAGGTTATTTAAATAGGATGCCACACTGGAGTTCTTTCATGTCCAGATTACCATAAACAAAATCCCATATGATATCCTTGAAAGCTATAGGTCACCCTGTATGTCCCATGAAATCCATAGCTCATACTTAGACCTGTTGGAGACACTCAGTGTTCAACCAAATACCATAGACATGTGGGAATTTAATTATTCCTCTGTAAATGGGAATGCTACATGACTCCAAATTTGCAGATGCAGAGATTCCAAACACCCTGGACCAGTTGGTGCATATACCTACTAGAGGTACAATCATATTGGACCAGGTACTCAAAAAATATGGGAGAATGCTGCACCCCCCACCCCCCCTTGTTGTGCCCTCTGATAAAGTCAGACCACAAAATAGTCACCTTTAAAATAAACCCTAGCAAATCCTGGAACAGTTAGAAGCTACTCCAAGGAAATCTACCTTTTATTAAGTGATAACCTCTCAAAATTACAGGACCCTCCAAACCCATATAATGCAGCAGCCTATGTGGAATTATTCGCAGAAGTTCTGTCCAGTCATGTCCATGACTGCACAGAGGATGTTGTGCCTACCAGACGTAAGCCCAAAACTAATGAAAAAAACAAACCACCTTGGTGTAATCCAAAATTAAACAGGTTGTACAGCAAAGAAAAAAGTCTTAGCTTAAATTAGGAAGTGTAACACCAAAAGAGAAAAAAACTCTCTCATTAAACTGAATGCATAATTAAGAGGACTAATTAAGTCCAATAAAGCAGATTTTGAGGTAAAGATAGCATCCCAGGGCAAGGGAAACCATAAGGCCTTCTCTGGTTATGTCCAAAACCTCAAAGGCAGCACACAACAGTGTGCCAAACTGTTAGTAAATGGAGCCACATTCAAGGAACTGGGAGATACAGCAAATCCTCTAGCTGACAAATTCAGCTCCAACTTTACCCCTTTCTACCCCCAGCCACCCCCCCCACAGGAAATACCATCTAATATAATCATTCCAACTATCAGTAGGGAACAGGTCTTAGCTGTGCTCTCTAAGGCAAAGAACAAAGCTTCAATGGTTTCCTCCAAGATGACTCCACACTGGTCAACAGCTTAACTTCAGTTTCTCAATGTGAAAAAATAAACTGTGAGATAAGAGCTAGTAATTCTGACAGTTTTAATAAAATGCAGTTACTGGCTAGTAAGTACATGGCCTGGGTGCCAGCATGAAGAAACTTGGAGAGACTTCAAGAAAATCAGCTAGAAATTATGGAGAGATAACACTGACTGAGCTGTTCAGCAAAAAGAAGTTCAAGCTCCAGCTTTGGTACAAGAGATGGCATCCAGTAATTTAGAGGTTATGTGCCTACATATGATTGAAATAAATGAAACTTTGAAGGAGTATATCAACTCAGATATCAAAAGTCTGGAAACAATGGAAGTAGCTTTAAACAGCTGTTCAGATGAACTGATAAAACAGCAAAAATCAGATGTAAAAATGAAGCAGAAACTGACTTGAGTATGAGACTGCTCAAGAAGAGATGTTTAAAAATGGTACAATTAGAGGACAGAGCATGCTGAGAAAACCTGAGATTTTCTGATATACCAGAGAATGGCGGCAGAAGGGCAAATTATTACAAATTGGAGACATTAGAGTATTTGTGGAAAATGATTATTCATTGTACACCAGGCAGAAGAGAAGCATAGTTATCGCAGCAATCAGGGAATGTCAAGAGGCAGGTGTGAGATTCAAGCTGTTGTATCCCACTGTCTTCAAAATATTTTTCCTGGAGGATCAAAGCCATTTTTTTATGCAGAACAGACTAAGGAGGAAATACAAAAGTCTGTCCAACAAAAAGTGACCCATCAAACAGAAGAGGACTCTGGTTCTCATTCTTCTGATAATAAAGCCCATCAAGAGATTTTAACAGTGAAACCTTTTCCAGTGTTCCAAAAGAAATGCTTGAGAGACAGAAAAAGCACTGGAGCTGACTAGAAGAATTGGGAGCACTTTGGAATTGAACTTGAGTCTGGGGTTGGGAGATGGAGATGAACAGGAAGAAGATCAACAACACTGAAATTAGTGAATAAATGTGATACTATAAAGCATCAGTCATGATTGTGAAGCATAACTTTACAAGAAAAAGTGGCTGAGAAAGAGTGGACTTTTGTTGACTTTATTAAACTTGTGGGGGTACTGAAAGGCATACACCCCACATTATGTCATTAATTTTTGGAAGAACACTAAACGGGAAAAAGAAGGCAAAAAATAGTAACTGTAAGTAACACATTTTTGTTCTTAACAGTATAAATAAATTGAGATAGTAAAGCATTTTCAGTGATTGTAGTATATGATAAAGATACTAAAGTAAATAAGTATTTTTTTTTTCTTTTTTAGTTTTAAGAAATGTAGGCATTACAATGTAAAGAAAGGCTGGACAAAACCATGTTCAAATTAATATGCTGTAATCTTGAGCTGTTGAGATGGGGGATTGGATGTAAAAGTGCACTGATTATAATGTATGTAGAGTTTAGATGTTTCTCTTACTTTTGAATAGGTTCTGAATTAATACACTTGGCTTAATCTAATAACAAGCTCCTTTTGTAAGCATATATGCTGTAGAAATAACAGAACAATATGGATGTAATGAAACATTTTTGGCTGAAATGAAATGTTTTCCTTTAGCAAATAAATGTTCAGTGCGAGTTGAGAATTCTGCAGCTGGGTGCAGCTGTACATTCTGTTCTTATGTTTCCATGGAGACAAGGTGACTACAGGTCCAGGCAATACATCTCGAGAGGCCTGGACATTGTTTGCTGAGAGAAATGCAAAATTAAAAGGTACAATGGCAAACAGTTTACTAAAAAAGTTTGAAATTATTGGAAGTGAATATGTTTTCCAGGTATCTAAATACCTCAGTGCATTTACTAGAACAGTATACAATTTAGTTTTATTTAAAGTCAGCAAGTGCACTTTGTCATAAGGTTAATGTTTTATGAAACCATACAAGCTGTTTATCACATCTGGGAGGGGAATAAGGACAAGGCACAAACAGACAATTTGTGTGGTAATCAAGAACAGTTGGCTTTATTTGCAGACAGTATTATTTGTACTTGATAAAACCAGAAAAGGACATATCATTGTTGTGGAACATTTTGAGACAGTTTCAAGTCTTTTCAGGATATCAAATTAATGACAATAAAACAGATGTTCTAGCTGTAAACTATGTACCAACACATGAATTGGTTTAGCAATACCCATATTTATGGTGTCATAATAAAATGAAATATTTAGAGTATGGATTAAAAGGGATTCTGTTATGGCAGCTAAGAATATGCAGGAAGACACTAAACAAAAGATAATATGAAACTGAGAAACTGGAAGCTTTTGTTCTTAAGATATAGATAGCAGAATACAAGGAATGAAAATGTTTTCAGTCCCTTTAGCTTTATATACATGTCAGGAATAATTTTATCAACCAGAGGAGATGTTGTGGACAGTAATTAATAAATTGTTGATGTATCCTAAGTGAAAGACCTGGTCTGGTAGAGCTTTTAGTTGAACATAGAACAGAAGCTGCTGTTAAAAGGGATAATTAGTAGGGCATACAAAATATTGCATGAAATCTACAGAAATCAATCACAGGAGGTTAGAAAATATTGGGAAGAGAGACTGGATAAATAATCCACAAAGAAACAATGGGAGGACATATGTACAGCTCCCAAATGTGCAATAAAGTCTAGCAGATTTAGGATTTTTGCTTGGAAGTGTATGCATAGGTATTTCTTATATCCCAAGCAGAATTTTTTTCTCAGGTACATGGCCATTTTTGGAGATTATTTGGGGAAGAAATAGGTAACTGGGAATATATGTTTTGAAAGTGCAACCGAGTTGGCAGACTTAAAAATTCCCTACAGAGTACTCTGTCAGAAATATTATCTGAGCAAATGTATGCAACTAAGGACATGACATTTATGAGCTGGAATACAGGATTGGAATTGCCTAGACATTGTAAGGCCTTGTTAAGTTTAATTCAGTTGGCTGCCGATAAAGCAATTACTACAAAATGAAAATCAAAGTCTAAACCAATTGTATTTGAAGTACTGAATATTGTAACAGAAATTAAAGAAATGAAAATGGGATCTTAGGAGCAAATTACATAGACAAAATGAAAATTGTGGGAACAACGCATGTAGAATAATGTCTTGTAGGAATGACGTTTAAGGGAAGGCAGAAATCAATCAATTTATATAATGTTGGGTTGACAATAATTATTCAAAAGAATACATGTGATGTATAATGTTTGCAACTGTGGATTTGTTAATATGGTTTGTTTTCTTTTATGTAAATGTATGTTTGCCTATGTCTTAAGTATAATTCAATAAAGGTGGTAAAAAAGAATATAGGTTTGATGGACCCTGATAACATCCCAGGATACCTCCTAAATAGCCTGAAATATAATCAGGGCCACTGGTATCACTATCCAACTACAGCTACCCCATAGACGTTGTGCCACACAAATTGAGGATTGCAATGGTCAAACTTCTGCACAAGGGTGGACCGTCGACTGAAGCTGGGTAATGCAGACTGATTAGTCTGACTAGTTTCATTTGCAAAGCCATGGGAGGAATTGTCATGGAAATGATTAACAATGACATAGGAAACCTTCAGACACTGGACCAAACCCAGTTTGGTTTTGTCAAAGGCAGATTATGCCTAGTGAACCTGATGGGCTTCTTTGAGAGGATCACCAAGGCAATGGATGAGAGCAAAAGATGCATACTGTCTACCTTGATCTAGCCAAGACATTTAATACAATACCCCACTCATACACTGAAAAAAAACTCATGGAATTAGGCACAAACCCCTATGTAGCATACTGGATAGCCAGCTGGCTCACAAACAGGGCCCAGAAAGTTAGGACTGGGCAGATGACTTCCACAATGAGACTGGTCACCGGTGGCATCTCCCAGGGCTCTATGTTGGGCCCGCTCCTCTTTGGCAGCTATACTTTGAAAGTCAAGGCCAATGTCAAGGGCCTCTGTCTTACCAAGTTAGTAGAAGACTGCAAGCTAGAAGCAATCTAGAAACTCCTCCCAAAATACTAACATCTTACTGGAAGGTCACACACACACAAATTATTGCTGCCAAAACCACAACTTAATTCTCAATGGCAAGAAATGCATGATAATAGTTTTTGGAAAGTTGGCCATCTAGGGAAACTAGCTGATATTACTTACTTATTTATTTGTCCTTTGTTAACTGGGTTAGTCCACTGGGCTGAGGGCTCATTTTCAGTGGAGACCTAAGGAGAAAAGCTCCACAAACACATGATAAAAACGATTATACCAAAAATAATACACATATATCATAACAAAACCAAGTTACATAGCAAGTTTAAAAATATAAAAAAGGGCAAGATAAAATGACATGTGAGTAACAACATTAATGCCTTGTACACAATCATTAAAAGTATCAACAAAGCTCCACAAACACAAGATAAAAAAGATGATGCCAAAAAAATAATACTCATATATCACAACCATACTAAGTTACATTGCAAGTTTAGGAACATTAAAAAGGGCAACATAAAGAGACGTGAGTAACAACATTAATGCCTTGCAGAAATCATTAAAAGTATGCATTTTGTGCATGTACAAAGTACAGTTGTGTACACTTACCATAAATGTAGATGTTCGAGTGTATTCACTGTTGCAGTCATTACATTTGCGCAATCCTGCTGGTAGGTTGCCCTTAGTCGGCCTGAATTACAAAGTCTTGGGTCCTGCATTGGCTGTCGTCACCCCTTCCCTGACGTCAGGTCGTCAGGGGTATAAAAGAAGCAGCCGACACCATTTTCTTTAGTTTTTCTTGCCCCAGATGTCAGGTGCCCCCTAAAAGGGTAGCCAAAATTTATATGTATATATAAAATTACATGCAACAATATAAACTTTACCTTCATCCACAAGCAAATACACCACATAGGTTGTATAAATCAGAGAAGGAAAGATAGGTTCCATCAGAAGAAAATGGGGGGATGGCGGGTGGGTAACCTGGACTGCAACAGTGAATACACTCAAACATCTACATTTATGGTAAGTGTACACAACTGTACTATGTTCTTTGTGTTTCACTGTTGCAGTCATTACATTTGGGTAGATTCCCAAAGCTATGGTTGGGAGGCTGGAGCTAAACCGCATTAGGAACGGCTATGAGACCCTGCAGAAGGTTGCCACTGACGTCCCCTGTAGGCACCCCTAGATTGACCTCTGCCTCTTGGGCGTCTATTTCTGCCTCTCTGTGCTCTGGAGTTGTCTGGAAAGGACCAATTCTTCGAAGGCCAATTTCTGCTAAACCTCGGAGGTTGGACCTGTAAGAAATCCTTGACTGTTTGGACAGATTTTGCTTTTTCTTCCACCTTCTTTAGAACCTCCTGTGCAGGGGAGCCAAACAAACTTTGTTTCTCCATAGGAGCATCTAGGAGTTTTGACTTAACATGGTCTGGTAAGGATTGTTCTTTTAACCAGGCATGCCTTCGAATCACTGTTCCAGTCATAGCTGATCTAAAGGAAGCCTCCAGTGCATCATAGCCACATTTTAAGAAATGGTTACTGACCTGCTGAGAGTTATGTACCAAATCCTGAAGGGATTTGAGGTCTATAGGTTCAGGAGAGGACAGTTTTTTATTTAGCTGGTCTAACAAAAATTCCTGGTACTGAATCATGTGAAATTGACAGTTTAAGGCCCTGGCCGAAAGAGTAGCAGAAGTATAAACCTTTTTACTCCATCTCTCTGATGCTCTAGATTCCCTTTCAGAGGGAAGAAGGTTTTTGGCAGAGGCAGCTGCCACACCTTTAAGGCCCTGTGAAATGGTTTCAGGGTCTGCAACAGGAGCCTTATACAAATGGTAGTGTGTGTCCGGGACCCTGTAATATCTGTCAGGCTTGGCAGGGGCCGGAGGAAGAGAATCAGGGGCAGTACAGGCATCATTATATGCATCATCAACAACTGTTAGTACTGGAGGAATGGCTAAAGGCCTATGCTGTGGTAAGTGTAAAAAAGTCCTTAGCCTTTTCCTTGAATCTGAAAAATCCTGGCCCTGCCATTGGAAGTGTTCCCTCATAGCATGTAAGGTTTCCCCAAAAGAAAATTCTTCAGGAGGAGAAGCAGAAGGAATGGAGTCTTCTGCATCGGAATCCTCATAAGGAGAATATGGGCCTTCCTGAGGGTCTGAAATATCTGAGTCATCCGAGGAATAGTCTGTAGAGACAGGTTCCGGGGGTTCAGTCCTAGGCCTCTTATCTGGAGGGGGTTGAGAGGCCCTGTCTGGGTGAGGTTGGGATCCCCTGATCAAAGAAATGAGATCCTCAGCCAGGCTGAGTATTTGGGAACTAGAGGTAGGCCTGTGTGAGGGAGTTTTAGCAGGTAAGGCCTTAGAAGATTTAGCTGCTTTAGCCCTGGAAAAAGCCTTGATAGACATAGAAGCAGGGGGTCTAGCAGCCCCACGTGCAGGGGTAGATATGTCTAAAGGAATAGTGTCTGACAAATCCTTTGTGCCTGCTTCTGTAGCAGTAATTTCAGTAGCAGATTCAGCCATGCTCTGTGAGGCCTCGGCTATCGGAGGCATGCTTTCGGCCGAAGGAAGAACCGTGGACTCAGTTTCAGCCGAAACCGAGACACTCGCGGTTGGTCTAACCGTGGTTTCAGCTGAAACCGCGGACTGCGAGTGTCGGTCCTTTTCCTTGCGCTTTTTAGCTAAATGTGTAGTCGGAGTCTCCGATGGCATTTTGTATGCAAAAGCGGGGCCAAAAAACTCCTCTGCAAACTCCGACCGATGTCTAAGCGTCCGTCGGTTGAAGGAAGTACAGGCTAGACAAGCTGATACGTCATGGTCTGGGCCTAAGCAAGGAAGGCAGTAAGAGTGGAAATCCTTATGAGGTATTTGTTTCCCACAAGTTAAACAATTATTTACTTTGTCTGACATCGTCTGAGGCAAGAAAGAGTCCCCAACGGGGTACTTAGCTTTTTAGAAGTCTTCGGTAGTAGGAATCTCTGGATCTGACCGACCGGCACTTGCGAACAGCTTCTGCTTCGGGCGCCACGCGGCAAGAAAGACTGGGGAAAATGGCGTCGGCTGATGCCTTTATACCACAGCAGCTATGACGTCGGGTGAAGTGCGACATCAGCCGAGGCCAGACCCAGACTTTGGAATCCGGCCGACCGAAGGGCTGCCTGAGGCAGGACAACCCATATGTTAGGACTGCAGATGCATCCTTGAAGGACATCTGCAGTGACAAAGCCTGCCCTGGATTTACAGTAGAGTGGCAGATGATAGTGCTTTGTAAAGGTGTGTACTGAACTCCAAGTAGCTGCCTCTAAAATGTCTTTAGTTGGTACTCCCCTGAGAAAGGCTGCTGAAGTGGCTGCAGCTCTGGTGGAATGTGGCCTAATGCCCTTAGGCACTGGCTTGCCATGGTATAAGTAGCAGAAATGAATGCAGTGGTCTATCCACTTTGAAATAGTCTGCTTTGAGATAGCCTTTCCTTGTGATCCTGCAGCATATGCCACTAGTAATTGCTCTGTCTTTCTGAAAACTTTGGTTCTGTCCAAGTAGCATCTAAGCTGTCTGTTTACGTCCAAAGAATGCAGAATTCTTTCCCCCTTGTTCTGTGGATTTGGATAAAAAGTTGGCAGATGAATGGTTTGGTTAAGAGCCACACTGGACACCACTTTATGCATAAATGTTGGTGGGTTTGTCCTCAGGGAGACCCTGTCCGGATAAAAAATGATGAAAGGTTCCACAGCCATGAGTGCCTGTAGCTCTGAAACTCGTCTTGCAGAAGTTATTGCTAGGAGCAGAACTGTTTTCCAAGATAAAAACTTTATATCAGCAGTAGCAGCTGGCTCAAAAGGAGGCAGGGTGAGTTTTTCCAAGACATAGTTGAGGTCCCATGCAGGTATTGGTGATCTCCTTGGAGGCCTTACATTTTTGGCTCCTCTGAGGTATCGTTTTAATAAGGGATGAGAAGAGATTGGCGGCTTTGTATTGTAATGAGCCGAAATGGCAGAGGCATGAATTTTAATAGATGAGAAAGATAGGCCTTTGTCCAGCATCTCAGTTAAGTATTGTAAAATCTGAGGAATATTTGGCACAGCTGTATCTGTTCCTTGTGCCTGGTTCCCAGCACAGAATCTCTTCCATTTTCCAGCATAAAATTTTCTAGTACTAGGCCTTCTGGCTTCCAAAATGACATCCATCACAGCTTTGCTGAGAGGTGTGTTTTGTATGACTACATTATCCACCATGCTGCCAGGTTTAAAGTCCTGAGTTGGCTGTGCAGGATCTGATTGTTTTGCTGGGACAGTAGATGCAGTACTTGAGGTAAGGTCCAAGCTGGGCATTGAGACATGCTCCTTAACATTGGGTACCAGTGCTGGCGAGGCCAGTCTGGTGCAATCAGTATCATCTTTGTCTTCTCCTGTCTGACATTTAGGAGTACCTTGGGGAGGAGAGGCAGAGGGGGAAAGGCATATACTGATAGGTTTTTCCAGCTGAAGGATAGGGCATCCACTTTCCATGCTTGTCTGTGATAAATCTTTGTGCAGAATCTCTTTATTTGGTAGTTGTGAGGGGAAGCAAATAGATCTATGTCCGGTCATCCCCATTTCCTTGTTATCATGCTGAAGACTTGTGGATCCAGCTGCCACTCGTGGGGATCCATGAGGTTTCTGCTTAGTTTGTCTGCCAGAGTATTTTTCCTTCCTGGCAGGAATTGTGCCTGCAGATGTACTTGCTAAGTCAATGCTGTGTCCCACAAAGTCATGGCTAGTCTGTAAAGGGGATAATAATGTGTGCCCCCCTGCTTGTTTATATACCACATGACCGTGGTGTTGTCTGTCTTTATCAGTAGTTGTCCTGGATGAAGTAGGTCCTTGAAGGCTGTCAGGGCATTTTGAACAGCTAGCATCTCTTTTTGATTGATAATGTAGATGCATCTGGTTTGAGGGCCATGTTCCCTGAATGCATCTTTCTGCCATGTGGGCCCCCCAGGCATAATCTGATGCATCCGTTGTTAGTGTCTGCCTGGCTGGGGGTAATGTGAATGGCTGTCCCTTGTTTTGGTGACAAGCCTTCGCCCACCATCAAAGCTCCTGTTGCAAGCAGGGAATGAGAGTAATTATAGTTTCCAGGCTGTGTCAATGTTGAGTCCAAACACTTTTTAGGTAACATTGAAGTTTCTTCATATGCAGTCTTGCATATGGAATGAGTAGGATGCAGGATGCCATGAAGCCCAAAGCCTACAGAATTTTTCTTGCAGATAACTGGGCCTTTGTAGCTAACATTTTGAAATAGGTAGTCAGTTGCCTTTGTTTGTCTGGCGTGAGATAAGCCATCTGGGCAGTTGTATTTAAGCTTGCACCCAGGAATATTATCTCTTGAGAGGGTACTAGTTTTGATTTCTTTTCGTTGACTCTGTACCCTAGGCATGTTAGAAGGTTTTTCACAAATGCCAGATGCTGTAGAATGATGTCCTTGTTCTCTGCTTGAATGAGACAGTCATCCAAGTAAGGATATATTTGTATTCCTCTTAGTCTGCAGTAAGCAATTGCTGGTGCCAGGCACTTTGTAAAGACCCTGGGCGCAGTAGATAAGCCAAAGGGCAGTGCAGAGAATTGGTAATGCATTGAGCCAGCCTTGAATCTGAGGTATCTTCTGCATATTTGTCTGATTGGGACATGCAGGTATGCCTCTTTTAGATCTAAAGTTACAAGCCAAGCGTTCTTGTCCAGCATGGGCAGAAGCTGCTGCAAAGTCAACATTTTGAATTTTGGTATATCCAGGAATGTGTTCAGAATCTATAGGTCCAGGATTGGCCTCCAGGCCTTGTCCTTTCTGGGTACCAAGAACAGTCTTGAGTAAAATCCTTGTCCCCACTCTTGCTCTGGCACTTGTTGAATGGCCCTCATGTCCATGAGGGATGAGACTTGCTTTTGTGCCTCTGCCCATTGATGTTTTGGCAGATCTGACCAGCCGGTTGCCTTTGGCAGGGTATGGAAATGGAACTTGTAGCCCTGCGACATGATATTTAGAACCCACTTGTCCTGGGTTATAATGTGCCAATTTTGAGAAAAAAGTGCTAATTTCCCCCTCTAAGGGTGCAGCCAGGAAATAAGTGCTTGGTGCAGGCTGGGGGAAGTCATTGGGACTGTTTCCTGTAAGGTTGTGATTTATCTTCTCCACTTTTGGAGGTAGAAGCATCCCATTGTTTTGACCTGTATGAACCTTGCGCCTGGGATCTGCCTCTAGGGCGTCTGGGTCTGCCCCTTTGAGGTCTGTCTGACACAGGAAAGGACCAATTCTTTGTTGGCCAGTGTCTACTAAACCTAGGTGGCTGTACTTGTAAGAAATCTTTGACTGTTTGCATAGATTTAGCCTTGTCCTCCATTTTCTTTAACACCTCTTCTGCCTTAACACCAAACAAAGTATCATGCTGCAAAGGTGCATCTAATAATTTAACTTTAACATGATCAGGCAGATTTTGTTCCTTTAACCAAGCATGCCTTCTAATTACAGAACCTGTAACTGTGGCCCTGCAGGAGGCCTCTTAAGAATCAAAACCACACTGCAAAGTATGCTTTCCAACTTGTTCAGCTGCATGCAATATATCCTGCATTTCCTTGTTTTCTGCACATTCAGAGTTTAACAACATTTTCTGTTTAAGCAATGCCATGAGATGTTGCTGATATTTGAGCATATGAAACTGACAGTTTAAGGCCCTTATAGCCAAGGTAGCAGATGTGTAAACCTTTTTTCCCCATCTATCCAGTGCCCTAGAATCCCTGTCAGAAGGGGTAGGGTTTTTTGCAGCGGAAGCCTTAACTCCCTTGGGACCCTGAGAAATAGTTTCTGGGTCTGCAGCAGGGTTTTTAAAAAGGAATTGATGTGAGTCAGGAACCCTGTAATATCTGTCAGGCTTAACAGGAGCTGGAGGCAAGGAGTCAGGGGTAAGGCTAGACTCCGAAAACACATCATCTACAATGTCTAACACAGGAGGGATGGCTAGTGGTTTGTGCTGAGGTAGTAACAAGAAATCCCTGAGCCTCTTTTTAGATTCTGAAAAATCTTGGCTCTCCCAGTGGAAATACTCCCTCATGGTATGTAAGGTTTCCCCAAAAGAATAGTCCTCAGGAGGAGAAGCTGAAGGTATGGAGTCTTCAGCATCAGAATCCTCATAGGGGGGAAAGGAATATTCCTGATCAGAAGAGGAATCAGAAGAAATGGAAACCTGATCTGAAGATTCACAGTCAGTCTCTCACCTAGGCCGCTTATCAGGAGGGGGATGGGAACCTCTGATCAAGGTAATCAAGTCTTCGGCCATTTTGAGCATCTGTTTTTTGGGCATGGAGGCCTGTCCATGTGGCTCTTGAGTTTGCTTCTTTGCCTTGGAAGGTGCTTTAGTCTTTGCCTTTGAAGTCGGTTTAATGTATAGATGTTTGGGTCTGAATACACCCTCAGAAGCCAGTGCCTGCTCAGCGGCTCCGGACCCATCTGAAGGCTTAGCGTCCGAGTTTCCAGCGGCATGACCGACTCCACATGGGAGTCGGTAGTGGCCTGCAACTCTATAGTAGCGGTCGTTAGGGGCTGTGAAAGTGCCTGACTGAGAACCGGCGAACCGGTGACTGGCTTAGGAGAAGCTTCGTTGTCAGTTTTGGGCCTCTATGGTCTTTCTTTTTCTTTGCGTTTTTTGTGAACTCCGGTAGTCGGATGGCTTTCCAATGACATTTCTGGATAATTAAACCTGCGTCCAAAGTAGTTTGAAGCAAAATCATATCAACACTTAATAGTGCGTTGGTTAAATCTAGCACAAAACCGACAACTCAGAAAGTTATGATCAGGGCCTAGGCAAGGAATACAGTAAGAATGAAAGTCCTTATGAGGTATTTGCTTCCCACAAAAAATGCAATTATTAACTTTTTCTGACATCGGTTCTGGAGCAAGAAAAAAGTTTCCCCAACGGGGTACTTAGCTTTATAGAAGACTTTGGATCTGAAATTCGAACTTGAAAATCTCAGGAGTCGGCTGACCAGCACTTGCGAACTGCTTCTGCTTCGGGCACCGCGCGGCAAGAAAGACTGAAGAAAATGGAGTTGGCTCTTCTTTTATACCCTTGACGACCTGACGTCAGGGAAGGGGTGATGACAGCCGACACAGGACCCAAGACTTTGGAATTCAGGCCGACTGAGGGCCACCTGCCAGCAGGATTACCCAAATGTAATGACTGCAACAGTGAAACACGAAGAACATCAACAATATGATAGAGGTCGAGTTGGTGGAACAAAATAGAAGAACAGTAAGTGGAGTGCAGAGAAGAGTGAAGAATAACTGAAGAGACAGAGACTAGCAAAGAATGACAGTTGTATCAGTTACAGTGGGTAGAGTGGAAGGAGATGTGGTAAAGTTAGAGTGGACAGAAGGAAATGAGGAGGAAAGAGTTGGGGTGGCCAAGGAAATAAGAAGTAAAATGGGAAGGGGCAAAGTTGGGAGGAAAGTTTAGTTTTTAAGAGTGCTTAGTGGTGTAGCTACAGATCCACAGGATTGTAAGTATATGTAATGTATGAAGGGAATAGTTCTGGTGTGGTAGTGGGGGATTAGGTGGGGTGGTGGTAGTTGCAGGAAGGAGAGTTGGCTAGGTATTTTTTCAGTTACTTTTCGAAGATTGGATATGTCATATGTTAGATGGAAGTTTGTTCCAGGTTTGAGACATGGAGCATTTATAAAGTAACCTGCCTACAGTTTTATTGGACTTATAGGTGTTCAGTAGTGCTTGGTCACTGCTACGGAGAGATCATGCAGGTTTGCAGAGGGATAGGAGGTTGGGCAGGGAGGGACAATTTTCAGGTATGTAGAAAACAGAATGTGCAATTTGCAGCTGTGAAAGCTGGAGTAGTTGTGGGAACTCAAGCCACTGAAACTTTCTTAGTGCGAGGTAGTGATGGGATTTGTAGGGGAGATTACAGGCAAATCTGGTTAGCTCATTCATAAAATACCTCTAAAAGTAGTCAGGGACTTGGGCACTCATGTAGATAATAACTTGACTATTGATCAACATGTGTCTAAGGTTGTAAAAAATGATTCCATTGATCTGCTCATAAAAACCCAGCTTACTCTGTTGAGTGATTTCTTTGCATCAAGACCCACCATCAACAGTAGTATTTTCTTATATTCTGCTTCCATCTGGATCAACAATGTTCTATTATTATTGTCAAATGATTGCCTCCCCTGCACAAAACCACACTGATCCATATACATCAATTATGGCATCACCTTTGCTAATCTTTTAACCATTATAGGCATAAACACCGTACAGTCATATTTTAGAATTAAAATGGGCCTATATGAAGCTGGATCTGATTGATCTTTACCATCCTTAGGTATTACAACCATCACCACTTTCTTCCAGGATGTTGGTGCTTCTCCTCCTTTTAAAATACTGTCAAACAAAATCTTCCAAATCTTTATCAGTTTTTCCCCTCCTAGCTTCCAAACGTCCACATGAACACCATCTATTCCTGGGGACTTTCCCTCTAGATTGGTTATAAATCACAATTTTTGTCTCATCTCTTCCTAACCTGTTAGTAATTGAGTCTCATCTACCACTAACCTTGGCATATTTAATTTTTCCATAAGCATTTCTATTTATACCTTTTCTTGATTTTCATGTCTCTACTTTATACAGATTTTCATAAAATTTTCAAAGTATATGTAGTACCTTTCAAGGATCTCTGGTTATCTTCCTTGTTTTGGCTCCCTAAGCTTGGCGACAACCCTTTATACTTTCTGTTGCCTGAGTCATTGTGCTAATTTTTTGTTTTTTATGCACTAGAGTTATTATCAAAAAACAGTTGCTTAACAACAGTCTTTCTAAACTCATGCACATTACCTAGGTAATCCCTTATTTTCTGTTTAGCTTCTGCAATTGCTCCTCTTCTTGTTCTGTGAGATTCCCCCTACTCTGCAATACATTAACCTCTGTCAGTCCCTCTAAATAATTATTGTTACTTCTTAACCATACATCTCTTTCTTTTACTTCCACACTATTTTTAAACTACATTTCAACTTTATCACACTTCCTAGCTATATTGTCAGAAGAAATTTCTATCTTATCTAATAACTCCAGAATAATATCTACTACCCATTCCTTAAATTCCTCTCTTTTTAACAGGTAGGTAGGAAAGCACCAGTGTCTCATTCTTATTTTAGTTATTATTGGTACATGATCTGAAATAGTTATTGGATGGATATCAAAGCTTTCAATTAAATGCACATGTTCCTGTGAAATACAATTTCTGTCCTGGCTAGCCCGATTTTTGTATCTTGAGAAATAATATGTAATATGACTCCGAACTCCTACTACTGAATTCACATCTTCCATGCCAAATATTGTCATACATTTCTTCAAAGATCTACCCTCTTTTGTTATATTTTCCCTTCTGGGACCCTCAGAGACATAGTACAGTTGTGTACACTTACCATAAATGTAGATGTTCAAGTGTATTCACTGTTGCAGTCATTACATTTGGGGTAATCTGCGGGCAGGTTGCCCTCAGTCGGCCTGAATTCCAAAGTCTTGGGTCCTGCGTCGGTTGCTGTCTCCTCTTCCATGACGTCAGGTTGTCAGAGGTATAAAACAAGCAGCCGACACCATTTTCTTTAGTTTTTCTTGCCCCAGATGTCAGGTACCCCCCAAATGGGTAGCAAAAAAAAAAAAAAAATATATATATATATATATATATATATATATATATATATATATAAAACCTATATATACATGCAACAATACAAACTTTACCTTCATCTACAAGCAAATACACCACAAAGGTTGTAGAAGATAGTGAAGGAAAGAGAAACTCCAGAATAAAAGGGGGATGGCGGGCGGGTAACCTGGACTGCAACAGTGAATACACTCACACATCTACATTTATGGTAAGTGTACACAACTGTACTATGTTCTTCATGTTTCACTGTTGCAGTCATTACATTTGGGTAGAATCCCAAAGCTATGGATGGGAGGCTGGAGCTAAACTGCATTGGGGCGGCTATGAGGCCATGCAGAACTGCAGTGGCAAAGCCTGCCCTGGACTTAGAGAGGCAAATGATAATGATTTGTAAAAGTGTGAACAGAACTCCAAGCAGCAGCCTCTAGAATGTCTTTGGTTGGTACCCCTCTGAGAAAAACTGCTGATGCAGCTGCAGCCCTGGTGGAATGAGACCTATTGCCCTTGGGCACTGGTTTGCCATGGTGTAAGTAGCAGAAACGAATGCAGTGGCTTATCCACTTTGAAATTGTCTGCTTTGAAATAGCCTTTCCCTCTGATCCTGCAGCAAATGTCACTAGTAACTGCTCAGTTTTTCTTAAAACTTTAGTTCTGCTCAAGTAGAATCTTAGTTGTCTGTGTACGTCCAAGGAATGCAGAATCCGCTCCCCCTTGTTCTGCAGATTTGGATAAAAAGTTGGCAGATGAATAGTTTGGTTAAGAGCCACACTGGA
Source organism: Protopterus annectens (assembly GCF_019279795.1). Classification (NCBI taxonomy): domain Eukaryota; kingdom Metazoa; phylum Chordata; order Ceratodontiformes; family Protopteridae; genus Protopterus; species Protopterus annectens. The sequence continues at coordinate 1,797,156,218 of NC_056728.1, read as the reverse complement.
AACCACCTTGGGCATAAATGAAGGATTGGTCCTGAGGGACACCCTGTCTGGGTAAAATATGATAAAAGGCTCCACAGTCATGAGGGCCTGTAGCTCTGGGACCCTTCTTGCTGAAGTAATTGCCAGGAGCAGAGCTGTTTTCTATGATAAGAACTTTAGATATGCAGTAGCAGCTGGTTCAAATGGAGGCAGGGTGAGCTTTTCCAACACATAATTGAGGTCCTATGCAGGAATTGGTGATCGTCTGGGGGGCTTAAATTTTTGGCCCCTCTAAGATACTGCTTTAGTAAAGGATGAGAAAAGATTGGTGGCTCTTTGTTGTAATGAGCTGAGATGGCAGAGGCATGGATTTTTATTGATGAAAATGATAGGCCTTTGTCAAGCATCTCAGTCAAGTATTGTAAAATCTGAGGAACATTTCGCTCTGCTGTGTCAGTTGCTTGTGCTTGGTTCCAAGCACAGAATCTCTTCCATTTATCAGCATATGATTTTATAGTACTAGGCCTTCTGGCTTCCAAAATGACATCCATCACAGCTTTACTGAGAGGTGTTGTTTGAATAACTACATGATCAGCCATGCTTCCAGGTTCAGTGTTTGGAGCTGATTGTGCAGGATCTGACTGTTTTGCTGGGACAGTAAGTGAGGTATACGAGGCAAGTACCAAGCTGGGAATTGAGACATATTCCTGAGGATTGGGTACCAGTATTGGCGGGGCCAGTCTGGGGCAATTAGTATCATCTTTGGTTTCTCTTGTCTGACTTTTGGTAGGACCTTGGGAAGAAGAGGCAGAGAAGGAAAGGCGTAAACTGAAGGATAGGGCGTCCGCTTTCCATGCTTGTCTGTGATAAGTCCTTGTGCAGAATTTTTCCAGTTGATAATTCCAAGGAGAGGCAAATAGGTCTATGTCCGGGCTCCCCCATTTATTTGTAATCATTCTGAAGACTTGTGGATCTAGTTTCCACTCGTGAGGGTCCATAACGTTTCTGCTTAAATCATCTGCCAGAGTATTTTTCTTTCCTAGCAGGAATTGAGCTTTAAGATGTACTTGGTAAGTCAAGGCTGTGTCCCACAGTGCCACGGCTAGTCTGCAAAGGGGGTACGAGTGCATGCCCCCCTGCTTGTTTATGTACCACATAACCATGGTGTTGTCCTGGATGGAGTAAGTCCTTGAAGGCTGTCAGGGCATTTTGAACAGCTAGCATCTCTTTTTGGTTGATATGCAGATGCATTTGTTTTGGGGTCCATATGCCCTGAATGCATCTTCCCACCAGGTGGGCCCCCATGCATAATCTGATGCGTCTGTTGTTAAGGTTTGGCTGGCAGGGGGTAGAGTGAAAGCCCATCCTATGTTTTGGTGACATACCTTTGCCCACAACAGAAACTCCTGTTGTAGGCAGGGAATGACAGGAATCATTGTTTCCAGACTGTGACAATGTTGACTCCATAAACTTTTTAGGTACCACTGTAGTTTCCTCATATGCAGTCCTTCATATAGAATCAGTAGAATGCAGGATGCCATAAACCCCAAAGCCTGCAGAGTTTGTCTTGCAGATAACTGGGTTTTTGTTGCCATCAGTTTGAAGTAAGTAGTCAGTTGCCTTTGTTTGTCTGGCATGAGGAAAGCTATCTGGGTAGTTGTATTCAAGCTTGCACCCAGGAATGTTATCTTTTGAGAGGGTACCAGTTGTGATTTCTGTTCATTTATTGTGTACCCTAGGCATGTTAGAAGCCTTTTCACAAATGCCAGATGCTGAAGAAGAATGTCCTTGTTTTCTGCTTGAATGAGACAGTCGTCCAAGTAAGGATAGATTTGTATACTTCTTTGTCTGCAAAATGCAATTACTGGTGCCAGGCACTTTGTAAAGACCCTGTGCGCAGCAGATAAGCCAAAGGGCAGTGCAGAGAATTGGTAATGCATAAAGCCAGCCTTGAAATGGAGGTATCTTCTGCATGATTCCCTTATTGGGATATGCAGGTATGCCTCTTTTAGGTCTAATGTCACCAGCCAAGCTTTCTTGCCTAGCATGGGCAGAAGCTGCTGCAAAGATAGCATTTTGAATTTTGGAATGTCCAGGTATGTGTTCAAAATTGATAAATCCAGTATTGGGCAACAGGCCTTGTCTTTTCTGGGTACCAAGAACAGTCTTGAATAAAACTCTTGTCCTTTTTCCTGTTCTGGTACTGACTGAATAGCCCCCATATCCATGAGGGACGTAACTTGTTTCTGTGCCTCTGCCCATTGATTTTTTGGCAGATCTGGCCAACCATTTGGAATTGGCAGAGTGTGGAAGTGGAATCTGTATTCCTGAGATACTATGTTTAACACCCACTTGTCCTGGGTTATTAACTGCCAATTTTGAGCATAAAGTGCTAATTTTCCCCCTAAGGGTGCTGCCAAAAGGTAAGTGCTTGGTGATGGCAGAGGGAAGTTATTGAGACTGTTTACTGTAGGGTTGTGCTTTATTTCCTCCAGATTTGGAGGTAGAAGCACCCCATTGCTTTGACCTGTAAGAATCCTGTGACTGGTATCTAGAACCTTTAGGGCACCTGGATTTGCCCCATTGAGCTCTGTCGGACACAGGAAAGGACCAATTTTTTGTAGGCCAGTGTCTACTGAATCTTGGTGACTGCACTTGTAAGAAGTCTTTTACAGTTTGCATAGACTTAGCTTTGTCTTCCATTTTCTTTGAAACCTCTTCTGCCTTAATACCAAACAGAGCATCATGATGTAAAGGTGCATCCAGCAATTTAGCTTTAAAATGATCTGGCAAATTTTGCTCTTTTAGCCAAGCATGCCTCCTAATCACAAATCCAGTAACTGCGGCCCTGCAGGAGGCCTCTAAGGAATCAAAACTACATTGCAAAGTATGCTTTCCAACTTGTTCTGCTGCATGCAATAATTCCTGCAATTCTTTATTTTCTGCACATTCAGAAATCAGCATCATTTTCTGTTTCAGTAATCCCATAACATGTTGTTGATACTTGAGCATATGAAACTGGCAGTTTAAGGCCCTAATTGCCAAGGTTGCAGATGTATAAACCTTCTTTCCCCATCTATACAGTGCCCTGGAATCTCTGTCAGAGGGGGTAGGATTTGTTGGTGTTGAGGCCTTAACACCTTTTGGACCCTGTGAAATACTTTCAGGGTCAGCAGCAGAGTTTCTAAATAAAAATTTGTGTGAGTCAGGAACCCTATAATATCTGTCTGGCTTGCTAGGAGCCGGAGGTAAGGAGTCTGGAGTCAAGCTTGACTCCGAAAACACATCATCCACAATGTCTAAAACAGGAGGTATGGCTAAAGGCCTATGCTGAGGGAGAAGAAGGAAATCCCTGAGCCTCTTTTTTGATTCTGAGAAATCTTGACTCTCCCAGTGAAAATGCTCCCTCAAAGTATGCAAGGATTCTCCAAAGGAATAATCTTCAGGAGGAGATGCAGATGGGATAGATTCCTCTGCATCAGAATCCTCATAGCGTGGTGTAGATAATTCCTGATCAGAAGAGGAATCAGAAGAAATAGAAACCTGATCTGAAGATTCATAACCAGTGTCTTGCCTAGGCCTCTTATCAGGAGGGGGTTGGGAACCCCTGATCAAGGTAATTAGGTCTTCAGCCATTTTGATCATCTGCTTTTTGGGCATAGAGGCCTGTGCACGTGGCTCATGCGTCATTTTTTTAGCTTTAGAAGTTGCTTTTGTCTTTGATTTTGAAGCTGGCGTCAGTTTTATATAAAAATGTTGTGGCCTGAATATACCCTCAGAAGCCGGTGCCTGCTCAGCGGCTCTGAACCCATCCGAGGGAGAGACATCAGCGGGTACAATACTTTGAGAATCTTGCGACATGCTGGACACCACACAGGTCTCGGTAGGGGCCTGCGACTCGAACGTAACGGGTATCAGGGGCTGCGAAAGCACCTCACTGAGTACTGGCGAACTGGTGACTGGCTTAGGAGAAGCTTCGTCGTCAGTTTTGGACCTCGACGGTATGTCTCTGTCCTTTTCTTTGCGTTTTTTGTGTACTCCAGTAGTCGGATTGCTATCCGACAACATTTCAGGATAGTTAAATATGTTTCCAAAATATTTTGAGGCAAAGATATACCAATGCTTAATAGTGCATTGGTTAAATCTAGCACAAAACCAACAGCTAGGCACGTTATAATCAGGGCCTAGGCAAGGAATACAGTATAACTGGAAATCCTTATGAGGTATTTGCTTTCCACAAGTAATGCAATTATTCATTTTTTTCTGACATCGGTATGGAGCAATAAAAAATTTTCCCCAACAGGGTACTTAGCTTTAGTGAAGACTTCGGTTCTGAAACTCAAATTCAAAAATGTCAGGAGTTGGCTGACCGGCAATTGTGAACTGCTTCTGCTTCGGGCACCGTGCGGCAAGAAAGACAAAGAAAATGGTGTCAGCTGCTTGTTTTATACCCCTGACGACCTGACGTCATGGAAGAGGAGACAGCAACTGACGCAGGACCCAAGACTTTGGAATTCAGGCCGACTGAGGGCAACCTGCCAGCAGATTACCCCAAATGTAATGACTGCAACAGTGAAACACGAAGAACATCCACATTGCCGCAAATCAAATTCCAGTCCCCACCTATAAGTAAAAGTCCCCTTCTGAAAGCTGATTATTTCTCCCAGAATATTCTTCAGCTCCATTATAGCAGTTTTAGGTAGAATATAAATACATGCCAGTATAATCCTCATCACTTGCCAGTAGTCCTTTAGTACTATAAATCTACCATCATTATCTGTTTTCCTTTTTTATCATTATTGGAGCTCTCCTTGCAATTGATATAAGTACATCCTTTTCCTTTGTTCCAGATATTTTGCAGAATAAATATCCCGAAATCTTTTCTTTATCAAATTCACATGCTCAATTCTTTCCAAATGTGTCTCCTGTAGCATAGCTATTTGCACTCTACATTTTTTTAAAATAGATTACTACTCTTTCTTTTTTGCATGTATCTGTGAGACCATTTAAATTTAAAAATAATATAGAAAGTGTTGCCATTATGTTAAAAAGTTATTATTCTCACCTATGTGTAATGCCTTTTTTAATGTCTAGTTTCAGCTTTTGTGCTGCATGCATACACCAATGTTGACAGGTTGATCTTTTGTACAGTTGTTTCTTGTCATATCCATTTGAACCTATGTCATATCTTACAAAACTTTTTGTTTTAGTGAAAACCCTCAAACAAAAAAAACATACCACAGAATATCCCTAAAACCTATTAACTTAACATTAACACACAAAACTATATACATCTTCAAATATTTATGTTTAACTGTCCTAATAAGAACAATTGTCCCAGACTGACAGCCATACTCAGAGATTTGGATTAACCTATAAGGAAGGTTATCTATGCTAAAACACATGGTACAGCCTCTGCTTCTACTTCCACTAAGTGCTGTCTATTTTTGTCTTATCTTTATTCCTCTCTCAGATTAGAAAAAAATCACTTGAATGCTTTCAGAAAACATGATCACCTAGCCAGGGAAAGAAATAAGTATTCTGTTTTTATTGCCTCTTTTCAGATTGTCTCCACAGAGACATAAGAGTCATTTACATAGTTGCGTCTATTACAAGCACTCATTTATTTACTAGAGGAAGACGTATTATATCCAGTGTTCTTTTTTACTTACTTACTTCCCCTTAAAACTTGTTACTAGATCAAGCCAAAGGCAAGAGTAAGAAAAAGCATATCAGTTTTTCTTGTATCATGCTCTTTTGTCCAGAATCATCTTCTTTTTTTACACTGCAGTGCCTACATTTCTTAAAACTGAACAAAGAAAAAGAAAGAAGAAAGTATCCCTATTACACTCAAAAATAACTGAGAAAGCTTTACTTTATAGCATGCAGATTATGTCATGCATTATAAAAGTACTACTGTTAAGAACAAAAATTTGTTTTACTTACAGTTAACTCTTTCTTTAACCCCCCCTCCCCGCAAATTGTTCTTCCAAACATTAATGATATGAAGTAAGGCATATACTTTGGAGTCCCCTACAAGTTTAAAAAATCAAAGATTTCCATTATTTCCAGGTTTTCTTGTTCTGTTATGTTTCACAAATATAATTAATGCTTTGTAATCCCATGTTTATTTGTCAATTTCTGAATTGCTGTTTTTTTCCTGTTGATCTCCATCTCCCAAATCCAGTCTCTGCTTCATTTCCCACGTACTCCTGGTTCTGCTAGTCTACTCTTGTGCTTCTTTCTGATGCTCAAGCATTTTGTTTTGAAACATGGAAAAGGTTTCAGTGGCACAGTCTCTCTATGAACTTTATTACCAGAACAACATGAGGTAGAATCTTCTTCTGTTTGACAGTCCAAGTTTTGTTGGATAAACTTGTGTATTTCTTCCTTAGCATGTTCTGGATCAAAAAATGAGTATGATACTCCAGGAAAGAATATTCTGAAAATAGCTGGATACAGCAGCTTGAATATCATGCCTGCTCCTTGACATTCCCTGATTACTGGAATAAATGTATTCCTATTCTGCCTGGTGCACAGTGAGTAATCATTTTCCACACTCTCCTGTCTCCTACTTTTAGTACTTTGCCCTTCTGCCACAGTTTTGTCAGAATCAACTCCTTTTGCTGGTAAGATTGCATCGTTACTATTAGAGGTCTAGTCTGCTTTCTCATAGCCAGGTTTGGAGCATACATTTGATATGCCCTTTCAATTAACAACTCCTGCACTGGAATACCAATCCAGTTGCTTATTTGTGCTTTCATAAAATTAATGCATTCTGTTCCTTTCAGCATCTTTGCTACAGCAGAAAATCTTAGGTTTTCCTTACGCGCTGTGTCTTCTAATTCTATTATTTTTTGAAACATCTCTTCTTGAGCTGTTTCATACTCAGCCAGCCTTTTCTTCATTTCGACCTCTGATTTTTGTAGTTTTATCACCTCAACTGAGTCAATATACTCCTTCGGTGTTTCGTTTGTTGAATCAGGTCTGAGTACATTTGACTTATTTTTTTCCTCTAGATTATTGGAAGTCATGTCTTGCACCAAAGATGCAGATTCAACTGCTTTTTGCTGAACAGCTGCAGAATTATTTTCAGTGTTTTCCCCTCACCATTTGTGATTGGTTTTCTTTCAGGTTCTTTGAATTTTTCTTTTGTTGGCATCCATACAGTGCACTTACTAACCAATTACTTAAATTTAGGGCAAGTTCACTGGCTCTATTTTCTGAGTTTCTGTTTTCACAATGGGAGAGCTAAAATCAAGCTGTTATTCAGTGTGTAGCCATCTTGGAAGTCTCTGCCCACAAAGTACGGTTAGTGCCAAGAGAAGACAGTCTGATACACATGACAGGATAGCTACTGGATGTAAGTACCTGCCTCCCACAAAGTAAGGTTACTGTTATTTTGTGGAAGTCAAAAATTAAGTAACATTTACAAAATATGTGTTAGTAAACATAACACTGCAAATTAGCTTGTCTAGTTCATAGAAGTTCATAGACGATAAGACCTTTAAGTGCAGAAAGTGATAATAATACGAACAAGCAATTACATGTACAAAATATGCATTATGAGCATTATAGCAGCTATGATGCATGCTAAACAGTCACTTCATCTGCATAGAGTCACTACCGTCACTACCACATATTATGGCAGATAGTGGGTAATTCACAGTTTAACTGTGGTGGGGTGTATTGTTTTGTTATTTGGGCTCTGCCAAATTAACAGACTACAATCTCTCCAAGATATGACCTACATGCACCTCTACCATAGTGCATAGTTAATTCTTTTTATTTAATGAATTGTTAAAGTGGTAGTGCTATTAATAATCTTAAAATGAAACATCTTGACTATTAAAAACAACATCACTATTTAATGCAATCTTTACTACTGTTCTATCCCTTTGTTACTGATGCGACTGACTGCTGATGGCTTCGCAATGTACTGTACTTCAGTAAAATGTAAAGTAAGTACATTAACAGTAAGCTTCTGATTTCCTATTTGAGCAGAAACCGAATTGTAAATAAAATTACTGTTAGATCCTTTTTGCCACTTACTGACAATAAGAAACTGAAGCCATAACGTTTATAGTGACCAGCAGCCAAAGTAATCCATTTAACATACTGGCTACTAAACTAGATGGTGGGATTTAGCAGGTTTTAGAGAATGGGCGACCTATATATTGCCACCCTAATTGGAGAACAAACATTTTTCAGCAGGGTATTAATGTACAGATAATGACCACTAAAAATGAGCCTACCACTTCACAGCGGCATGTTAAGCTGCCATGTAGTTCGGACAATTCAAATCTAAACAGCCACCATTTTTCACACTCTCTAAGTAGCGATTTGCTGTTTAGTGAACATACAATTTAAATAAAAAAGTTAAAAAAAAAAAAAGTCTATATGTGAGTTTGTGATGATGTGTGTGTGTGTGTGTGTGTGTGTGTGTGTGTGTGTGTGTGTGTGTGTGTGTGTGTGTGACAGCGCAAACTTGAGTGAGACATCGAGAGCAACATACAGCACTGACCACATTACACAGTCTATTGGAAGGGACTTTTTTATTTTATTTCTTTGACTAATTAAACATTAAGAGTTAAGCAACTCTTACTTTTTTATTTAATGACTATGTTTAACTGAAAAAGAAAACAAAGGATGGGAGGGGTGACGAAGAATGGTAACAAGTGGCTATTAATTGCACTGTGTATTTAAATGTATGTATATGTATGTGACTATGTTTCTTTTTTGAATGTGTGTGTTTCTATGTGTATGTGTGTGAGCCTGTATGTTTGTACTTCTGAGTGTGTGTGTGTGTGTGTGTGTGTGTGTGTGTGTGTGTGTGTGTGTGTGTTTTAAACATTAAATACTTGCATATCTTTACATTTTGATATAAAATGTGTCATTTTTTTACAATGTAATTCAGTGGGTAAAAAAACTGATACATCATATAACTAACTGTACTCTTGTTATTACAATTAATTTTAACAGCCTCTTTAAGCAGAACAATCGTAAAAATGCTACTGCCAATTTTACTATGATTAATTACAGGAACAAATACATTCTGAAGACACCTAACATGCAAAGTAGTCTACCATACCTCTTAAGTACCAGAATTTTGTAAAATGTCCAGATTTTTCCTCATATTTTTGGTCTATTCCATATGAAATTTTCAGTTTTCTAGCAAATCATTGGGGACTGATATCACTAAATAATGACAGGCATTTGAATTTCAGACTTTATATCCTTCAGAAAATGCATGGCAATGCAAACTCTAGCAACTTGTTAAATTTATCAGAGCAATATTTAAAATCTGTCCCTGATTTGAGGACTTTGGCCCATCCTTCCATTATGGCTTTTTTTTAATCTGTCCAGAATTCTTGCACTAAAAGTTATTGGGATAACCTCGAAGCACTATCTGTTTAAGTCAGTTGCTCAAAGGCACACAGTTTACAAGTAGATTTACAGAAACAAATTCACTGCCACAGACCAAAGCTTTTTTTTTAGCATCTTATAGCTTTTACCCTTTTGGCCAAACTGCCACACCTGATGTCTAACCAACTCTTAGAAAACAGACTATGACAAGACTAGATACTAAAATAAAAATACAAAAAATAAAATAAATGAATGAATGAATAAATACATAAATAAATAAGAAGATTGTAAGAGAATATGAGGGAGGGGTTTTAGGCCAGGACATGATACTCCAACAGACCAAGAGACTAAAAGATCGTTATCTGGAAGAAACGTTTTCACTGAAACCACCAAATAAATGAAGTAAACCAGTTTACTATCAAAATGTCGAAATTAAAAAAAAAATGGTACTAATCAGCGAATTGTTTCGCCGAAAGTACGAATAACCTAACAGCCCAATTGTTGAAAAACAACTGTTAATGCCGAAAATGTCGGCAATGACATTTTACGGCATTAACAACAATGCCACCCTTGCCGTAACTCCCTAACCCCTACACCTAACATCCTGTTTATGCAGGGGGGCAAGCCCCCTGCACCCCAGCCCCCCACACCCCCCAACTTAATATTCCAACTCTGAGATCGCACTACAGTGAGGAAAGGGATGTATTTCCCTAACCGCACTGTACCGCGATCCCTGTACATAATCAAACGTTATACTTGCGAATGCACAGTCCATTCGCTAATATAACATTGACTCATGTAACCTGCACACACATGAAGTATTCGAACATCTGCAGTTCGAATACTTCATAGCTGTGCAATTGCACGGAGAAATTTCAATGCTAAACCAAATAAAACATCAAAGCAAAGTAGACTAAATGTCTGAAAGGTGCTTTAAGGACCATATTGTTTATATATGAGTGTTTATGCAATCAAAATGCATGTTAATTGCACAATGTACAATGGCTTTTCCATACTGACAGGCCTGCAGCAGTGAACTTTTCAACAGTGAAAATATATCCAGTGTCCTCTATGGCTGGTTTCTGGTTAGCATGACCAATGAGCTGTATAAGATGAGTACTGTATTCATGTCAAGATGAAACACTTTGAGTTGTTCCTTACCATAATCTGGGTATGGAGGTCCATCCCCTTCGTCATGGACTGGATCAGCGTCATACTGTTGTTGTGCCAGCAGAACTGTTGAGAAAAATAACATAGTTTTATGAAATATCATTGGTAACAGCAATTGACAGTGGAATGGGTGACAGTCACAGTCTGCACTTGTAATCCATAAATTAGTGTATAAAAATCAAGTACATTAACATATTTAAGTTTGCATCTTCTGGTGTTACATAACAAAACATTAGTACTGCATATTCTATGATACTTTCAGATACTTTTAGAAGTATAGTGTTTACCTAGTAGTGACAGTTTTTAAAGCACAACAATGAATGAAAGTAGGTTAGGTTTTGATGTCTTTCCTTTTATTCAGTTGTGTACAACCTTCCATTTTTCTCATTAAATTGACTTGGCTCACTTCCTCAGTAATTTTTTTACTTACGTGTTAAGTTGACAGCAAGACTGATCCTTGTGAAATGCTTTCAACGATGTCCCACCCTAAAAAACGAGGGCTAGCTATATACACAGTTAGTTTACAGTAGCCAATTACACTAAACTGTGAAGCAACTTAAAAGTACCCAGGAAGACAAAACTGTAAAGCAGGGATAAGAGAGAGGATATCTGCATGCAGGGCTACATTCTGTAAGCTTGATTCACACACCAGGTGTTTGGATTCATTTCTGTTACTGACAGCGCTGGGCAACACTAGCAGGTGCTGCACTCTTAAGGTACTACCTTCCAGGTGAGACATTAAACTCATGGGCCCATCTGCATGAATTCATGGTAGATGCCTGTAAAAGTTCCCATGGCATTTGATAAGACCAAGGGAATGTCCCCACTGTCCTAGCCAAATTGCAAAAATGTTCCCATCTGAATAAATATCACCTTGGCTCTTCCCTAAAAACAAGCCAAAAGCCTAGTTGGGCTAACCTGGTCAAGAAAAGTAAATAAACAAAATAAATTCACTGTCTGTTAAATAATGACTAATGCACATGATGTTCACATTCACAGTTTGAAATAACAAGAAATTTTCTTAAAGGTCACTTTGATTACAGTGTATCTATCAAGGGCAGGACAGCACATTCTATAGACCATCTAAATCTGAAGAACATGTTTAGCCCTCTAGGATGAACACTGTAGCACTTTATACCTCAGTAGTGCAACCCAAAACTGACTTAGTACTGTTTTTATAGGACCACTTGAAATAATGTGAAAAGGTACAAAGTCTCCAGAGTAGAGAAATAATAGGGATTGAAAACTTGAACTATTCAGAAAGGCTTCAGGAGCTGTCTGTCATTATATTATGTTTCCTACAAGTTACTTAGAGGGGATATCTGACTGGCATATATGGCATTCTCTGATCCAGATTTAGCTGAAAGTCTTTTCCTGAAATGTACTGTTGTGGGACCAAACATTAAAGTGAATCCCAGTAACACATCCTGTCACATTCTGAAATAATCAAAGGTCCTTTTGGATGTCACTTTTACATTAATTCACATTTTGAAATAATCAGCAGGATCTTGTATCTACCAAAGTTAGAAGAACATATTCTGTAGCTCATCTAAATGTAAAAGGCATGTCCAAGGCCAGTAGAAAACTGTTTTTTTTTTAAATAAATATTCTGTAAAAACATCAGGAAAACTGTGAGTGACAGTACCAATCTCATCTACCCTCTCACAGGTTGTATCATTCTCATACATAACAAAAAAGATGTGCTACCATGTGTAGCTACATCCGTCCTGAGTTTTTCTCAAATGAAGTGTCGACCAGGCATTGCACAGTACCTTTTCTGAGCCTTATGCAACCAGCAGATTGTACGTTTTTTATTTTTTATATTTTTTCCCTACAGATTTGTTTGTTTTTCAATTGAATTGTACAGGTTATAGGTCACGCTAAAGGTGGGAAAAGTTTTGAAATGATTTATTGTGTTCTCATTTTTTATATCACAAAAACCTGGCATTTTAACAAGGGTGTGCAAACTTTTTATATCCACTATACATTATAAATCACATAAACTGCTATACAGCCTATAAGCTAGGCAACATTACATACATCATTCAATCCCTGCCTTTTCTTAACCCTCATTCATCATGCAAAATGTTTTCTGCATGCATTGTTCCCACAGTTTCTATGTTTTTTCTACCTAATTTACTCCTACCCTTTTCTAAAGATCTCACCTCCTATTCTTTTATCTCTGTTACAATATACATTTCTTCAAGTATAGTTGGTTTAGATTTTGATTTCTATTTTCTAGTAATTGCCTTTTTGGCAGGCACCAAAATTAAATTTAGCAAGGCCTTACTATGTCTACACAATTCAGATCCTGTATCCCAGCTCATAATTTCCTTAGTTGCACTCATTCTCTCACCCAGTATTCCCAACAGAGTACTCCGTAGGAAATTTTTACAGTCTGTCAACACATTACACTCCGAAAATGTATGTTCCTCATTACCTCTTTCTTCCCCATCACACCTCCACCATTTGCCATCTACCTGAGGTCTTTTATTTAGGATTCCCCCATCCCTTTCTCTTTGCCTATACTCTGATATAAATCCCTGATAGGGAAGGTAACCACTGGCCTCGCTCCAAATGTGTTTGTGGCCTCTTCCCATTCTACTACCTTTCCTTCTCTAATTATTTTCTCCCAATACCTTGGTTCCTTTGCTAGCTACTTCCAGTAAATTCCAGCCCCCTCTTGTCTATTCTCTGCACCCCTAACTGCAGTCATCCCTATCGGCAGAGCCTCCTTTCTCCATTCTCGTGTTGGTTTAGTTCTTATTATACTTTCTGCTGCTTTATGAATATAATATTCTATATGACTGTTATTTTTCTCCTTAAGGATCTCCATCCAAATTCCTTTTTCTCTTTATTTCTTGAATAACTCCCCCTGCTTCATCATCATCCCTTTCCACTTTAAATTGTAGCTTCCTGCTTGTGTTATGTATAACAGCCTTAACTGTGTAACTCTAAAATATTCATTCAAATCAGATAATCCAAAATCTCCTTGTTCTTTTGAGAGGATCAACTTATCCCACTTGCATATGTGCCTGCTTTGCTTTATAAATCATATAGTGAACTCCCTATTTAGGGTTGCCAACTTTTCATGTCAAAAATTCTGTACATGTACATGAAAGCAAAATGCAGTACCCCCCCACACATGTACCCCCCCCCCCACGCATGCGGTACTCCCCCACACACACACACACACAGCCATTCCGTTGTCCCATTACTTGGCTATCTCTCCATTTCTCCCTAGTTGCCATAAATACTGTTCAAAACTCTGTGTGCATACTGTTTTCGGCTTTACTTCTACAATGATTACAGATACTTGGATTTAATGTAAAACTTTTATTTCGAATTTTACAGCACAAACACTAATAGCCATTTGCTAAACAAGCAATACAGTCTCTCCCAAACAGAGATAGCTTTAATACTTCTTTGCCTTTAAAACTCACATTCACTGAAACAACACTGAAACCTACATTCAAAGAAAATGCATCTGGCCAGTGGTGGATTAAGTTTACCTTTGGGTTTTTTCAAATCATAGGCCCCTTGCACACATTTTTAAAGCCAAGCAAAAGTTCTTTGATTTACCTTCCTGATTGTATTAAATTTTAATACATAATAACAGCTAGCAGACATGAATTAACAGCCACCACAACTTTGACTGGTACGCTCATGCTCATGTAGAATCTCTAATGAAACAAAATTGGCATATTACTGATATACTTAAATAGCATATATTGCCAGGCTGTGGCAACACAATCCTCTAAAATGCTGGATATGTTAACCGTATGAAAATGGCCATATGTTAGTTCCCTTAAACCAATTCACACTAAAATCCAGAGAGTTCTAATAAGGCCTTCTTTAGCTATGTTAGAAACCTAGGAGGAAACTCCCAGATATGCTCAGAACTAGTTCAAAATGATGTGAAGATTACTGATCCTACAGACATTGCCAACATACTGGCTGACAGGTTCAGTGCAAACTTCTCACCCCTCCCAGGGAGAGATATCTATACCAAATGATTGCAGCCCCCAAACATATCCAGCGCCCCAAGAGAACTGCTCTCTAAGCAAAAACACAGCATCCATGGGACCTGATGGTGTCCCCGGCTGTGTGCTCCACTTAACTCAATGAGGAATTAAACCCACAGCTAGGACAGCTGTTTAATCAAAGTCTTACCTCTGGATACTACACTCAGGAGGGCGCGACTGTCAACTGTGTCCACTTTCACAAAGGCGTGCTCTCCAACTGGTTGGTAATGCCCGCCCATTAGCTTGACAAGCCTTTATATCAAAGCCATGGAGAGGATCATAATGGACCTCATAAATAAAGACATTGGGAATTTGCAGACTTTGGATCCAACCAGTTTGGGGCTTTCAAGAAAGGCAGATCATGCCTTTAACTTGGTTGACACAGAACCCACAGGGTCAGAGTTGCTGGCGCCCATGTCAGACTCAAAGCCTGTCACAAGTGGTGTCCCACAGGGCTCAGTCCTGGCCCACTCTTTTGGCATCATTTCTTTTTCTGAAAAGCACAAGCAAACAGGGTTGAGTTATGGGGAAGTTTGCTTTGCTGATGACTGCAACAGAAGGCAAATCTGACACAGACAGATACACATCCTTCAGAAGTTAAAGTCAAAAATCTAGATCCATCAGAGCCACAAGGGCGGGAGACTTAAACTCTCGACACGGCTATTAAGCGTGTGTGAGGGAGGATTCATCACATCACAAAGACTCCTGCTGCTGTGGAACAGAATCCCGGTACATGTGAGGCAGAGCACCTCGCTGGCCTTGTTCAAGAGAAATCTTGACCAATGGATGGGAGATCGCAGATATACCCCAGGGATTACCTCAGTGTCACTGCTCGACAGAGGCACAGCAAAATAATGGGTATAGTTCCCCATACTAAAGGGGTGGCGTAAGCCACAAAACGATGGGCTAGGCTTGTAAATGCCCTCGGGCAGATAGCCTAGTATGAACCTATGAACCTAAAACACCCACATACATACTGTCCCAGATGACTATGCATGCCCCTTTAGAGAGGGTACATCATCAGATGAGATGTGACAGTGAAGTCTTCACATAAATAAGATAGCAATATTCCTCTTTGACAGACACTGCTGCTCAACAAGCCTCATCAGTAATCAGGCAGAAGTAATGCTATAGGTGCTCTTTTCATATACTAACTACCTCTCAAAAATGGTAGATACTTTTCTATACACTTCTGATTTCTCACTGATAAGTGAATTAAAAACATATGGCTAACGTTCAACTTGCAGCTTTTAGACACACACACACACACACACACACACACACACACACACACACACACACACACACACACACACACACACACACACAAACACATTGCCCTCAACAAGCCTTATTATTTTTGACAATGATGATGTGATGACAGTAACAGCACCACTTGTTAGACTGTGTGTTAAATTTATAGTTGTAAACATTTTGCCAGTAAGCATTGAAACAAAACACATAAACCAAATGACAAAACTGCCCAATTCAGAACATTTCAACCATAAATGGCCACTCATACTTATGTCATTAAAATCCACCAATATCAGTCAATATGCACAATCTCTGCAGAGTGCAGAAGTAAAACATCTAAATTCCACATTAAATAGATCTGCAAATAATGAAAAGTTGCTGCTAGCAAACAATTTTATATTTCAATGTTTCATCTACAGATCAATGCATGCTGCCCTTGAAGAATTGATTGCCTATGTTATGTTAAAAAATGGTAAGCTGCCGGTAATATTGCAATAGGAAATGGATGGCAAACTGAAAACAGGGGCATAGTTACTACTAGGCATCATAGGAGGACATACTCAGGACTGCAGCACCCAGGCTGCCCCATTAAAAATTAAATACCACACAGTATGAGCTGAGGGAAAAAAAAAAAACAGAACTTACATGTGCCGCAGTGTTGCCGTCCGTGACCTGTCCACCCCCTGCTATGGAAATGCACAATTTGCAAGGCAGATATAGTAGGCACATACTGAATAAACAGCAACAAAAGCATCGATGTGCACAGATGACTGGCAAATACAATTAAACGACTGCACGGAAAATGCAAAATCTTCAGCCAAGGCTACTGCAGGACCCCGATCAGGCAGCTGCCTCCCCTGGAAGCTGCACCCCATCCCAGACTAGAAAAGGAGCAGTCAGTCTTGAATGAATGCATAGAGGCAGAAACTTCTTTATTGGAAAGAGACAATTTACATGCAGTTTCAATATCTGAAAAATAAGCAACACCCACCCCAAGTCATTGTTCCTTAATTCAACCTCCAGCGATCTCAGAAAGACAGTCAAAGGTGATGCACTGCATAAGAATGCACTCAGCGGAGAAAGGGGTTTGGCCAACGAAACCCATTAAAAGCTGGGACCATTGGGGTCTGCTTACCTTGTGTTGAGATGCTCAGCAGTACAATCCAAGCCACATAGATTCCATGGATTCCAACTGACGACACCGATCTCAGCAGCCATCGTGGAGGAAATGTTGAGCGAATCCCACACACAGTTACCAGAGAAAAGTCAGAGCAAACACCAACCGGCCTTGTGCTTTGCCTGGGGCTTTTCAGCAAACAGTCCGTTGTCTTTATAATTCAAATTCCACGCACACGGAAGACAGTGAGTACTAACAGACGTAAACAGTCGCAAAGACACTGTTTTCGTCATCTGCACCCGGTCGCAAAAGGCATTCTTAAAGAAGAACGCCCCTAAAAAAAAAAATATATTTTTTAAAACTAAATGAAAATGTGCACAGTGCACCATTTTTTCCGGACAACACAGGCATTTTCCGTTCTTCCGGACAGTGTCCCTTAATTCTGGACAGTCTGGAAGAATTCTGGACGGTTGGCAACCCTATCCCTGCCTCCCACAATGCATTTAGCAGCAGATTTTAATTCCAAGCTCCTTAAATGCAAAGGATATAAAACTGTAATAAGGGCTTCATGAAAATGGTCATTAGTAAAGTAGTTGATGTGTCTTTCTTTACATTTTATAAGCATGTGATTAAGTCACTTATAACTTGCACAGAATCAGTGAACTCAACTCCCACACTGTATCTAATCTGCCAAAAAAAGCTTAGGCCTTTCTAGCAAAGTTTTTCAGTCCCCACCACCAACAGATTGCTGAAATTTTACAATAATACAAAATCTGAATTTAATGAAATTGTCACAAACAGTGGAAAGCTTGAATAGAGCATTGTTGTTGTTAACAGTTTTAATACTATAGAGTTGGTAATAAATTCTCTTCCTAAGTTCATTCTCAGTTTTACCAATTTAAAATGCCATTCATACATTGTTGGCATATAGCAACATACACCACACCTCTTGAAGTACAATAAAGTTTTCCAATGCTCTAAATTCTCACTTGGTTGACCAGAATCACTTCCTTTGCCTCACGAATATATGCACTTTGGTTACAGCAACCGCAGTTTGTCATACCAACTCCAACACCACTTTATACTGATTTACCATTTCTACCATACACTTGAGATTTTTGCCATTTTTGTAAGCAAAATGAACATCAGTTCCTAATTTACAACTTAGTTGGGGGTGCCTTGCAACAATGGTTTTCCATTTTTTAACAATAATGCTTTGATAGCCACCCAGTGGTGTGAAAAGGTAATATCAGAGCTTTAGTTAGTCTTTTGTTAGACTGTGTCATAGTCTTGGCCACATCACCAGTTTTCTGACTATACACAGTCTCTCCCAACAGAATGGGCATGGTCCACTCATTTGGCTATCACCTGCATGAAGCCTTGCTTAGAAGCGCTGGTGGATAACCTTCATCAAAAAACATTGCCTCTAGTTCAAATATACTTTCAGAGGAGGTCCTACACAATACTCTTACAAACAGCCTCTTAATCAACCCCACATTTTGAAAGTGAGGGTTGGTAACTATGGTAATCTAAACATGCATTAGAAAATGTGGGTTTATGATACACGACTCTCTAAAAACAATGCTTATTTAAAATTTTAGCAGTTGTAACATCAAGATAGTTTACCTCATAAAAAGAGCAACGGAATGTAAACTTCAAAAAATCTGTAATTTGATTAATATATTCCATAAAAGAGACAAAGTGATAGCATTTCCCTGCAAATTTTAAAAATGTCATCCAGCAATCATATATACATTGAAATATATTTAAAAACTTCCTAAAAATACAGGCTTCAATTCCCAGATATACACAACAGCATTGGGATAAACCAAGGCGCATCTAGCCCCCATAACAATGCTAGTTTTCTGCCTAAAGTATTTACCCTCAAAAAATAAAAAGTTGTTATAAAGCACAATGTCTAAAAAATCTATTAATACATGCACATCTCTGCTAAATCAAATTCCCTTGTAAGAGCCTCAGTAAACCAAACAATCCCTACATCATATGGAATGAAAAAAAAAAAAAAACAAAAGATCCACTACTTGGAGTGCCTGACTAGGGAACAGGTCTCTGTCTTTCTTTCTTTTTTGCTCTTTAACTTAAGAGTTGAGGGTCACCAGATTAGAGAACAACACCAGGCAGCAGATGAGTCAGTGACAGTTGTGATTTAAATTAACATTTAGTATGAATGATTAACAGAAGGGACACTTAGCTATACACAGCAAAACTTTGTAGTCACTGCCTCATTTGTGTGAATGGTGACATTTTACAACTTTGTAGTCACTGCCTCATCTGTGTGAATGGAGACAGTTTCACCTCTTCTTATATCTATTGTTTAATTTTTTTTTCTTACAGAAAAGTTCTCTGCTTGTTTCATCTTGATGTGTTCAAGCTCTAACATATTGCTGGAATGATGAAAACAGACACAATACAAATCACTTAAAAAAATGGTTTACCCTGCAGCATTTTGTTAAACTGCTGCAACCCTTTGTTAAATTGACTTGAATATGTAAATGGGTTCGGCATTTTTAGTCAAAAATATAGTACCATAAAGTATTAAAAAATTTCAGATGTATCTATATCTCTCAGGCACTACATTAAATGCGCATTAGAAACCCACACCTCTCTGAACTCCCCGCCAAATGCACACAGCAGCTGATTAGCAAGCAGTAGGACACATCCCCAACTATCAGTAATCTTAGTAACAAAATAACAAAGCAATATTGGCGAGTACACTTCTCAAATGTACCTTAATATGAGGCACATTCTTCATTTTATGTATTAAAATTTATTACATACCACAATGTTTCACACTGAAAGGCTTTGATGCACATTCATTGTTAACAATTTTTTAAACAAGTTTCCTTGGCACATAACACTGAATCACATTAACTTATAAAAATAACTATTTATGAAGAAGCAGTTAATAATAAACATAGACTGGACCAACCCTTAATCAATTTTTTCAAGTGTAATAATAGATGTCAGTTCATGTAAGTAATTAATATTTATCACTCATACAGCCCCATAAGTGGGCCCCCCTTATCGGCCTGCTTTCTTTTGTTTTGCAGCTGCTGAGTAATCAATAGGTGCATTCTAATTGTTTTAATTAGATGAGCTTATTAACTCCAGCAGTGTTAAAATAAGTAAGTAGTATGGGTTGTATATAGTACACATACATGTGATCAGAGACTGCCAATCAAAACTGTCAGTCATTGAAATCATGCCCAGCCTACACAAAAATGTTGTTGCAGTGCTTCTTTTGAGATATCACTTAAGTGGTGCAAAGAGCAATATGAAAACTGCAGAAAAACATTGCTGGTAAATTTTTCATAAGCATGTTTAGTCACTCCAGGGAGAACAGTGCCCCACTTTATACCTCATTAATCTGACCAGTTATTGAATATAATATGTATTGTGTAGTCGTCAAATGACAGATCTAAAAGAACTTAAAAAGTTATAATCGCTCTTTACCAGAAAATCAGGGGGTTGGACATTTCAAACTATTCAGAAAGGCATATGTAACTGTCATTATATTCTATTCATTAAATGTTACTTACAGGTAACCTCTACTGGGCTCTCAGATGACCTCTGCTGTGCTCTAAGATGATATCTGATCCAGTTCTATGTGAAATTTAATGTCTAGAACTCACTGCTGGGGAGTTACGACTAGACTGGGGAGCCTAATATTTTTGTTTCCCAGTATGGCTTTGCGATAAGGAGTGTTTTCACTACTAAATTAATTTAACTCTGCTCCAAGGTGATACATGCTGTTGATGAAGATACTGCTTTTGATGCCATCTTTGTAGACTTCACTAAATCTTTGACCCTGTCCCCTACATCTCAATTATCATATCTCTCAAGAAAATGGGATTTAACTCTTTTCTAGACAGTGTGAGTGTGAATTTCCTAAGGAGCTGAAAATCTAAGGTGAAAGCTATATTTCTGTAGAACATGGAGTAAAGAAATGTGTCCTACAGGGGTCAATGCCAGGACCCTTCTCATTTCATGTTTTTACATCTACCTTTCTGGTAATCAGAAAGTGTTGGGACAGCTTAGTTGATGACGATGTTAAAATACTTAGCCTAGTATTTAATATTGTGGCTCAGTCTTCATTAGAGAAGTATGTAGATGAACTTTACACCTGGGTAAGGTTAAACATTGTGTCCTTTAATTGTAAAATGTGTAGTGTCAATGTCTTTTGGCACAGAGAATGTTGAGTATGCATATGATCTACAGGATGGCATTATTACCAAATGCGTGTACTTTAAGGACTTGGGTATACAGGTAAATGGTAAATTGAATTTAAAGGACATGTGAATAAAACTGTCCTTGCACATCCTTACTCATATGTGCTAACCCTACTCCTGCTTATCACTATTTGGTCAATTAAACAGGGCACCGATGTGCAGAAATTTATTTAATGATTGCTGAAGTTTCTGTGTGTCAAGATTTTAATACAAACTCATATATATATATATATATATATATATATATATATATATATATACACACACACATATATATATATATATATATATAGAGAGAGAGAGAGAGAGAGACACACACACACACATATGTGTGTGTGTGTGTGTGTGTGTGTGTGTGTGTGTGTGTGCGTACACATATACACACATACACATGGTTGTTCTTTTCATGGAAAAAATGGAGACTTACTTGCCTGTTTTCTTAACTAAATTATCATGTTTTTGCTTACCAGGACTAGGGCCTATAGCTTCTTGGTAAAATACATTGCTCGTTAAAAAAAAGAATGGGAATGGTTTCTACCTAGTGTCTGTGGTTTGTACTAAACTGACATTTTCATTTACAAAATCCAAAGCCTATGACTTTCTGGGAGCCACACTGTTCTTCTTTTTGAAGAGGAAGGCTTCTGTAAATATCTCCATTTTTTTCCATAATTCTTATGGTACTTTGAAATATAACCAGTTAAGCCATTTAATGTCAAGTGGTAACTAGCTGTAACCCCTCCATGTACCATGACTACTTTTCCAGGAACTGTACTGTAAGTGCACAAAGTTCTATGAAATGATTGTTCATGACTTCATAAGTGGGATTACACTGTTTAGGCCTAAAAATCGTCTAGGAATACTGATTCCTTGAATACACTTTATCTTTTACCCAAATATCTGAATATTTCTTAAAAGTATTTAATTTATTTGACCAATGAATACTAACAGAAACACTGTTCCATAAGATAGAGATGATATTTATTGCACATATGAACATTTTTTACATAGATGCTTCTGAAAATTTTCCTTATTATGTTGTAAAGATTTAGCATGTTTAAAAAATTCTGTACTGAAAATTACTTGCAAAACTGGATCATGACAAGTACTGCACACTAATAAACTTTCCATGAATACATTTATAAGTTATGGAATAAAGTTTTAACTGCCTTAATCTATTCTCATTGTTTAAATCCTTAACTGACACAATTCTTTATATAAATTTTCTCTGTACATCTTCCAGTTCACATAGTTGTCCTGGAGTATATATAAACAAAAAGTGTTGTTGTACTCTAAGATAGGTCTTATAAGGCTTTAAATACCATTTTAAGACTATCTTCATCACTTGATGTTAATGTTAATAAGATATGATTCATCTTCTTAAAATCCTGATTACAAGCAGCTCTTAATATGTTTTTCATAAGATAAATTTGAAGAAGTCATAATACCCAAATCTTTACAGTGGTCTACTTCTTTTAATGGAACAGTACACAACTAAATAGAAGTATATGGTATTCTGTTGGTAAAGTACATGATTCTGCATTTTTCAATACTAAACTTTAAACCCACAGGTATTTAAAGCATGGTGAGCTTTTAGTTTTGCAGAAATAACATTTTGAAGTCATTGTCATATTTAACATAACCAAAAGTCTTTACTTTTTGGAATTGTTAAAAATACAATATTGAAAAGTACTAGTCCCAGGACTGAACCCTGGGGGACACCAGAAAGTACAGGAATGAATGTGGACAGTGTACCTCAGAATTTAATGTACTGAACCCTGTTACGTAGCCGCTCCATAACCCATCTCATAATATAGCTGTTCACATTTAGTTTTTACAATTATTAATCTCACTACATGGCAAACTATAAAAAGCTTTAAACAAATCCAGAAATGTAACATCTGGAGACACACCCTGCTCCAAAGCTTCAATAACATGAGTGCAAAACCAAATCACATTAGTTGAGGTAAATCTATCCTTAATGAAGCCATGTTGTTCGTTATAAAAAATAGAAAGATTTGTATCAGTTTTAAACAGCTTTCAAAACACTTGCCCAGAATGGAAGTTAAACTTAGTGGTCTATAATTTTCAATAGAATCTTTCAGAGACAAGGAAAGTGACATGACTAACATATTCCAATCCATTTTTGAACAGTGTTTAACAACATACTATAATAAATCAAACACAGCTACATTTTAACAAACTTTTCTTATTATCAGTTGTAAACTTAAGAGCAAATTTTATGGAATTGTGATCAAATAATCCCAGAGGCATTGTCACATTAACAACTACAATTAATTCCGGAATATTTATTACCAACAGAATACCACATACTAATTTACATATATTAAACATATGTTCTCCTCTATTGTTTTCAGAAACAAGTTTAACCACACCTTTAATCAGTATAATATTGATAAACTCCTGTTCAAAATGATATTCCTAAATAATTAAAATCACCCAAGACTATAACATTACTGTATTCAAACATTTTTTTCTAGGTTATGCAAAAACTCAGAGTACTTACTATTTTCCATAGTTGGGAGTACGATAGATAACACAGTATAATGTAAATATCATTACTGCTCCTATTATACTTAATCTGAACAACTATACATTCCAGTTCGGGTACATATTTCACTTCAGAAGATGACATAGGTGACTCCACATAGTGACCCCTCCACTACCACTATTTTCCTGAAGACATTCATATTTAATGTAATCTTTTATTTGGAATAAAGAAGTAGTATTCCATGAGTTGACTATTGCAATGATTGGATACCTTTCTTCATGTACTAATCCCATTAGCTCATTAAATGTATTACCCAAACTGAAGGCATTACAAAAATAGCACTTCAGAAAAGTATCGAGTATGTTTTGTAGTCTAAATGACTGCTTATTGTATTTTCCCGTAAAAACACTAGACAATCTGTTATTTTGTTGGAAACATGGAAAACACCATATCTGTTTAGATGCAACTTATCCTGAGCAAACATGCTGTAGATGTAAACACAATTCTACCAATAATTGATTAACTTTAACTGATAAACATAGAAATTTGCCATATCCACTTATTGAGCATATTGGTTCATTGATGAATACTAGACTAACTGCCTTGAAGGATCATTTTGAGCCTAGCCAATAACCTGAGGTTAGAATCAAACCTTTTACCTTGTGTTTGTGAGGTGAAAACCTTAGCCATTATACCAACTCACCCTAAAACAACAGGATTATATTATACCAGATGGAGTTTGAACCCACACTCCCTGGTTCAGGAGTCCAATACCTTATCCATTTGGCCCCTGGGGCTTGAGCATTAGAAAACATGTAATTTGAAAAAGACATGGATGGTATTATTTCACAAAGTGCAAAATCAATTTTGCTAGTCTTAAACTGTTCAATAATATCCAGTATTACATTTTCCACATGATTTAATGGAGTATATTTCAGATCATTTACGCTAATATAAATTATAAATGACTGATATTTAGAATAAACTGTACTCATTTTTCTCACTATGTTTGTAGCATCTTAAAGTTTTAATCCTGGCAAAGCTGATACTGCAATTACATTGTTAGCAAGTTTACACAGATATGATGCAGCGTGTTTCGACATGGAATCACTCAGTATCAGCATTTCCTCACTAGTATTTGCAAAACAGATAATATTATGATTGATTAGTAAAAAACACTGGAAAAACAGAATATAACAAAAACCACAAACCAGTGACCACCAAAACTCTAAAACACTTTATTCTCTCTGACGTCTTGGCTAAAATGCCTTCAAGGAGGATAAACACCAAAAAGCACACTCCTTATATATAACACACTCAGTTAAACTATTAAAACACTAAAGTAATATAATTAAACATTTAAAAGTAAAATTTTTCAATTAAATTCAGCATTCACTCCTTTAGGCATTAAAGTATCAAATTTCAATACATATAAAGCTTCTTTATACAGAAGTTTATTCTTTACACATGAATCTACAAAAAACTTTTCAATTTTCTCTAAAACAGTTCCCTGTAAACACACTGCAGAGCCCTGATGTACTGTTTGAAAATGTACTGTCACTGAGTTAGATTCTTTAGCATGTTCTATATCACGAATATGCTCTAATAATCTAACTTTAAATGCTCTTTTTGACTGTCCAATGTAAAACTTATCACAAGGACACTTCAACGCATAAATAATGCCCTCAGTATCACAATTAAAATGGCCCTTAACCCTAAATATAAGTCTATTAATACTGTCAAAACTGCTTACTATATATTTACAGGCTTTACATCTCCCATAAACCTGTGTTCCCAAACTGGAAGTCATACTATATATATTTATAAGGGGCATAATAAATTTCCCTTTAACTAAAAAGTTTTTTAAACTTCTGCCCACTTTATAAGAAATGTTTGAAGCCTTTAGGGTAACCACGACTGAGACTCTCTAGTGGATTGCATATAACTCCAATATTATGATCGATGTTTGGACTATCAAGACGAATAATCTTAAGATTATCAATGTTGCGCAAATGCTTGTCCTACTTACTTCGGTAGTTCTCTTCCTTAATGTTACATTTTTTCTTAACAATCTTTCTGAGTCAAACAGTTGATTACTTTGTTTAATATTAGTTTTTATATCATCAATGCAGTTAAGTATTATAAATTCACCATAAAGACAAGTCTGCTTATTAGTCACAGTAGCATCCTTAGCAACATCAAAACCATTTGTGTTTGTTTGAATACAGTTAAGTATAGTAACTTCAGGAATAAAACAAGTCTGTTTCTTAATCAAACAGTCTTTGCAGCATCATGACAGTCAGTTATTATTATCATGATATCAACACCTTCTAATGATCCCTTCAGATAGTCATTATCAATGAAAGGTGAACTATTAATATTGGTTTCACTTTTCCTCTAAAGTTGACTTACTAATCTCATTCTTCTGCAGTGAACAATTATGTCCATTATGTAGTTCAAACACATTATTATCATAACTGTGCATCTCGTTTTTTAGCAGGGAAGTCGACAAGCAATCATTATATTTCTTTTTGTGCCAAGTCTTATTGTTATTTAGAGCTCCCTTTTTTCTTTTCTTAGCTTTCTCTTCTATTGGAGATTCTTTTTTGGTTATCTCAATCTTATTGTCATTTGTTTTAGATTAAATGACTGGTGACCGAGTGATGTCACTGATACACTTAGCCTTTTTCCATACAACCTACATTCCGCAAAACATTAATAAATTAATTTAACGACGTAAAAGCATTGCCAAACTGGCATGGGCAGATACTGTCCTTCCCAGATGTTTTACTTTTAATTATATTGATCAATCCATGTAGGTTTATGTAATTAAAATGGTAATTGCCATCAGTTTTTCTCATGTACAGGTCTTTATCAGGTCATTGAATACATAAGAATTTAAAGTATCCATTTTATATTATCAGCAAAAAAATTAAAAATTCTGTCCCCAATACTGAATTTATGACCTCTCACTGTAGAGTGTATCAAAAATTAAAACTGACTGTACCTAATGCAAAAATTAATATGCCACCAGTTACAAAGAATGACAAAATCACTGAAAGCTAAAATGTAATAATGTGAATTCACAAAAATAATAATAAAAAATGTAAAATAAACCACACACAAAATATTTATATAGAAACTAAGTATTATCTGTAGAACAACTCTGGTAAAATCTCTGATGAATGTTCTACACTTTGCTAGATATCTGCTTAAACTTAGTTAAAAACTAGTTATAGTTCGAATGTTAATCATACAATATAAAAGAGCAAAGAAACAAAATAAAAATAATAGCCAATACTGCAGTTAAACGTTCACAATATGTATAATCTATTGTAATTTAGAAACAGAACTGAAATATGTCTGTAGTAACAAGAATACTGATTTAAATGTTAAAAAATTACCTGCATTAAATTGATACATTCAAGTAAAGAAAAAAACTGCACTAAATTAATGATTAAGCAGGAGTCATTTTTACTTAGCAGTAATACTATAAATAGTACGGCACTCACAAATTAATAACGAAGGAAAATGTGGTTCTGCTTATCAATCCAGTAGACATCTTTTAACTAATACACCAAAATAATGTACAACTCCCAGAATAGTTTCTTACTTATAGTTTAACTCTAGTATTCCCTATAATCATGCAAAGAAGCGTCCACTGGAGAATTGGCAAGTTTTACAGCTTATACTTAAATCCTATAGGTTTATTTTGATGTCAATTCGACTACACCACCAGGTACAACAAGAAAACAAACTAAAATAAAATAAAAGGTGTTTTCCATGTCTTAAAAAGGATGGGAGAGACCACCCAAACAAAACAACAAGATTAGCTTACAGTACCTGTTAACTGCACTTGGCGAGTGTGCGTGTGTACGTATGTACATATATGTGTGCAAATCAAAATACTGAGGGTGCATTTTATCGACAAGAGAGAAGCTTGGCAAGAAATATAGAATACAAGTAATAATGGCTTTACATTTGGTGAAGTACGGCACTGTCAAATACTTTGCTGAATGCATTTATGTGTAGGGCTACAGATGGTGAGAATAGGACATATATGCTATGCATCAGCTATGGGTAAAAGCATGTATCTGTGCTGTATGGTTCTGTGATGCTGATATGATCACTCAGTGGGGATGGGGAATCAGAAGCTGAGGAGGACACAAACTACTAACAACTTTTGTGAATAGAAAATCACTGCTGGTTCAGTTTCTCAGCATTTGCTGTCCGTGATTTCTTTGTTACAGTAGATTTCACCATTCTTGATGTTTGCACAACTGTGGAGTTAGTATATATAATTTCAAGGGTGTATGGGACATACTTCCATATGGGGGTTCAGGGTGACTTAATTCCCCTGCAAAAAAACTTTTTGTGTGTACTTTGATGGTAGGTTTGTGTTTTGGGTTATGAAGAAGACTTTAGGCAGCTACTATGGTTATGCATAACAGTATTTTGTGCAACTAGGCAATTGTGTTCGATATTTTGATGTTTAGAATTTTTTGCATTCGAGATTCGTTGATGCAACCATAAATATTGATAAAGATATAGATTGCATGCATTACAGGTACTATCTGCACTATGGATAACCTTGTTAATGACAGCAAATGTAAAGCAGGCATTAGGTTAAGATTTGAGTCTGACAGACTACAACCTTGCTCACGAAATAGGGTCCTTGTAGAAAAATAGTGACCATATAATTCAGGAAAATTCAGTGATAACAGAACTTGCTACAGATGTGGATTGGATGGGCGATGACAGCAATGCAGTAAAAAATTTATCGTAAAGACCACCTGCGCTGAAATGGGGGCCACAGACATGTAAACAATCAGTGACCACTATGACAGAGGATCTAAGTCACATAGCTCTTAACTGTTAACTGTAAGAATCAGTGACAAAGCTAAAATGACCACGACTTTGTTGATGCTGGTTCTTTTCACGTAGTAATATGCACGATTCTAAATATTAAGATGTCTGTAAATGTTAAATTTGAATTGGATGTTACTTAGTGACTGAAATCCTTTCTGTTTTGCCCCAGAATTGCAAATGTGATAAGGTCAGAGCAAAAACCCGAGGTAAAATCATGGATGTCACTGAAAATTTAGGAGAACTGTGAACTAAGAGATCAGCATTCACCATTTGTAAGCACACTCACATGGTGGTCTTTCATTATGTAGCTAATTACGACAGCAGCAGTTTAATTCACAGACTGAAGTCAAACCAACAAAATCACAAAACACGATAAAGTACAGTTGTGTACACCTACCATAAATGTAGATGTTCGAGTGTATTCACTGTTGCAGTCATTACATTTGAGTAATCTGCTGGCAGGCTGCCCTCAATCCGCCTGATTAACAAAGTCTTGGGTCCTGCGTCAGCTGCTGTCCCTTCTTCCATGACATCAGGTCGTCAGGGGTATAAAACATGCAGTCAACGCCATTACATCAGTTTTTTCTTGCCCCAGATGTCAGGTGCCCCCCAAATGAACATCTATATTTATGGTAAGTGTAAACAACTGTACTATGTTCTTCATGTTTCACTGTTGCAGTCATTACATTTGGGTAGAATCCCAAAGCTATGGTTGGGAGGATGGATTTATACAGCATTAGGACCAGCTATAAGGCCCTGCAGGACAGCAGTGGCAAAGCCAGCTCTGGATTTAGAGAAGAAAGGTAAATGGTAATGTTTGGTGAACGTATGAACTGAGCTCCAGGTAGCAGCTTCTAGAATGTTTCTGGTAGGAACACCTCTGAGAAAGGCTGTAGAAGTAGATGCAGCCCTGGTGGAATGAGATATGATCCTCTGGGGGACAGTTTTACTATGGTGCATATAGCAGAAATGAATACAGTGGCTTATCTATTTGGAAATAGTCTGCTTTGAAATAGCCTTTCCCTCTGCTCCTGCAGTAAATGCCACCAGTAGTTGTTCAGATTTTCTTAGAGATTTTGTCCTAAGTAAAATCTAAGTTGTCTGTTTACATCCAATGAATGCAGAATCCGCTCCCCCTTGTTCTGTGGATTGGGAAAGAAAGTTGGCAAATGAAGGGTCTGATTAAGAGCCACACTGGATACCACCTTAGGCATGAAGGATGGATTGGTCCTGAGAGACGCCCTGTCCGCATGAAAAATAATGAAAGGATCCACTGCCATAAGGGCCTGTAATTCAGATATCCTTCTAGCTGAAGTGACTGCTGAAAGGAAAGCTGTTTTCCAGGAGAGAAATTTTAAGTCTGCAGTAGCAGCTGGCTCGAAAGGAGGGAGAGCGAGTTTTTCTAGTACAAAATTGAGGTCCCAAGCAGGGGTTGGAGCTCTCCTGGGTGGCCTTAAGTTTTTGGCCCCTCTGAGATACTGTTTTAGCAGAAGATGAGAAAAGAGGGGAGGTTCTGTGTTGTAATGAGCTGAAATGGCTGAGGCATGGATTTTTATGGAATAAAAGGACAGGCCCTTGTGAAGCATCTCAGTTAAGTATTGTAAAATCTGAGCCATATTGGGCACTGCTGTGCTTATTCCTTGTGATTGATTCCAGGCACAGAATCTTTTCCATTTGTCAGCATAAGATTTTCTAGTACTAGGCCTTCTCGCCTCCAAGATGACATCCATCACAGGTTTGCTGAGGGATGCTAAGGGTGAATTTAGGTGATTAGCCACGCTGCAAGATTCAAAGTTTGGTGCTGAGTGTGCAGAATTTGGTTGCTCTGCTGAGACAGTAAGTAAGGTGTCTGAGGCAGGTGCCACAGTGGAGGGTGTGACACATTGTGCAGGAGTGGGTGCCAGTGTTGGCGAGGCCAATCTGGAGCAATCAGAATCATTTTTGGTTTGTCCTGTTTGACTTTTAGTAGAACTTTGGAGAGCAGAGGCAGAGGGGGGAAAGCATAAACTGGTTTTTCCAGCTGAATGATAGAGCATCCACTTTCCAGGCTTTTTTGTGATGAGTCCTTGTGCAGAATTTGTCCAACTGATAGTTCTGGGTTGAGGCAAAAAGATCTATGTCTGGACCCCCCCATTTGCGTGTCAACATGTTGAAAATCCATGGTTCGAGTTTCCATTTGTGTGGGTCCATGAGATTTCTGCTTAGCTCGTCTGCCAGAGTATTCAGCTTTCCTGGCAGGAATTGAGCTTGTAGTTGTATTTGGTAGGTCAAGGCTGTGTTCCACAATGCCATGGCTAGTCTGCATAGGGGGTAGGAGTGTGTACCCCCCCTGCTTGTTTATGTACCACATAACTGTCGTGTTGTCTGTCTTTATCATTAATTGTCCTGGATGAAGGTAGTCCTTGAAAGCTGTCAGTGCATTCTGTGCAGCTAGCATCTCTTTCTGATTGATATGAAGGTGCATTTGATTTGGGCTCCATTTGCCCTGAATGCACTTCCCAGCCAGATGAGCCCCTCAAGCATAGTCTGATGCGTCTGTAGTTAGAGTTTGGGTGGCAGGGTATGGATTGAATGGCAGCCCCTTGTTTTGGTGGCAGGCCTCTGCTCACCATAGGAACTCTAGTTGCAGGCAACGTATGATAGGAATCATTGTTTCCAGGCTGTGACAAAATTGACTCCATAAACTTTTTAAGTACCACTGAAGTTTCCTCATATGCAGTCTTGCATATGGAATTAGAAGAATGCAGGAGGCCATGAACCCCAAGGCTTGCGGAATGTGTCTTGCAGATAGCAGGGTTTTTGTGGCCACCTGTTTGAAGTAAGTTACCAAATGAATTTGCTTTTCTGGCATAAGGTAAGCCATCTGGGCAGTTGTACTCAAGCTTGCACCCAGGAATGTAATTTTTTGAGAGGGTACCAGTTGTGATTACTTTTTGTTTATGGTGTACCCTAGACATGTTAGAACCCTTTTTACAAAGCCAGATGTTTTAGAAGAATGTCCTTGTTTTCTGCCTGAATTAGACAATCGTCCAGGTATGGATATATTTGAATATTTATTTGCCTGCAAAATGCAATTACTGGAGCCAGGCACTTTGTGAAGACCCTGGGCGCAGCAGATAAGCCAAAGGGCAGTGCAGAGAACTGGTAATGCAAGTAGCCTGCTTTTTAGCGGAGGTATCTTCTGCAAGATTCCCTGATTGGGATATGCAGATAAGCCTCTTTTAAGTCTAGAGTTACCAACCAGGCATCTTTGCCTAGCATAGGAAGTAACTGTTGAAGAATCAACATCTTGAATTTTGTAATGGCCAGAAATGTGTTTAGATTAGATAAGTCCAGAATTGGACACCATGATTTGTCTTTTCTGCATACCAGGAAAAGTCTTGAATAGAACCCTTGTCCCTTTTCCTCTTCTGGTACCAACTGAATAGCCCCCATGCTTAAGAGAAAGAGTACTTGATTTTGGGCCTCTGCCTACTGATTTGGGGGTAGATCTGGCCACCCGCTTGGTGTTGGTAAGGTGTGGAAGTGAAATCTGTATCCTTGGGACACTATATTTAAAACCCATTTGTCCTGGGTAATGAGTTCCCAGTTTTTGGCCTGCAGACCAATCTTTCCGCCTAAAGGAGCATTCAGTTGGGGAGTGCTTGGAAGTTTTAGAAGTAAGTAATTGAGACTGTTTTCTGTAGGGGAAGTCTTACTACTCCCTGACTTGGGTGCGGAAACTCCCCCACTGCTTAGTCTTGTGTGTCTCCTGGGACTGAAACCTGGGGTTTCTGCTATGTCTGGGTTTGGCTTGAGAAGACCTTAAAGAGGCTGGAAAGGACCAATTCTTAGACGGCCAGTGCCTACTAAATCTAGGAGGCTGAACTTGTAAGAAATATTTAACAGTTTGCATAGATTTAGCTTTATCTTCCATCTTTTTAAGAACTTCCTCAGCCTTGTTGCCAAACAGGCGGTCCTGATTTAAGGGAGTATCCAACAATTTAGCTTTAACATGATCAGGTAAAGATTGCTCCTTAAGCCAAACATGCCTTCTGTGCACAGAACCAGTAACAGCAGCCCTGCAAGAGGCTTCTAAAGAATCAAATCCACATTGCAAAGTATGTTTTCCAACCTGTTCAGCAGACTGCATTAAATCCTGTAATTCTTTATTTTCCGCACAGTTGGGAATCAACATAATTTTCTGTTTAAGCAATCCAGTAACATGTTGTTGATACTTTAAGGGTTGGGAGGGTGGCTTAATGGCTAAGGTGTTTGCCTTACAAACACAAGGTGCAGGGTTTGAGTCTCACAAGGGATAATTGGCTAGGCTTAAAATGGCTCGCAAGGGCAGTTAGCTTAGTACTAACCTATGAACCTATGAACATATGAACATATGAAACTGGCAGTTTAAAGCCCTAATGGCCAAGGTTGCAGAAGTGTAAACCTTCTTACCCCATCTATCCAGAGCCCTGGAGTCTCTATCAGAAGGGTAGGATTTTTAGCAGTAGAAGCCTTAATGCCCTTAGGTCCCTGTGAAATAGTCTCTGGATCCGCAATAGGATTTTTTTAAAAAGGAAGTTGCGTGAATCAGGAAAGCACAGTTGTGTACACTTACCATAAATGTAGATGTTCGAGTGTATTCACTGCTGCAGTCATTACATTTAGGTAATCTGCTGGCAGGTTGCGCTCAGTTGGCCTGAATTCCAAAGTCTTGGGTCCTGCGTCAGTTGCTGTCTTCACTTCCATGACATCAGGTCGTCAGGGGTATAAAACAAGCAGCCAACGCCATTTTCTTTAGTTTTTCTTGACCCCAATGTCAGGTGCCCCCAAAAAGCTAGCAATATTTTAAATATATATATATATATATATATATACATGCATCAATATAAACTTGACCTTTATCTACAAGCAAATGCACCACATAGGTTGTAGAAGATACAGAAGGAAAGATAAGCTGTAGAAAGACAGGGGGATGGCGGGAGGGTAACCTGGACTGCAACAGTGAATACACTCGAACATCTACATTTATGGTAAGTGTACAAAACTGTACTATGTTCTTCGTGTTTCCCTGTTGCAGTCATTACATTTGGGTAGAATCCCAAAGCTATGGTTGGGAGGCTGGAGCTAAACAGCATTAGGTGAGGCTATAAGGCCCTGCAGCACTGCAGTGGCAAAGCCTGCCTTGGACTTAGAGTAGAGAGGCAAATGGTAATGTTTTGTAAAGGTGTGAACAGAACTCCAAGTAGCAGCCTCCAGAATGTCCTTGGTTGGTACTCCTCTGAGAAAGGCTGCTGAAGTAGCTGCAGCTCTGGTGGAGTGAGACCTAATGCCCTTGGGCACAGGTTTGCCATGGTGTAAGTAGCAGAAATGGATGCAATGGCTTATCCACTTTGAAATTGTCTGCTTTGAAATAGCCTTTCCTTCTGATCCTGCAGCATGTGACACTAGTAATTGCTCAGTTTTTCTCAGAGCTTTAGTCCTGCTCAAGTAGAATCTTAGCTGTCTGTGTATGTCCAAAGAATGCAGAATTCTCTCCCCTTTGTTCTGCGGATTTGGATAAAAAGTTGGCAGATGAATTGTTTGGTTAAGAGCCACACTGGAAACGACCTTAGGCATAAAAGTAGGATTTGTCCTCAGAGACACTCTGTCTGGATAAAATATGATAAAAGGCTCTACAGCCATGAGGGCCTGTAGCTCTGAAACTCTTCTTGCTGAAGTAATTGCTAGTAGCAGAGCTGTCTTCCATGATAAGAACTTTATATCAGCATTAGCAGCTGGTTCAAATGGAGGCAGAGTGAGTTTTTCCAACACATAATTGAGGTCCCATACAGGTAATGGTGATCTTCTAGGAGGCCTTAAATTTTTGGCCCCTCTAATATTCTGCTTTAGTAAAGGATGGGAAAAGCTTGGTGGCTCTGTATTGTAATGAGCCGAAATGGCAGAGGCATGGATTTTGATTGATGAGAAAGATCGGCCTTTGTCAAACATCTCAGTTACGTATTGTAATATCTGAGGAATATGCGGTTCTGCTGTATCAGTTCCTTGTGCTTGATTCCAAGCACAGAATCTCTTCCATTTGTCAGCATAAGATTTTCTAGTACTAGGCCTTCTGGTTTCCAAAATGACATCCATCACAGCTTTACTGAGAGGTGTCGTTGGTATGATTACAGGATTAGCCATGCTGCCATGTTCAGAGTCTGTAGTTGATTGTGCAGGATCTGATTGTTTTGCTGGGACAGTAGTTGTGGTTTTTGAGGCAAGGTCCAAGCTGGGTATTGACACAAGTTCTTTAGGATTGGGTACCAGTACTGGTGGGGCCAGTCCAGGGCAAACAATATCATCTTTGGCTTCTCTTGTCTGACTTTTAGGAGGACCTTGGGTAGAAGAAGCAGAGGAGGAAAGGCGTAAACTGATAGGTTTTTCCAACTGAAGGATAGGGCGTCCACTTTCCATGCTTGTCTGTGATAAGTCCTTGTGCAGAATCTTTTCAGTTTATAATTTTGAGGAGAGGCAAATAGATCTATGTCTGGGCTCCCCCATTTCTCTGTTATCATGCTGAAGACTTGTGGATTTAGTTTCCACTCGTGAGGATCCATAAGGTTTCTGCTTAAATCATCTGCCAGAGTGTTTTGTTTTCCTGGCAGGAATTGAGCTTGAAGATGTATTTGGTAGGTCAAAGCTGTGTCCCACAGTGCCATGGCTAATCTGCAAAGGGGGTAAAACTTCATATGCAGTCTTGCATATGGAATTAGTAGGATGCAGGATGCCATGAAGCCCAGAGCCTGCAGAATTTGTCTTGCAGGAGACTGGGTTTTTGTTGCCATCAGTTTGAAGTATGTAGTCAGTTGCCTTTGTTTGTCTGGCGTGAGGTAAGTCATCTGGGCAGTTGTATTCAAGCTTGCACCCAGGAATGTTATCTTTTGAGAGGGTACCAGTTGTGATTTCTTTTCGTTTATTGCATACCCTAGGCATGTTAGAAGCCTTTTCACAAATGCCAGGTGTCGTAGAAGAGTGTCCTTGTTCTCTGCTTGAATGAGACAGTCATCCAAGTAAGGATATATTTGAATACTTCTTTGTCTGCAAAATGCAATTACTGGTGCCAGGCACTTTGTAAAGACCCTGGGCGCAGTAGATAAGCCAAAGGGCACTGCAGAGAATTGGTAATGCATTAAGCCAGCCTTGAATCTGAGGTATCTTCTGCACGACTGTCTTATTGGGACATGCAGGTATGCCGCTTTTAGGTCTAAAGTCACCAGTCAAGCATTCTTGCCCAGTATGTGCAGAAGCTGCTGCAAAGTGAGCATTTTGAGTTTTGGAATGTCCAGGTATGTGTTCAAAATTGATAAATCCAATATTGACCGCCAGGCCTTGTCCTTACTGGGTATCAAGAACAGTCTTGAGTAACAACCTTGTCCTTTTTCCTGTTCTGGTACTGTCTGAATGGCCCCCATATCCATGAGGGACGTAACTTGTTTCTGTGCCTCTGCCCATTGTTTTTTTGGCAGATCTGGCCAACCATCTGTCATTAGCAGAGTGTGGAAATGGAATCTGTATCCCTGTGATAGATGTTTAGTACCCACTTGTCCTGGGTTATTAACTGCCAATTTTGAGCAAAAAGTGCTAATTTTCCCCCCTATGGGTGCTGCCAAAAGATATGTGCTTGGTGTAGGCAGAGGGAAGTCATTGGGATTGCTTTCTGTAGGTTTGCACTTTATGTCCTCCAGATTTGGAGGTGGATGCGCCCCATTGCTTTGACCTGTATGAGTCTTGAGGCTGGTACCTGGTACCCTTAGGGCGTCTGGATTTGCCCCTTTGAGCTCTGTCTGACACAGGAAAGGACCAATTTTTTTGTAGGCCAGTGTCTACTGAATCTTGGTGGCTGCACTTGTAAGAAATCTTTAACAGTTTGCATAGACATAGCTTTGTCTTCCATTTTCTTTAAGATCTCTTATGCCTTAATACCAAACAGAGAATCATACTGTAAAGTTGCATCTAGCAATTTAGCTTTAACATGATCAGGCAAATTTTGTTCCTTTAACCAGACATGCCTCCTAATCACAGATCCAGTAACTGCGGCCCTGCAGGAGGCCTCTAAAGAATCAAAACCACATTGCAAAGTAAGCTTTCCAACTTGTTCAGCTGCATGCAATAATTCCTGCAATACTTTATTTTCTGCACATTCTGAAATCAACATAATTTTCTGTTTCAGCAATCCCATTACATGTTGTTGGTACTTAAGCATATGAAATTGACAATTTAAGGCCCTGATTGCCAAGGTTGCAGATGTATAAACCTTTTTCCCCATCTGTCCAGTGCCCTGGAATCTCTGTTAGAGGGAGTAGGGTTTTTTGCTGTTGAGGCCTTAACTCCCTTAGGACCCTGTGAAATAGTTTCAGTATCCACAGCAGGGTTTCTAAATAAAACTTTATGTGAGTCGGGGACTCTGTAATATCTGTCAAGCTTACTGGGAGCCGGAGGTAAGGAGTCAGAGGTCAAACTTGACTCCGGAAACACATCATCCACAATGTCTAAAACAGGGGGAATGGCTAAAGGCTTGTGCTGAGGGAGAAGAAGGAAATTCCTGAGCCTCTTTTTTGATTCTGAGAAGTCTTGACTCTCTCAGTGAAAATGCTCCCTCAAAGCATGGAAGGTTTCTCCAAATGAATAATCCTCTGGAGGAGACGCAGATGGAATGGACTCCACAGCATCAGAATCCTCATAGGGAGGTACAGATAATTCCTGATCAGAAGAGGAATCAGAAGAAAAGTACAGTTTTGTACCTACCATAAATGTAGATGTCCGAACTGGATAGCATCTGCAGTCATAACAAGTGGGTTGTCCTGTCGTCAGGCAGCCCTGCAGTCGGCCGGATTCCAAAGTCCGGGTCCGGCTTCGGCTGATGTCGCACTCCACCCGACGTCATCTCTGTTGGTCTTCGGGTATAAAAGCATCAGCCGACGCCATTTTCCTCAGTGTTTCTTGCCCCAGATGCCAGTAGCCCTCTTGCAGGCTAAAATTTGGATAGATGCCAATGTTTCCAAATAGATAGAGGTAAACACAACAATAAGCATATGTGTACATATATACAAACAAATACACCATAAAGACTCCCCAACAGCTAGCTATTAGGAGGGTAAACACCCTAGGAGTACCACAGAG
The DNA here is from genome assembly GCF_019279795.1 of Protopterus annectens. NCBI lineage: Eukaryota > Metazoa > Chordata > Ceratodontiformes > Protopteridae > Protopterus > Protopterus annectens. Next base: position 1,797,118,538 of record NC_056728.1, on the reverse strand, counting down.
GGAAGGAGGGAGGGTAATCCTGACTGCAGATGCTATCCAGTTCGGACATCTACATTTATGGTAGGTACAAAACTGTACTATGTCCTTCATGGATGCATCTGCAGTCATAACAAGTGGGTAGAATACCATAGCCAACTAGGGAGGAGGATAAAAGTAGATTATGGTGTGTTTAGGATCCCTTGCAGTACAGCAGTGGCAAACCCTGCTCGGGATCTGGAATATAGAGGCAAATTATAATGCTTGGCAAATGTATGCACGGAGGTCCAAGTAGCCGCCTCAATAATGTCTTTGGTTGCCACTCCTCGTAAGAAGGCTGTGGTAGTGGCTGTTGCCCTTGTAGAATGAGGTCTTATGTTTTGTGGAATTGGTTTTCCATGGAAGGAGTAACAGTATCGTATGCAATTTCCTATCCATTTGGAGATTGTCTGTTTGGAAATAGCTTTTCCTTCCCTTCCTGTTGCATAGGCTACAAAAAGTTGGTCAGTCTTTCTGCTATTTTTGTTCTGTCCAAGTAGTAGCGTAGCTGTCTATGTACATCCAAGGTATGCAGTATTCTTTCCCCTCTGTTTTGTGGGTTGGGAAAGAAGGTAGGTAGGTGGATTGCCTGGTTTAAAGATACTCTGGATACCACCTTGGGCATAAATGTAGGATTAGTTCTCATGGACACTCTATCTTGGTGGAAGATTAGGAAGGGTTGCACTGCCATTAAGGCCTGTAGTTCTGAAACCCTCCTTGCTGAAGTAATTGCCAGTAGGAAAGCAGTTTTCCATGACAGGTGTTGTAGGTCTGCTGTTGCTGCTGGTTCAAAGGGTGATAGTGTCAACTTTTCTAGCACAAAGTTTAAATCCCAGGTTGGTAATGGTGGTTTCCTTGGAGGTTTTACATTCTTGATTCCTCTGAGGAACTGCCTGAGCAAAGGGTGCGAAAAAACAGGTGGATCAAAGCTGTATTCTGCTGAAATAGCTGATGCATGTATCTTGATGGAGGAGTAGGACAGGCCTGAATGAAGAAGTTCGCCAGATACTCCAGAATGTTAGGCATATCTATGTTTGACACATCTTTTCCTCTTTCGGTACTCCAAATGACAAACCTTTTCCATTTTCCAGCATAGTTCCTTCTTGTTGAAGGTCTGCGTGCTTCAAGAATAATGTCTTTAACTCTTTGGGAAAGTTCTGGATTAGCTGCTGCTATGTGATGTTCCATGCAGTCAGTTGCAGCGTTTTAGGTTTGGATGTATGATGCTGTAGTTGTTCTGAGTTAACATCAAAGGCATCAGGGTATTGGCCACATATTGTTCGAGACATGCTCTTCAGTAGTGGGTACCAGTGTTGTCTTGGCCAGTTTGGGGCTATCAGGATTATCCTTGGACGTTCTTCCTTGATTTTTAGTAGTACCTTGTGTATCAAAGGAAGAGGTGGGAATGCATATGCTGTTAGGCCTTTCCAGTTGAAGGAGAGTGAGTCCACTTTCCATGCTAGTGGGTGGAATGTCCTTGTGCAGAATTTTTTGAGCTGGTGATTGAGAGGTGATGCGAATAGGTCTATCTGTGGCATTCCCAATTTCTTTGAGATGGTCTTGAAGATATCCGGTGCAGCTTCCATTCGTGGGCATCCGAGTGGTTCTGCTTAATATGTCTGCTAGAGTATTGTCTTTCCCGGTACAAACATTGCCTGTAACTGAATGTTGTAGCTGAGTGCCAGGGTCCACAGCTCCAAGGTCATTCTGCATAGGGGTATGAATGAGTGCCTCCCTGTTTGTTGATGTACCACATGACTGTGGTGTTGTCTGTCCTTATCATCAACTGGCCCTCTTTGAGGAATGGTTTGAACTTTTGGATTGCCAGTTTTACTGCCAGCATTTCTTTTAGATTGATGTGCAGGTGAAGTTGATCCTGTGTCCACAATCCTTGCACGCATTTGTCCAGCATGTGGGCCCCCATCCTAGGTCTGAAGCGTCTGTTGTGATGGTCTGGCTTGGTTGACATCTGCGAAAGGGTAGGCCTGGGTTTGACTGGCATGCCTGAGCCCACCATAGGAAGTCCTGTTTTAAGCATGGAATTAGTGGGATTTCTGTTTCTAGACTGTGTCTGTGTTGGGACCATAAATTCTTTAGGTACCACTGTAGTTTCCTCATATGTAGTCTGGCAAATGGGACCAAGATTATGCATGATGCCATGAAGCCCAAGGCCTGCAGAAATTTTCTTGCTGTTAACTCGTTCAGTTTTGTTAGTGCCAAGAAGTAAAGAGGAAGTTCTTTTGTTTTCTGTAGTCAGGAATGCCATTTGTTGTACTGTGTCCAATTCAGCCCAAGAATGTCCTTGTTTGGGATGGTATCAGCCTTGACTTTTGTAAATTGACTGTGTATCCCAGTCCTTGTAGCAAGTAAATGACCCTTTGTAAATCTGTTGTCAGCTTGCTTTTGTTGTCCCTTGTAGTAGGCAGTCGTCCAGGTATGGGTAAATCTGAATTCCTGTAGTCTGCAATGGCGATTACTGATGCCAGGCATTTTGTGAATACTCTGGGCGCAGTAGATAAGCCAAAGGGCAATGCTGAAAATTGATAGTGCTCTGATCCTGCAAGAAATCTGAGGTATCTTCTGCAGATTGGTCGAATGGGGCGTGCAGGTATGCCTCCTTGAGATCTAGAGTTACCAGCCAAGACTCCTTGCCCAGCATGGGAAGAAGTTGCTGTAGGGTCAGCATTTTGAATTTTGGGACAATGATGTATGTATTTAAGGTGGACAGGTAGAATTGGTCTCCAACTTTTTCCTTTCTTGGAACTAGGAATAGTCTGGAATAGAACCCCTTTCCTTGTTCTGCTGTTGGCACTCTTTCCACAGCTCTCATGTTTGCTAACTCCATTATCTGGCGTAGAGCCTCTGTTTTTTGATTTGGAGGTAGATTTGGCATTCCTCTTTTGACTGGTAAAGTGTGGAAGTGAAACCGGTAACCTTGATCTATGGTTTGTAAAATCCACTTGTCTTTTGTTATGTAGTGCCAGTTCTTTGAAAATAAGGTTAACTTTCCGCCTAGAGGAGCTGCTATTTGTTCCCTGGTAGGCGGAGTTAGGATTAAGTCACTGTGGTTGTGCTGATGTAGTGGCAGTGGCTGCATCTGTGCCTCTGTTGTTACCTTGCCACTGTCGTCCTCTGTAGGCACCTCCTCTGGATTGGTTTCTGCCTCTGGAACGTCTATTCCTGCCCCTTTGAAATTTTGTGGAGTCAGGAAAGGACCAATTTTGGCAGGCCAGTTCCTGCTAAACCTTGGGGTTGAACCTGCAAGAAATCTTTAACAGTTTGAACAGATTTTGCCTTTTCTTCCATTTTCTTCATAACCTGCTGGGCAGGTGTACCAAACAAACTTGTCTTGTCCATAGGAGCATCTAGCAACTTAGCTTTAACATGATCCGGTAAAGCTTGTTCCTTTAGCCATGCATGCCTTCTTATCACTGTGCCTGTCATGGCTGATCTAAATGAAGCCTCCAGTGCATCATAGCCACATTTTAAGGAATGGTTGCTAACCTGTTGTATGTTATTTACCATCTGTAATACATATTTCTTATCAAGAGATTCATCAGTGGTTAGTTTTTTAGTTAACTGATCAAGCATAAACTCTTGGTATTGTATCATGTGAAACTGACAGTTTAAAGCTCTAGCTGAGAGAGTAGCTGAAGTGTAGACCTTTTTACCCCATCTGTCTAATGACCTTGCTTCCCTTTCAGAAGGAATAGGGTTTTAGCTGTGGTCGCTACTGCCTTGGGACCCTGGGATATAGTTTCTGGGTCTGCAAGTGGGGCCTTGTAAAGGTGGTGATGAGTATCTGGCACCCTGTAAAATCTGTCTGGTTTGGCAGGGGCTGGGGTAAGAATCTGGAGCGGAGCAAACATCATTGAAAGCATCATCCACCACAGAGAACAGGAGGTATAGCTAAGGGCCTGTGCTGTGGGAGGTGCAGAAAGGTCCTAAGTCTTTTCTGGAGTCTGAAAAATCCTGTTGCTGCCATTGGAACTGTTCTCATGGCATGCAAGGTTTCCCCAAAGGAGAATTCTTCTGGTGGGAAGCAGCTGGAATGGATTCTTCAGCATCAGAATCTTCAAAATTGGAGAAGGGAGCCTCTGGCTGGTCAGTAATGTCTGATTCATCAGCAGAATCATCAGAAGACACTGGCTCAGGGGCTCTGCCCTAGGTCTCTTCTCTGGGGCTGAGAGGCCCTGTCTGGGTGAGATTGAGATCCTCTAATTAAAGAAATGAAATCTTCTGCCAAAGAAAGCATTTGAGAACTAGAAGAGGGCCTGGATGTGGGGTTTAACAGGCACTGATTTAGTAGTCTTGGCTGCTTTAGCCCTGGCGAAGGCCTTAATGGACATGGCTGCTGGAGGCCTAGCAGCACCGTGCTGGGGTAGAGACATCCAAGGGATGGTGTCTGATAAGTCAACCACCGTAGTGGGTAAAATTTCTGAGGTCGATTCAAGAGTTGTAGCAGGGGCCTCAGTTGTAAGAATAGGTTCAGCTGTACTTTGATCAGTTTTCGGTTTCGGCGAAACCGAGACACTCGATTTGCTTTACCGTGGTTTCGGCGAAACGCGGACCGCGAAAGTCGGTCTTTATCTTTGCGTTTTTGGAAGATTGGGTAGTCGGAGGATCCGGCGGCATAATGTCGCAAAATCAGTACCGAAAAACTGTTCTGCAAACTCCGACCGGCGCCTAAGCGTTGTCGGTTGAAGGAGCACAGGCGAACAGGCTGCTACGTGGGCTGGGCCTAAACAAGGCAGACAGTAAGAGTGGAAATCTTTATGAGGTATTTGTTTCCCACAGGTTAAACAATTGTTAACTTTTTCTGACATCGGCTGAGGCAAGAAAGAGTCCCCAACGGGGTACTTAGCTTTAGAAGTCTTGAGTAGTATTCGGTGAAGTAATCTCTGGATCCGACCGACCGGCACTTGCGAACAGCTTCTGCTTCGGGCGCCACGCGGCAAGAAAGACTGAGGAAAATGGCGTCGGCTGATGCTTTTATACCCGAAGACCAACAGAGATGACGTCGGGTGGAGTCGACATCAGCGAAGCGGACCCGGACTTTGGAATCCGGCCGACTGCAGGGCTGCCTGACGACAGGACAACCCACTTGTTATGACTGCAGATGCATCCATGAAGGACATCAGAAACCTGATCTGAAGATTCATAATCAGTGTCTTGCCTAGGCCTCTTATCTGCAGGGGGATGGGTACCCCTGATCAAGGTAATAAGGTCTTCAGCCATTTTGATCATCTGCTTTTTAGACATAGAGGCCTGTGCACATGTCTCATGCGTCATTTTTTTAGTTTTAGAAGTTGCTTTTGTCTTTGGTTTTGCAGCTGTCGTTGGTTTGATGTACAAATGTTGAGGTCTGAATACACCCTCAGAAGCCAGTGCCTGCTCAGTGGCTCTGAGTCTGGACCCATCTGAGGGAGATACATCCGTTAGTCCAATACCTTGCGTATCTTGCGGCATGCCGGACCCCCACATGGGTGTCGGTAGAGGCCTGTGACTCGAAGGTAGTGGGTATCAGGGGCTGCGAAGTTACCTCACTGAGTACCGGCGAACCGGCAACTGGCTTAGGAGAAGCTTCGTCATCGGTTTTGGATCTCGACTGCCTTTCACTGTCCTTTTCTTTGCGTTTTTTATGTACTCCGGTAGTCGGATTGCTATCCAACGACATTTCTGGGTAGTTAAATCTGCTTCCAAAATACTTTGATGCAAAAATATACCGACGCTTAATAGTGTGTTGGTTAAATCTAGCACAAAACCGACAGCCAGGCACGTTGTGATCAGGGCCTAGGCAAGGAATACAGTATAAAGGGAGATCCTTATGAGGTATTTGCTTCCCACAAGTAATACAATTATTAACTTTCTCTGACATCGGTAAAAAGCAAGAAAAAAGTTTCCCCAACGGGGTACTTAGCTTTAGTGAAGACTTAAAGACTAAAGAAAATGGCGTCGGCTGCATGTTTTACACCCCTGATGACCTGATGTCATGGAAGAGAAGACAGCAACCGATGCAGGACCCAAGACTTTGGAATTCAGGCCAACTGAGGGCAACCTGCCAGCAGATTACCCAAATGTAATGACTGCAACAGTGAAACACGAAGAACATCCCTGTAATATCTGTCAGGTTTTCTGGGAGCAGGAGGCAGAGAATCAAGGGCCAAACTAGATTCCAAAAAGGCATCATCAACAATTTCTAGTACAGGAGGAATAGCTAAAGGCCAATACTGAGGCAATAGTAAGAAATCCCTCAGCCTATTTTTTGAATCAGAAAAATCATGGCTTTCCCAGTGGAAATGCTCCCTTAGAGTATGTAAGGTTTCACCAAAAGAAAAATCCTCTGGAGGGGAAGCAGAGGGAATAGAGTCCTCTGCATCAGAATCCTCATAAGTAGATAAAGGCAAATCCAGACAATCAGAAGAATCAGAAAAATCAGAATCCTGGTCAGAAGATTCATAAACAAAGTACAGTTGTGTACACTTACCATAAATGTAGATGTTCGAGTGTCTTCACTGTTGCAGTCATCACTGTAGGGTTCTTCCTGCTAGCAGGCAGCCCTTGGTCGGCCAGAATCCCAAAGTCTGGGTCCGGCGTCGGCTGTTCAGTCATGCTCCCTGACGTCAGAGCGCCAGGAGTACAAAGCTGCCAGCCGACGCCATGTTCTCCAGTTTTTCTTGCCCCAGATGTCAGGTGCCCAAAAATGAAGGCTAACAGTACAACAAAAATGTAACATACAACAAACCCCATACCCTGTAGCAAATACACCTCAGAAGAAGGGTGAAGTAGGAAACCACACTAATAAAAGCATAAGAGGGGACAGGAGGGTGGATAACCCAGACTGCAACAGTGAAGACACTCGAACATCTACATTTATGGTAAGTGTACACAACTGTACTATGTTCATCGTGTTTCACTGTTGCAGTCATCACTGTAGGGTTGAATCCCAAAGCTGAGAAAAAGGGTGGTGGTTATAAAGTAGAAGGGACGGCTAGAAGGCCCTGCAAGACTGCAGAAGCAAAGCCTACCCTAGACTTAGAATAAAGAGGGAGATTATAGTGCTTAGAGAAAGTATGCACTGAACTCCAAGTTGCAGCTTCCAAAATGTCGTTGGTAGGTACTCCCCTGAGAAAGGCAGCTGAAGTAGCAGCAGCTCTGGTAGAGTGAGTCCTAATACTTCCTGGGATTTGCTTTCCATGATGAGAGTAACAAAATCTGATTCCATGAGCAATCCGTTTAGAAATGGTCAGTTTTGAAATAGCTTTGCCTTGGGAATTTGCTGCATAAGAAACAAACAATTGGTCTGTTTTCCTGATATCCTTGGTCATGTCCAGGTAAAAACGAAGCTGCCTGTGCACGTCCAAGGAATGCAAGATCCCTTCCCCTTATTTTGTGGATTAGTGAAAAAAGTTGGCAGGTGAATAGTTTGATTTAAAGCCACTTTGGAAACCACCTTAGGCATGAAAGTAGGATTAGTCCTTAAAGACACCCTGTCTTGATGACAAATAATATAAGGTTCCACAGCCATGAGTGCTTGTAACTCCGAGACTCTCCTGGCTGAAGTCAAAGCCAGTAGGATAGCTGTCTTCCATGATAAATACTTAATATCAGATGTGGCAGCAGGCTCAAAAGGAGGCAGAGTAAGTTTTTCCAGAACATAGTTGAGGTCCCAGGCAGGTATGGGTGGTGTCCTAGGGGGCCTTAAATTCTCTGCTCCTCTGAGATATTGTTTCAGAAGTGGATGCGAAAAGATTGGAGGATCTGTATTGTAATGTGCAGAGATAGCTGAGGCATGTATTTTTATGGAGGAGAAGGATAAACCCTTATGTAGCATGTCTGTCAGGTAATGTAAAATCAATGGGATGTTAGGAATGAGAGGATCCGAATCCTGAGCATGCATCCAGGTGCAAAATCTCTTCCATTTACCTGCATAAGATTTTCGAGTGCTAGGCCGTCTGGCTTCTAAGATGACATCCATGACCTGTTTGGGGAAGGAAAGGATTAATCATAGACCCTGAATTTGCCAGGCTGAGAGTTTTGATATGGGAGTGCAGAACCTGGCCCTGGTGTTGGGACAAAAGATTTGGAATCTGAGGTAGAATCCAAGGAGGCTCCTGGGATAGATTCATCAGTGTTGGGTACCAAAAGTGACGAGGCCAATTTGGGGCCAATAAAATCATCTTGGGTTTGTCCTGCTTTATCTTTAATAACACCCGTGGAAGAAGTGGTAGTGGAGGAAAGGCTTACCCCGAGAGGTTTCTCCAACTGAATGATAGTGCATCCACTTTCCATGCTAGCTTGTGAAATGTCCTTGTGCAAAAAATCTGTAGCTGGTAGTTGAGGGGGGATGCAAATAGATCTATGTCCGGGCAGCCCCAGGCTTCTGTAATCATCTTGCATATTTGGGTGTCTAGCATCCACTCGTGTGGGTCTGACAGGTTCCTGCTCAGGCTGTCTGCCAGAATATTTTGTTTCCCTGGCAGGAACTGAGCTTGTAGATCCACTTTGCAAGCTAGAGCTGTGTTCCATAGAGTCATGGCTAGTCTGCAAAGGGGGTAGGAGTGTGAACCCCCTTGCTTGTTTATGTACCACATAACTGTGGTGTTGTCTGTCCGTATCAGTAGTTGTCCTGGTTGTAGAAGATCCCTGAAAGCGAAGAGGGCATTCTGTACAGCTAACATCTCTTTTAAATTGATATGTAGGTACTTCTGATCCTCTGTCCAAAAACCTTGCAGACCTTTCCCCTGCAAGTGGGCTCCCCATGTGTAATCCGAGGCATCCGTGGTTAACACTTGGTTGGCTGGAGGTAGACTGAAGGCTTTCCCTTTGTTTTGAAGACATGCCATGGTCCACCAATGGAATTCCTTTTGCAGGCAAGGCAAGACAGCAATCTGTGTGTCTAGACTGTGGCAATGCTGGGACCATACACTTTTTAGGTACCATTGTATTTTTCTCATATGCAGTCTTGCATATGGTATGAGAAGGATGCAGGAGGCCATGTAACCCAAAGCCTGCAGAAATTTTCTTGCAGTTAGCTGAGACATTAACGCCAGGGTTTTAAAAGTTGAAGCCAGCTGAAGTTGTTTTTCGGATGTCAGGAACGCCATCTGGGTTGTTGTGTTTAGGAGAGCACCCAGAAAAGTTATCTGTTATGTGGGTGTCAAATTTGACTTTTTTATGTTTACAGTGAATCCCAGGTACTTTAGATTTTGAACAAATTCCAGGTGCTGGAGTAGGACATCCTTGCTGTCTGCTTGAATAAGGCAGTCGTCCAGATAAGGGTAAATTTGAATTCCCTTGAGTCTGCAGTAAGCTACTACTGGTGCCAGGCACTTGGCGAAGACCCTGGGCGCAGTAGACAAGCCAAAGGGCAGCGCAGAGAATTGGTAATGTTTCGAGCCGGCCTTGAACCTGAGGTATTTTCTGCACTCCTGTCTGATAGGGATGTGTAGGTAAGCCTCCTTTAAATCCAATGTCACCATCCATGCATTTTTGCTCAACACTGGCAGGAGCTGCTGCAGAGTAAGCATCTTGAACTTTGGTATCTCCAGGAAAGTATTTAAGACTGACAGATCCAGGATGGGTCTCCAGGAATTTTGTTTTCTGGGAACTAGAAAGAGCCTTGAGTAGAAGCCTTGCCCCGTCTCTGATTGTGGAACCAGTTCTATGGCCCTCATAGCCATGAGTGATCCCACCTGGTTTAATGCCTCTGCCCATTGGTGTTTTGGTAGGTCTGGCCATCCGCTTTGTCTTGGCAAGGTATGAAAGTGGAATTTGTAACCTCTTGAAACTACATCCAGAACCCACTTGTCTTGGATTATGTTAGTCCAGTTTTGGTGAAAAAGAGAGAGTTTTCCTCCTAGAGGGGCTTCCAGGAGAGAGGTTCCTGGAGCCATGCAGGGGGAGTCATTGAGCCTGTTTTATGTAAGATTGAGGCCTGTCCTCTCCACCCCTGGGGGTGGAAGCACTCCACTGTCTAGGTCTGTAAGAGGTCTGTGCTTGGGCCCTCCCTCTGGAGCACCTATATCTACCCCTCTGAGGCCTGTCCGAGCTGGGAAAGGACCAATTTTTAGTTGGCCAATTTCTGCTAAATCTTGGGGGCTGAACTTGTAAGAAATCCTTAACCGTTTGCATGGATTTTGCCTTATCCTCCATTTTCTTTATCACCTCTTCAGCCTTAGACCCAAACAAAACATTATGCTGAACAGGAGCATCCAGTAACTTTGCTTTCACTTGATCAGGCAAGTTTTGTTCCTTTAACCAAGCATGCCTTCTAATGACTGTGCCAGTGGCAGCCGCCCTGCATGAAGCCTCCAAGGCATAAAAACCACAGTGTAAGCCATGCTTCCCCTCAGTAGCATGCATCAAATTGTGTAATTCCTTATTATCTGCACATGCAGAAATGGTACCTAGCTTTTGTTTCATAACAGACAGCAGGAATTGCTGATATTTTAGCATATGAAATTGACAATTTAAAGCCCTAATGGATAAAGTAGCAGAAGTGTACACTTTTTTGCCCCATCTCTCCAAAGCTCTAGAATCCTTATCTGTCGGAATAGGGTTTTTAACAGAGGCTGCCTTAACACCCTTAGGACCCTGAGAAATGGTTTCTGGATCAGCAGCAGGATTTTTGTAAAGGAACTGGTGGGAGTCAGGGACCCTGTAATATCGGTCAGGCTTAGCAGGGGCTGGAAGAAAGGAGTCAGGAGTTAAATTAGCCTCAGAAAAAGCATCATCCACAATATCCAAAATAGGAGGAATAGCCAGGGGTCTGTGTTGGGGAAGAAGAAGGAAATCCCTAAGTCTTCTCTTAGATTCAGAGTACTCCTGTCCTTCCCATTGAAAATGTTCCCTCATGTCATGTAAAGTTTCCCCAAAAAAAAAAATCCTCAGGGGGAGAAGCTGAAGGAATGGATTCCTCAGCAACAGAATCCTCATAAGGAGGAAAAGTATATTCCTGTTCAGAGGAAGACACTAAAGAAATAGATGCGTGATCAGAGGATTCATAATCCAATTCTTGCCTTGGCGTTTTGTCTGGAGGGGGATGAGAACCCCTAATCATAGTTAGTAAGTCCTCCACCATTTTAAGCATTTGTTTCTGAGACTTGGGTCCCAGATCAGAGGAGGCCTGGGCTGGAGTCTTTGATTTAGAAGGAGTCTTCGCCTTTGTCTTTGCCTTTGCTTTTATCTGAAGCTGTGCAGGCCTGAAAACCCCCTCGGAAGCCGGTACCTGCACAGCGGCTCCGGACCCATCCGGGGGAGCATTGTCCGAAGGTCCTGCACCTGTAGTACTCAAAGGCCTAGTTGGCTCCTCGTGGGAGTCCGTTTCGGCAATCGGTTCTGTAATGGCTGACGACAGGGGCTGCAAAAGCACCTCACTGACGACTGCTGAACCTGGAACTGGCTCCGTTTGTAAACCGTCATCTGATTTGGACCTCAGTGGCCTGTCCTTATCCTTGCGTCGTTTGTGAAGTCCGGTAGTCAGAAGCGTGTCCGACGACATATTGTAATTAAATCGCCTGCCAAAGTAGTGAAAAGCAAAATCGTATCTCCGCTTAATAGTACGTTGGTTAAATCTAGCACAAAACTGACAAAGTACAGTTTTGTACCTACCATAAATGTAGATGTCCGATAGGTATGCATCTGCAGTCCTAACATATGGGTTGTCCTGCCTCAGGCAGCCCTTCAGTCGGCCGGATTCCAAAGTCTGGGTCTGGCCTCGGCTGATGTCGCATTTCACCCGACGTCATAGCTGCTGGGGTATAAAGGCATCAGCCGACGCCATTTTCCTCAGTGTTTCTTGCCCCAGATGCCAGGTGCCCTCTAGGAAGGCTAAATTTGGATAAATGCAGATAATTCCAAACAGTAGAAAGCAAAATATATATACATATATACATACAAACAAATACACCATAATAGATTCCCCAGCTAGCTAAAGAGGGTAAGTACCCTAGGAATACCACAGAGGGAAGGAGGGTGGGTAATCCTGACTGCAGATGCATACCTATCAGACATCTACATTTATGGTAGGTACAAAACTGTACTATGTCCTTCAAGGATGCATCTGCAGTCCTAACATATGGGTAGAATACCATAGCCAAACTGGGGAGGAGGCACTAAGATAATGATGGTGTAGTTAAGATCCCTTGCAAAACAGCAGTTGCAAAACCTGCTCGGGATCTGGAGTATAAAGGAAGATTATAATGCTTGGCAAATGTATGCACGGAGCTCCAAGTAGCAGCTTCTAAAATGTCTTTGGTAGCCACTCCTCGTAGGAAAGCTGTAGTGGTGGCTGTAGCTCTTGTGGAGTGAGGCCTGATATTTTCAGGAGTTGTCTTTCCATGAAAAGAGTAGCAAAATCTAATGCAATTTCCTATCCATTTTGAGATTGTCTGTTTTGAAATTGCTTTTCCTTGCACTCCTGTTGCATATGCTACCAGAAGCTGATCAGTTTTTCTGCTGGCCTTAGTTCTGTCCAGGTAGTAGCGTAATTGTCTGTGTACATCCAAGGTATGTAGTAGTCTTTCCCCCCTGTTCTGTGGGTTGGGGAAGAATGTAGGTAAATGAATATCTTGGTTCAATGATACCCTGGAGACCACTTTTGGCATAAAAGTAGGATTAGTTCTCAGAGACACTCTATCTTGATGGAAGATAAGGAAAGGCTGTACTGCCATTAATGCCTGTAACTCAGATACCCTTCTTGCTGAAGTGATTGCTAGCAGGAATGCAGTTTTCCAAGATAAGAACTGTAAGTCTGCTGTTGCTGCTGGTTCAAAAGGGGGAAGTGTTAATTTTTCCAGCACAAAGTTGAGATCCCATGTAGGTAGAGGTGGTTTCCTTGGAGGCTTTACGTTTTTGATTCCTCTCAAGAACTGCCTGAGTAGCGGATGAGAGAAGACAGGAGGATCCATGTTGTATTCTGCTGAAATTGCTGATGCATGAATCTTAATGGAGGAGTAGGACAGGCCATGGTGGAACAGTTCTGCTAAGTATTCCAGGATGTGTGCTATGTTTGCCAATGAGACATTTTCTCCCTTTGCTGCACTCCAAATTAGGTATCTTTTCCATTTGGCTGAATATGTTTTCCTTGTGGAGGGTCTGCGTGCCTCCAGGATAATGTCCTTAACCCTCTGAGATAAATCTGGTTGATTTTGTTTAATGCAATATTCCAAGCAGTTAGCTGCAGTGTTTTCAAGTTTGGATGCAGGGTCTTGTAGTTGTTCTGTGTTAGAAGTAAGGGACATAGAGGTAGAGGCCATGAGTGTGCCTGAGACATGCTTCTCAGTAGCGGGTACCAATGTTGTCTTGGCCAGTCTGGAGCTATCAGGATTACCTTTGGCTGTTCCTCTCTGATCTTCAGTAGGACTTTGTACATCAAAGGAAGAGGTGGAAATGCATATGCTGTCAGGTTTTCCAGCTGAAGGAAGAGTCCACCCTCCAGGCAAGTGGGTGGTATACTCTTGAGCAGAATTTCTTCAATTGGTGGTTGTGTGGGAGGCGAACAGGTCTATCTCTGGCATTCCCCATTTCTTTGTTATGGTTTTGAAGATATCTGGATGCAGCATCCATTCGTGAGCATCCGTGGTAGTTCTGCTTAAGGTGTCTGCTAGTGAATTTTCTTTTCCTGGTACAAATCTGGCCTGCAGTTGAATGTTGAGATTCAGGGCCAAATTCCACAGGTCCATTGCCATCCGGCATAGAGGATATGAGTGTGTACCTCCCTGTTTGTTGATGTACCACATGACTGTGGTATTGTCCGTCCTTATCAGCAGGTGACCTTGTTGGAGGAATGGTCTGAATGCCTGGATTGCATGTTTCACTGCCAGCATTTCCTTTAGATTTATGTGTAGATTCAGCTGGTCTTGGGACCATAGGCCTTGTATACACTTGTCCTCCATGTGTGCCCCCTAGCCTAGGTCGGAGGCGTCCGTGGTGATGGTCTGGCTGGGATGTGGTTTGTGGAAAGGCAATCCTCTGTTTATCTGGCAGGCCTGAGCCCACCACAGGAATTCTTTTTTCAGGCATGGAATTATTGGAATCTGGGCTTCTAGACTGTGCTTGTGTTGAGACCATACATTCCTTAGGTGCCATTGTAACTTTCTCATATGCAGCCTGGCATGCGGGATCAAGATTATGCAGGATGCCATGTAACCCAGGGCTTGCAGGGCTTTACTTGCAGTAAGCTGAGTTTGTGTTGTTAATGCCATGAAATAGACTGGTAGTTGCTTTTGTTTTTCCTCTGTGAGAAAAGCCATCTGAGTTGTTGTATCCAGTTCTGCACCCAAAAATGTTATCCTTTGGGATGGTACTAGCCTTGACTTTTGAATGTTGACTGTGTATCCCAAGGCTTGCAACAGTTGTATGACATTTGCCAAATCTTTTGTTAATTTTGTCTTGTTGTCCACTTGTATTAGGCAGTCATCCAGGTATGGGTAAATTTGAATTCCCTGAAGCCTGCAATGAGCAATTACTGATGCCAGGCATTTCGTGAATACTCTGGGCGCAGTAGATAAGCCAAAGGACAATGCTGAGAATTGATAATGCTCTGATCCTGCAAGAAATCTGAGGTGTCTTCTGCAATCTGGTCGTATAGGGACGTGCAGGTATGCCTCCTTGAGATCTAGAGTCACCAGCCAAGACTCTTTGCCCAGCATGGGAAGAAGTTGCTGGGGGGTCAGCATTTTGAATTTTGGAACAATGAGGTATGTGTTCAGTGCGGACAAGTCGAGAATAGGTCTCCATTGATTTTCTTTTCTTGGTACAAGGAATAGTCTGGAGTAAAATCCTTGGCCTTGTTCCATAAGTGGTACCTTTTCTATAGCTCTCATCCTTAGTAAGTTGTTGATCTGCTTTAGAGCCTCTGTTTTTTGGCTTGGTGGAAGGTTTGGCATTCCTCTCTTTTTTGGTAGAGTGTGGAAGTGAAACCTGTAGCCCTTGTCTATTGTTTGTAAAGTCCATTTGTCTCCTGTAATGCAATGCCAGTTGTCTGAAAATAAGGCTAGCTTTCCGCCCAAGGGTACTTCCAGTTGTTCCCTGGTAGGCGGAATCAGAGCCAAGTCATTGTGTCTGTCCTGTGGAAGTGGTTGTAGTTGCAGCTGTGGCAGCACTTCTCTGGTTGGCAGGTTGCCACTGATGTCCCCTGTAGGCACCCCTGGATTGACCTCTGCCACTTGGGCATCTATTTCTGCCTCTCTGTGCTCTGGAGGTGTCTGGAAAGGACCAATTCTTCGAAGGCCAATTTCTGCTAAACCTCAGAGGTTGGACCTGTAAAAAATCCTTGACTGTTTGGACAGATTTTGCTTTTTCTTCCACTTTCTTTAGAACCTCCTGTGCAGGGGAGCCAAACAAACTTTGTTTCTCCATAGGAGCATCCAGGAGTTTTGACTTAACATGGTTTGGTAAGGATTGCTCTTTTAACCAGGCATGCCTTCGAATCACTGCTCCAGTCATAGCTGATCTAAAGGAAGCCTCCAGTGCATCATAGCCACATTTTAAAAACTGATTACTGACCTGCTGAGAGTTATGTACCAAATCCTGAAGGGACTTACGGTCTATAGGTTCAGGAGAGGACAGTTTTTTATTTAGTTGGTCTAACAAAAATTCATGGTACTGAATCATGTGAAATTGACAGTTTAAGGCCCTGGCCGAAAGAGTAGCAGATGTATAAACCTTTTACCCCATCTCTCTAATGCTCTAGATTCCCTTTCGGAGGAAGGGTTTTGGCAGAGGCAGCTGCCACCTTTAGGGCCCTATGAAATGGTTTCTGGGTCTGCAACATGAGCCTTATACAAGTGGTAGTGTGTGTCCGGGACCCTGTAATATCTGTCAGGCTTGGCAGGGGCGGAGGAAGAGAATCAGGGCAGTACTGGCATCATTATATGCATCATCAACAACTGATAGTACTGGAGGAATGGCTAAAGGCCTATGCTGTGGTAAGTGTAAAAAAGTCCTTAGCCTTTTCCTTGAATCTGAAAAATCCTGGCCCTGCCATTGGAAGTGTTCCCTCATAGAGTGAAGGGTTTCCCCAAAAGAAAATTCTTCAGGAGGAGAAGCAGAAGGAATGGAGTCTTCTGCATCAGAATCCTCATAAGGAGAATATGGGCCTTCCTGATGGTCTGAAATATCTGAGTCATCCGAGGAATAGTCTGTAGAGACAGGTTCAGGGGGTTCAGTCCTAGGCCTCTTATCTGGAGGAAGTTGAGAGGCCCTGTCTGGGTGAGGTTGGGATCCCCTGATCAAAGAAATAAAATCCTCAGCTAGGCTGAGTATCTGGGAACTAGAGGTAGGCCTGTGTGAGGGAGCTTTTGTAGGTAAGGCCTTAGAAGATTTGGCTGCTTTAGCCCTGGAAAAGGCCTTGATAGACATAGAAGCAGGGGTCTAGCAGCCACGTGCAGGAGTAGAGATGTCTAAAGGAATAGTGTCTGACAAATCCTGGGTGCCTGCTTCTGTAGCAGTAATTTCAGTAGCCGATTCAACCATGGTCTGTGAGGCCTCGGTTATCGGAGGCATGCTTTCGGCCGAAGGGAGAACCGAGGACTCGGTTTCAGCGAAACCGAGACACTCGCGTTGGCCTAACCGTGGTTTCAGCGAAACCAGGGCGCGAAGTGTCGGTCCTTTTCCTGCGCTTTTAGCTAATTGTGTAGTCGGAGTCTCCGGCGGCATTTTATGTGCAAAAGCGGGCCCAAAAACTCTTCTGCAAACTCCGACCCGGCGTCTAAGCGTCCGTCGGTTGAAGAAGCACAGGCTAGACAAGCTGATACGTCGTGGTCTGGGCCTAAGCAAGGAAGGCAGTAAGAGTGGAAATCCTTATGAGGTATTTGTTTCCCACAAGTTAAACAATTATTTACTTTGTCTGACATCGGCTGAGGCAAGAAAGAGTCCCCAACAGGGTACTTAGCTTTTTTAGAAGTCTTCGGTAGTAGAGATCTCTGGATCTGACCGACCGGCACTTGCGAACAGCTTCTGCTTCGGGCACCGCACGGTAAGAAAGACTGAGGAAAATGGCGTCGGCTGATGCCTTTATACCCCAGCAGCTATGACGTCGGGTGAAGTGCGACATCAGCCGAGGCCAGACCCAGACTTTGGAATCCGGCCGACCGAAGGGCTGCCTGAGGCAGGACAACCCATATGTTAGGACTGCAGATGCATCCTTGAAGGACATCTAGCTACATTGTGGTCAGGGCCTAAACAAGGAATACAGTAAGAGTGGAAATCCTTATGAGGTATTTGCTTCCCACAAGAAATACAATTACTAACTTTTCTGACATCGGACTGGAGCAAGAAAAAAGTTTCCCCAATGGGGTACTTAGCTTTGAGAAGAAGAAGAAAGTCTTTGGAATGAAGCACGAAAAATATCAGGAGTCAGCCGACTGGCACTTGCGAACTGCTTCCACCGCATGGCAAGAAAGACTAGAGAACATGGTGTCGGCTGGCAGATTTGTACTCCTGACGCTCTGACGTCAGGGGGCATGACTGAACAGCCGACGCCGGACCCAGACTTTGGAATTCTGGCCAACCGAGGGCTGCCTGCCGGCAGGAAGAAAGTACAGTTTTGTACCTACCATAAATGTAGATGTCCGATAGGTATGCATCTGCAGTCATAACATATGGGTTGTCCTGCCTCAGGCAGCCCTTTGGTCAGCCGGATTCCAAAGTCTGGGTCTGGCCTCGGCTGATGTCGCACTTTCCCCGACGTCAGAGCGTCTGGGGTATAAAAGCATCAGCCGATGCCATCTTCCTCAGTGTTTCTTGCCCCAGATGCCAGGTGCCCTCTAGGAAGGCTAAATTTGGAGAAATGCAACAAATTCCAAACATTTTCAAAAATATATACATATATACACAAACAAATACACCATAATAGATCCCCCAGCTAGCTAATAGAGGTAAGCACCTAGGAATACCACAGAGGGGAAGGAGGGAGGGTAAACCTGACTGCAGATTCATACCTATCGGACATCTACATTTATGGTAGGTACAAAAAGTACAGTTTTGTACCTACCATAAATGTAGATGTCCGATAGGTATGCATCTGCAGTCCTAACGAATGGGTTGTCCTGCCTCAGGCAGCCTTCGGCCGGATTCCAAAGTCTGGGTCTGGCCTCAGCTGATGTCGCACTTTCCCGTCAGAGCTTCTGGGGTATAAAGGCACCAGCCGACGCCATTTTCCTCGGTGTTTCTTGCCCCAGATGCCAGGTGCCCTCTAGGAAGGCTAAATTTGGATAAATGCTGAAAGGTTCCAAACAGTAGCAAAATATATATACATATATATATATATATATATATATATATATATATATATATATATATATATATACAAACAAACAAATACACCATAATAGATTCCCCCAGCTAGCTGAAAGAGGGGTAAGCACCCTAGGAATACCACAGAGGGGAAGGAGGGTGGGTAATCCTGACTGCAGATGCATACCTATCGAACATCTACATTTATGGTAGGTACAAAACTGTACTATGTCCTTCAAGGATGCATCTGCAGTCATAACATATGGGTAGAATACCATAGCCAAACTGGGGGAGGAGGTACTAAGAGAAGGATGGTGTAGTTAAGATCCCCTGCAGAACTGCAGTTGCAAACCCTGCTCGGGATCTGGAGTATAAAGGTAGATTATAATGCTTGGCAAATGTATGCACGGAGCTCCAAGTAGCAGCTTCTAAGATGTCCTTGGTAGCCACCCCTCGTAGGAAAGCTGTAGTGGTGGCTGTGGCCCTTGTGGAATGAGGCCTGATATTTTCAGGAGCTGTCTTCCCATAAAAAGAGTAGCAAAAGCGAATGCAATTTCCTATCCATTTTGAAATTGTCTGTTTGGAAATTGCTCTTCCTTGCACTCCAGTTGCATATGCTACAAAAAGTTGGTCAGTTTTTCTGTGGGTTTTAGTTCTGTCCAGATAGTAGCATAGTTGTCTGTGTATATCCAAGGTGTGCAAAAGTTTTTCTCCTTTGTTCTGTGGGTTAGGGAAGAACGTAGGCAAATGAATAGCTTGGTTCAATGATACCCTGGATACCACCTTTGGCATGAAAGTAGGATTGGTTCTCAGTGACACTATCCTGGTGGAAAATAAGAAAAGGCTGCACTGCCATTAATGCCTGTAACTCGGATACTCTTCTTGCTGAAGTGATTGCCAGAAGGAAAGCAGTTTTCCAAGATAAAAACTGTAGGTCTGCTGATGCTGCTGGTTCAAAAGGAGGTAGTGTCAATTTTTCCAGCACAAAATTGAGATCCCATGCAGGTAGAGGGGGTCTCCTTGGAGGTTTAACATTTTTGATCCCTCTCAAAAATTGTCTGAGAAGAGGGTGAGAGAAGATAGGAGGATCCATATTGTATTCTGCTGAAATTGCTGAAGCATGAATCTTAATGGAAGAATAAGACAGGCCATCGTGGAACAATTCTGCTAAGTATTCTAGGATGTGTGCTAGGTTTGCCACTGTGACATCTGTGTCCTTTGATGTGCTCCAAATGAGGAATCTCTTCCATTTAGCTGAGTATGTCTTCCTTGTGGAAGGCCTGCGAGCCTCCAGGATAATGTCCTTGACCCTCTGAGATAAAACAGTTTGGTTTGGTTTTATAGAATTTTCCAGGCAGTTAGTTGCAATGTTTTCAAGTTTGGATGCAGGGTCTTGAAATTGTTATGCGTTAGAAGAACAGGCCATAGGGGTAGAGGCCATGAGTTTGCCTGAGACATGCTTCTCAGTAGCGGATACCAGTGTTGTCTTGGCCAGTCCGGAGCTATTAGTATCACCTTTGGCTGTTCCTCCCTGATCTTCAGTAGAACCTTGTACATCAATGGGAGAGGTGGAAAGGCATATACTGTTAGGGCATTCCAGCTGAAAGAGAGAGAGTCCACCCTCCAGGCTTGTGGGTGGTATGTCCTTGAGCAGAATTTCTTCAGTTGGTGGTTGAGTGGGGAGGCGAACAGATCTATCTCTGGCATTCCCCATTTCTTTGTTATGAGTTTGAAGATGTCTGGATGCAGCATCCATTCGTGAGCATCCGTGGTAGTTCTGCTTAAGCTGTCTGCTAGTGAATTCTCTTTTCCTGGTATGAATTTGGCCTGCAGCTGGATATTGAGATTCAGGCATAGGTTCCACAGATTCATTGCCATCCGGCATAGAGGGTAGGAATGTGTGCCTCCCTGTTTGTTTATGTACCACATGACTGTGGTGTTGTCTGTCCTTATTAACAGATGTCCTTGCTGGTGGAATGGTTTGAATGCCTCGATTGCATGCTTCACTGCCAGCATCTCCTTTTGGTTTATGTGCATGCTTGGCTGTCCTTGAGGCCATAGGCCTTGGATACATTTGTCCTCCATGTGTGCTCCCCATCCTAGGTCTGAGGCGTCCGTGGTGATGGTCTGCCTTGGTTTTGGTTTGTTGAAAGGCAACCCTCTGTTGGACTGGCAGGCCTGAGCCCACCACAGGAATTCCTTTTGAAGGCATGGAATGATTGGTATCATGGTTTCTAGACTGTGCCTGTGTTGAGACCATACATTCCTTAGGTACCATTGTAATTTCCTCATATGCAGCCTGGCATGTGGGATCAAGATTATGCAGGATGCCATGTAACCCAGGGCCTGCAGGACTTTCCTTGCAGTAAGCTGAGTTTGTCTTGTCAAAGTCATGAAATAATCTGGAAGTTGTTTTGTTTTTCTTCTGTGAGAAAAGCCATCTGAGTGATTGTGTCCAGATCCACCCAAAAGGTTATCCTTTGGGATGGCACTAGTCTTGACTTTTGGATGTTGACTGTGTATCCCAAGGCCTGTAGCAGGTGTATGACATAGGCCAAGTCCTTTAACAATTTTGTTTTGTTGTCCGCTTGTATTAGGCAGTCGTCCAGGTATGGGTAAATTTGAATTCCCTGAAGTCTGCAATGTGCAATTACTGATGCCAGGCATTTCGTGAATACTCTGGGCGCAGTAGATAAGCCAAAGGGCAATCCTGAGAATTGATAATGCTCTGATCCTGCAAGAAATCTGAGGTGTCTTCTGCAATCTGGTCGGATAGGGACGTGCAGGTATGCCTCCTTGAGATCTAGAGTCACCAGCCAAGACTCCTTGCCCAACATGGGAAGAAGTTGCTGTAGGGTCAGCATTTTGAATTTTGGCACAATGAGATATGTGTTCAGTGCGAACAAGTCGAGAATAGGCCTCCATTGGTTTTCTTTTCTTGGTACAAGGAATAGTCTGGAGTAAAATCCTTGGCCTTGTTCCATAGATGGTACCATTTCTATCGCTTTCATCTGAAGTAATTTGTTGATTTGCCTTAAAGCCTCTGACTTCTGGTTTGGAGGAAGGTTTGGCATTCCGCTCCTTTTTGGTAAAGTGTGGAAGTGAAACCTGTATCCTTTGTCTATTGTTTGCAATGTCCATGTGTCCTTTGTAATGCAATGCCAGTTTTGAGAATAAAGCCAGCTTTCCGCCCAAGGGAGCTTCCAGTTGATCCCTGGTAGGCGTAATCAGAGTCAAGTCATTGTGTCTGTCCTGTGGTAGTGGTTGTAGTTGTAGCTGTGGCACTACTCCTCTGGTTGGCAGGCTGCCACTGACGGCCCCTGTAGGCACCCTTTGATTGACCTCTGCCTCTAGGGCGTCTATTCCTGCCCCTCTGTGCTCTGGAGGTGTCTGGAAAGGACCAATTCTTTGTAGGCCAGTTCCTGCTGAACCTCGGAGGTTGGACCTGCAGAAATTCCTTTACTGTTTGCACAGATTTTGCTTTTTCTTCCACTTTCTTCAGAATCGCCTGTGCAGGGGAGCCAAATAAATTTTGTTTCTCCATTGAAGCATCAAGGAGTTTAGCCTTGACATGGTCTGGCAAAGATTGCTCTTTTAGCCAGGCATGCCTACGAATTACTGCCCCAGTCATAGCTGATCTAAATGAAGCCTCCAGTGCATCATAGCCACATTTTAAGAAATGATTACTGACCTGCTGAGAGTTGTGTACCAAATCCTATAGGGATTTACGGTCTAAAGGTTCAGGAGAAGAAAGCTTCTTATTCAGCTGATCTAACAAAAATTCTTGGTACTGTATCATACGGAATTGACAGTTTAATGCCCTGGCAGAAAGAGTAGCAGATGTATAAACCTTTTTACCCCATCTCTCTAATGCTCTAGACTCTCTTTCAGAGGATAGGGGATTTTTGGCAGTAGCAGCTGCAACCCCTTTTGGGCCCTAAGAAATAGTTTCTGGGTCTGCAGCATGGGCTTTATACAGGTGGAAGTGTGAATCTGGGACCCTGTAATATCTGTCAGGTTTGGCAGGGGCCGGGGGAAGAGAATCAGGTGCAGTACTGACATCATTATACACATCATC
This sequence comes from Protopterus annectens, assembly GCF_019279795.1. NCBI lineage: Eukaryota > Metazoa > Chordata > Ceratodontiformes > Protopteridae > Protopterus > Protopterus annectens. The sequence continues at coordinate 1,797,096,205 of NC_056728.1, read as the reverse complement.
AATTACAGTTAGAACAGGTGGTATGGCTAAAGGCCTATGCTGGGGCAAATGTAAAAATATCCTTAATCTTTTTCTAGAATCAGAAAAATCCTGACCCTGCCATTGAAAGTGCTCCCTCATGGAGTGCAAAGTCTCCCCAAAGGAAAATTCTTCAGGTGGGGAGGCCGAAGGAATAGAATCTTCTGCATCTGAATCCTCATAAGGCGAGTAGGCCCCTTCCTGATGGTCTGACAAATCAGATCCATCCGTGGAGTAATCAGAGGAGAGAGGTTCAGAGGGATCAGTCCTGGGCCTTTTGTCTGGTGGATGTTGGGAGGCCCTGTCTGGTTGAGGTTGGGAACCCCTAATTAAGGATATAAGGTCCTCAGCAAGACTGAGAATCTGAGAACTTGAGGAAGGCCTCTGTGAAGTAGATTTGGCAGGCAAAGCTTTTGGAAGTTTGGCAGCTTTAGCCCTGGAGAAGGCCTTAATAGACATAGAAGCTGGGGGCCTAGCTGCCCCACGTGTAGGTGTAGAAATGTCCAAAGGAATGGTGTCGTACAATTCTTGAGCACTAGCTTCGGTAGGGATTTCTGAAGCCGACTCAGCCAGGGCCTCTCTGGCCTCGGTTGTCGGAGGTATGGTTTCAGTCGTAGTAAGGACCGAGGACTCGGTTTCAGCCGAAACCGAGACACTCGCGGTAGGCCTAGCCGTGGTTTCAGCCAAAACCGCAGGCCGCGAGTGTCGGTCCTCTTCCTTGCGTTTTTTGGCCATATGCGTAGTCGGAGTCTCCGACGGCATTTTATATGCAAAATCGGTTCCAAAAAATTCTTCTGCAAACTCCGACCGACGTCTAAGAGTCCGTCGGTTGAAGGAGACACAGGCTAAACAAGCTGATACGTCGTGGTCTGGGCCTAAGCAAGGAAGGCAGTAAGAATGGAAATCCTTATGAGGTATTTGTTTCCCACAAGTTAAACAATTATTTACTTTGTCTGACATCGGCTGAGGCAAGAAAGAGCCCCAACGGGGTACTTAGCTTTTTTCGAAGTCTTCGGTAGCTGAAATCTCTGGATCTGACCGACCGGCACTTGCGAACAGCTTCTGCTTCGGGCACCGCGCGGCAAGAAAGACTAAGGAAAATGGCATCGGCTGATGCCTTTATACCCCAGAAGCTCTGATGTCGGGGAAAGTGCGACATCAGCCGAGGCCAGACCCAGACTTTGGAATCCGGCGGACCGAAGGGCTGCCTGAGGCAGGACAACCCCATATGTTATGACTGCAGATGCATCCTTGAAGGACATCTGTACTATGTCCTTCAAGGATGCATCTGCAGTCATAACATATGGGTAGAATACCATAGCCTATCTGGGGGTGGAGGTACTAAGAAAATGATGGTGTAGTTAAGAGACCCTGCAGGACTGCTGTAGCAAAACCTGCTCTGGATCTGGAGTATAAGGGTAAATTGTAATGCTTGGCAAAAGTATGCACGGAGCTCCATGTAGCAGCTTCTAAAATGTCCTTGGTAGCCACCCCTCTTAGGAAGGCTGTAGTGGTGGCTGTGGCTCTCGTGGAATGAGGCTTAATATTCTCAGGAACAGTCTTTCCATGAAAGGAGTAGCAAAAGCAAATGCAATTTCCTATCCATTTTGAGATTGTCTGTTTTGAAATTGCTTTTCCTTGTGTCCCAGCAGCATATGCTACAAACAGTTGGTCAGTCTTTCTGTAACTTTTAGTTCTGTCCAAATAGTAGCGTAATTGTCTGTGGATATCCAGAGTGTGTAGAAGTTTCTCCCCTTTATTTTGTGGATTTGGGAAGAATGTAGGCAAATGAATTGCTTGGTTCAAGGATACTCTAGATACCACCTTTGGCATAAAGGTTGGGTTGGTTCTTAATAAAACTCTGTCCTGATGAAAAATAAGAAATGGCTGCACTGCCATTAAAGCTTGTAACTCAGATACTCTTCTTACTGAAGTTATGGCCAGAAGGAATGCAGTTTTCCAGGATAGAAACTGTGGATCTGCCAATGCTGCTGGCTCAAATGGAGGAAGTGTTAGTTTTTCCAGCACAAAGTTAAGGTCCCAAGTAGGTAAAGGTGGTCTCCTTGAAGGACTGATGTTTTTGATTCCTCTGAGAAATTGTCTTAAGAGAGGATGCGAGTAGACAGGAGGATTTACATTGTATTCTGCTGAAATTGCTGAGGCATGTATTTTAATGGAAGAATAAGACAGGCCATTGTAGAACAATTCTGCTAAGTATTCCAGTATATGTGACATGTTCATCACAGTCACATCTACGCTTTTTGTTGTGTTCCAAATGAGAAATCTTTTCCATTTTGCTGAGTAGGCCTTCCTTGTGGAAGGGCGACGAGCTTCCATAATAATGTCTTTTACCCTCTGGGATAAGCTGTCCTGGGAAGGAGTCATGGTATTCTCCAGGCAGTTAGCTGCAATGTCTTTAGGTTGGGGTGCAGGATCTTGTAATTGTTCTGCGTCAGAAGAAGAGGCCACAATGGGAGAGACCACGGTTTCGTCTGTGATAAGCTCTTCAACAGTGGGTACCAATGCTGCCTTGGCCAGTCTGGAGCTATCAGAATCACTTTTGGCTGTTCTGCCCTGATCTTCAGTAAAACCTTGGACATTAATGGTATTGGTGGGAAAGCATAGACTTTTAGGGCTTTCCAGCTGAAGGCGAGAGAGTCCACCTTCCATGCTGGTGGATGGTATGTCCTTGTGCAAAATATTTTCAGTTGATGATTGTGGGGTGAGGCGAAAAGATCTATCTCGGGCCTTCCCCATGCCTGTGTTATGAGTAAGAAGATGTCTGGGTGCAACATCCATTCGTGTGCATCCATGGTAGTTCTGCTTAAGCTGTCTGCCAGAGTATTGTCTTTCCCTGGCACGAACTGGGCCTGCAGTTGTATATTGAGTTTCAAACAAAGATCCCATAGATTCATAGCCAGTCTGCATAGAGGGTAGGAGTGCGTGCCTCCTTGTTTGTTTATGTACCACATAACTGTGGTGTTGTCTGTCCTTATTAGCAGGTGGCCTTGTTGAAGTAAAGGTTTGAAAGCCTCGATTGCATGTATCACTGCCAGCATTTCCTTTTGGTTTATGTGCATTTGCAGCTGCCCTTGAGACCATAGCCCTTGGATACATTTGTCCTCCATGTGTGCTCCCCAACCTCGGTCTGAAGCGTCCGTGGTGATGGTTTGGTTTGCTTTTGGTTTGAAGAAAGGCAACCCTCTGTTGGTCTGGCAGGCTTGAGCCCACCACAGGAATTCCTTTTGAAGGCAAGGTATGATTGGAATCAAAGTTTCTAAACTGTGACTGTGCTGAGTCCATACACTCCTTAGGTACCATTGCAATCTTCTCATATGTAGCTTGGCTTGTGGAATTAGTATTATGCAGGATGCCATGAAACCCAGGGCCTGCAGGATTTTCCTTGCAGTTAGCTGAGTTTGTCTTGTCAGATTCTTGAAGTAATCTGGGAGTTGTTTCTGTTTTTCATCTGTGAGAAAGGCCATTTGGGTGGTTGTATCCAGATCTGCGCCCAAAAAGGTTATCCTTTGGGATGGCACAAGTCTTGATTTTTGGATGTTGACTGTGTATCCCAAGGCCTGTAATAGCTGGATGGCATAGTCCAAGTCCTTTAATAATTTTGTGCTGCTGTCCGCTTGTATCAGGCAGTTGTCCAGATATGGGTAGATTTGAATCCCCTGAAGTCTGCAGTGTGCAATTACTGATGCCAGGCATTTCGTGAATGCTCTGGGCGCAGTAGATAAGCCAAAGGGCAATGCTGAGAATTGATAATGCTCTGATCCTGCAAGAAATCTGAGGTGTCTTCTGCAACTTTGTCGAATGGGGACATGCAGGTATGCCTCCTTGAGATCTAGAGTCACCAGCCAAGACTCCTTGCCCAGCATGGGAAGAAGCTGCTGTAGGGTCAGCATCTTGAATTCCGGCACAATGAGGTAAGTGTTCAGTGTGGACAGATCTAGAATAGGCCTCCATTGATTTTCTTTCTTTGGAACAAGGAATAACCTTGAATAAAAACCTTGGCCTTGTTCTGCAAGAGGAACCTTCTCTATGGCTTTCATTTGTAGTAATTTGTTGATCTGCTTCAAGGCCTCCGCCCTCTGATTTGGTGGCAGGTCTGGCATTCCTTTTCTTTTTGGCAATGTGTGGAAATGGAACCTGTAACCTTTGTCTATTATTTGCAGTGTCCATGAGTCCCTTGTAATGTAATGCCAATTTTCTGAAAATAAAGAAAGCTTTCCGCCCAATGGTGCTTCTAATTGAGCCCTGGTTGGCGGAGTCAAAAATAAGTCATTGTGTTTGTCCTGGTGTAGCAGTTGTTGTTGCTGTTCCTGCACTACCTCTCTGGTTGGGTGGCTGCCACTGACGGCCTCTGTAGTGGCCTCTAGCTTGCCCTCTACCTCTGGTATGCCTGTTCCTGCCTCTCTGTGATGTCTGAGTCTGGAAATGACCAATTCTTGGAAGGCCAATTTCTGCTGAATCTCGGTGGTTGTACCGGCAGAAAGTCCTTGACTGTTTGTACAGATTTTGCCTTTTCTTCAAACTTCTTTAAGACCTCCTGGGCCGTGGAACCAAATAATTTTTGTTTTTCCATTGGAGCATCCAGGAGCTTAGCTTTAACATGGTCCGATAGAGATTGCTCCTTCAACCAGGCATGCCTTCGTATAACTGCCCCTGTCATCGCTGACCTACATGAAGCTTCCAGTGCATCATAGCCACATTGCAAAAAATGGTTGCTAACCTGCTGTGAGTCATGTACCAGATCCTGAAGAGATTTACAGTCAAGGGGCTCAGAGGAGGAAAGTTTCTTATACAATTCATCTAACAAATACTCTTGGTACTGAATCATATGGAATTGACAATTTAATGCCCTCATAGCAAGAGTTGCAGAAGTATAAACTTTCTTTCTTTCCCCATCGCTCTAAAGCTCTAGATTCCCTTTCAGAAGGTAAAGGATTTTTAGCAGAGGCAGCTGCAACCCCTTTTGGGCCCTGTGAAATGTTTTCTGGGTCTGCAGTGTGGGCCTTGAACAGGTGAAAATGAGAGTCCGGGACCCTGTAGTACCTATCAGGTTTGGCAGGAGCCAGAGGGAGAGAATCAGGGGCTGTACTAGCATCAGAGTACACATCATCAATAACATTCAAAACAGGAGGTATAGCCAAAGGCCTATGCTGAGGTAAATGTAAAAAGGTCCTTAATCTTTTTCTGGAATCAGAAAATTCCTGGCCCTGCCATTGGAAATGTTCTCTCATAGAATGCAGTGTCTCACCAAAAGAGAACTCTTCAGGAGGGGAGGCCGAAGGAATAGATTCTTCAGCATCAGAATCCTCGTAGGCTGAATAAGCCTCCTGCTGGTGCTCTGACAACACAGATTCATCTGTAGACTCATCTGAAGAGTGGGGGTCAGAGGGCTCAACCCTGGGCCTTTTGTCTGGAGGTGGAAGAGAGCCCCTGTCCGGGTGAGGTTGAGAACCTCTAATTAAGGAGATAAGATCCTCTGCTAGGCTGAGAATTTGAGTGCTGGTAGAAGGCCTCTGAGAGGTAGTCTTGGGAGGCAAAGCTTTGGCTAGTTTGGCAGCTTTAGCCCTAGAGAAGGCCTTAATGGACATGGATGCAGGGGGCCTGGCTGCACCACGTGCAGGGGTGGACTTGTCCAAAGGAATGGTGTCGGACATGTCCTGGACACTGGTTTCCGTAGGTAGTTCAATAACCGACTCGGCCGAAGCCTCCGAGGCCGAGGTAGTCGGTAGTAAGGTTTCGGCAACAGGAAGCACCGAGGACTCGGTTTCAGCTGAAACCGAGACACTCGCGGTAGGCCTGACCGAGGTTTCAGCCGAAACCGCGGGCCACGAGGGTCGGTCCTTGTCCTTCCGTTTTTTAACTGCATGCGAAGTCGGAGTCTCCGATGGCATTATATACGCAAAGTCAGTCCCAAAATATTCCTCTGCAAACTCCGACCGACGCCTAAGCGTTCGTCGGTTGAAGGAAGCACAGGCAGAGCAGGCTGAGACGTCGTGGTCTGGGCCTAAGCAAGGGAGACAGTAAGAGTGGAAATCCTTATGAGGTATTTGTTTCCCACAAGTTAAACAATTATTTACTTTATCTGACATCGGCTGAGGCAAGAAAGAGTCCCCAACGGGGTACTTAGCTTTTTCGAAGTCTTCGGTAGCTGAATCAAAGGAGCTGGCCGACCGGCACTTGCGAACTGCTTCTGCTTCGGGCACCGCGCGGCAAGAAAGACTGAGGAAGATGGTGTCGGCTGATGCTTTTATACCCCAGATGCTCTGACATCAGGGAAAGTGCGACATCAGCCGAGGCCAGACCCAGACTTTGGAATCTGGCTGACCGAAGGGCTGCCTGAGGCAGGACAACCCATATGTTATGACTGCAGATGCATCCTTGAAGGACATCCCTACAGTGATGACTGCAACAATGAAACACGATGAACATCTTCAGTCCTAGGTCTCTTAGAAAGAGGAGGCTGGCTTCCCCTAATTATAGTTAAAAGATCTTCAGACATTCTTATAATTTGTTTTTTAGGCATAGAGGCCTGAGCATGCAGCCTGGGCATCGTTTTTTTTAGGCATGGTTCGAGATTTAGGCCTAAAAGAAGGAGGCGTTGGTTTAATATGCAAGTCTGCAGGCCTGAATACACCCTCAGAAGCCGGTGTCTGCACAGAGGCTCCGGACCCTTCCAAGGTAGAGACATCCACAGGTTCCATAGCTGAAGCATCTCGTGGCATACCGGACTCCGAATGGGTCTCAGTAGAGGCCTGCGAATCAGAAGTAGCGGGTATCAGGGGCTGCGAAAGCACCTCACTGAGTACCTGCGAACTGGCGACTGGCTTAGGAGAAGCGTCGTCAGCAGTTTTGGATCTCAACGGCCTGTCTCTGTCTTTATCCTTGCATTTTTTTGGAATCCCAGTAGTCGGATGGCTAACTGACGACATTTCTGGATAATTAAACCGAAAACCGAAATATTTAGAGGTGAAAATATACCAATGATGGATAGTACGCTGATTAAATAAAGCACAAAACCAACAGCACGGTACGTCGTGGTCAGGGCCTAGGCAAGGAATACAGTATGAATGAAAATCTTTATGAGGTATTTGCTTTCCACAAGTGATGCAATTATTAACTTTTACTGACATCGGTAAGGAGCAAAAAAAAGTTTCCCCAATGGAGTACTTAGCTTTAGCTGAAGACTTCAGTTCTGAAACTCGAAAACAAAAATTTCAGGAGTCGGCCGACCGGCACTTGCGAACTGCTTCTGCTTCGGGCACCACACGGCAAGAAAGACTGATGTAATGGCATCGGCTGCATGTTTTATACCCCTGACGTCATGGAAGAAGGGACAGCAACCGACGCAGGATCCAAGACTTTGTTAATCAGGCCGACTGAGGGCTACTGCAAGCAGATAACCCAAAAGTGATGACTGCAACAGTGAAATACGAAGAACATCCAGATGTTATGTGGTAGGCTCAGTGATGTTCAGTTTATGTAACAAATAGGGAATAAGATTCTGAAACATTCTATGTAACTGAATCTCATTACTCCATCCCGGCTGAAGTGGATATTCAGTAAATCTGTGGCAATGGTACAGCATCAGCATTTGTGGGGCGTACTCTGACCTCTCTCACCGCATGATGACCCACCAGGATTAGAGCTGGATTTACATTAGGGTTGGTGCTGTTGGATGACAGAGGCCCTATGCAGCACTACTCAAGATTCCTTTTGAACCCAGCCCTATAAAGCTGTAAAACAGTAAAATTAATTTGTTATGATATAACAAAATTCAATTGCAACTATTCAGAAGAGGACAAAAGCTGACTCTAAGGCAGTAACTTGGCACAACTATCGGAACCTTCAGCTTTGGCATTGTGCCTTACAGATGGTGCTGGCAACTGTGTTCAGTGCTGTATTGTACTTAAGTCCATTGTTTGGAAGCATTTTAGTTAGTTATTTACCTTTAGAGGGATTACTGCATCACTGTATTACAGGCTTCTTCTGACCTTTAACTGCTGGGCATGTTCCAGAGTTTTTAGAAAGAACCATTTAGTTTCTGAACATAATTCCAACACAAAATGCACTTTTAATTGTGTAATGGAATAATGACATAAACCACGCAGTATCTCCCTAAAGAAGATTGGCCGGTGTCTATAAGCATGCAAAACTGAAAATTACTCATGCTTTCATTTAACTGTATGGCATATCTTAGTATGCAAAATAAAAAAAAATCAGAAGAAATTAAATTTTCACCTGGGATATTGTACTGCCTATTAAAAAGTGAGAGAGGGAGAAAAAAAAAACAGCATAGACTTTTATTTCAGTGGTTTTCTAAATTTTGTTCTTGCACTATGGTATCATGTCATACAGGTGGAGCTAAGTGTTTCCTTATGTCCACTGCAGTCCATGGCATCATGCAATCTTTATGATTCCTCTGTGATTTTCTTCTATTTAACCTAACTGGCCCCATGCCAGGAAACAGTCCTCTGGGATAGCACTTAAACTTCAAAGAACTTAAGCCCTTCTTAGTTCTGAAAAAAGTCCTCTGTGAACTTTTTTTCTGTGTCCAGCTTGGCAGTTGTACAAATGCCACATGCCCAAGTAATATGGGTGTCCCTGAGCACATTAAGAGGAATACCCACAACAAATGACAGCAGAGTCTGTTACATATCAACTGATGTTTCACAATCCATGTTTCATCTCAATTGTTCTGTCACTTTTCAGTTGTAGGTTTGTCTCTTTATGGGCATTTATTATTCATGTTGGCCTATCTTCTGTTCCCTTTTTTAATTAAGATGTATGCTTTTTTTCCTTCAGCTCTGTTTGTATGTACTCCACCCTTCTTGGCACACTCTTCGATTGCACTGTTGTTTCTAAAGAATGGAAATTTTCCAAGGGGACAGAATTTAGAGGCTTTGGTTTCAGTATTTTAATGTGTGTGCCAACCTAAGATGTATGCTGGAACACCAGAAACCTCTTTTGATTTTTTTTTTTTTGGGGGGGGGTGAAGCAGCATTTAAAAATAATTAATGTATTAATAGCTGTGATGTTGGACAGTTTTATGGAACATGCTAACAGAGAACATATGGTTTATTAACATTCACATGTTAAAGCAGCTAATTATTTCTTGACATACAACATTATATAAAACAGAGGTATACAAGTACCATCCTGAATTTGTGTTCCTAACAAAACATAGCCATCTTCTCGCACACTGCCTTCCACTTATACATCATGATTTAGAAAAATCAGTAAAAAACCTAAAAATAATAAATGCAAAAAATACAAGCACCTGCTCTGGAAATGGGTAGGGATCTCATTTTTATTAATGAAGCACTTGGGTGTTAACTTGTAAGACAAGACTTTGCGGCCTGTAGGACGTCAGAAGTGGTAAGCATATACATTCTTAAAAAGAAAGGAAAAATACAAAACTCTGCTTTCCTGAAACCAAAATATACAGAAAAGCATTAGAATCACACAAAATGTTTCAGGTAGCAATGTCTACAGTTTGGTTTGGTTTGCACCTGTAGCACTGACTTTATATCCTTGCATGTAGAGAGTAACATGATGTGTACTGCATTAGATCTACCTAGAAAAAGTAAACTTTTTTAATGAAATTAGTAACTGCTGATTTGTAAGTCTGCTTGAATATCTTAGAAGCTTTTTAGACGTACTTAGTGGTGGAGAAAATTGTAAAGGAATGTACAGAAAAAAGACATAAGCAATCTGAATCGTGTTTGTCACAAAGTGCATATGTAAAGACATACACACACATACAATCACTGTTTTTGTTGTCCTAGCCATGCATGCCACCACAGTTCTATGCCTGCAGCTGTTTGTCATCCTAACAGTTGCAATACCATGCTGTAGATAAGCATACCCTTCCATTAAGGCCATGCCTGTCTCCTGCAGTGGGACTGTGATGCATTTCAGCATATGTCTCTCAAGACACAGCAAAGGGTTATTCCAGTCAACTTTACTACGGATCTGTAGATCACAGGTCATCTGACAGCTGAGGAGAGCTGGGAAAGGTTTCCTGTATATATATTTCAATATATAACATTAAGACTATGGAACTCAAAGTTGATTACCCACTTTCTTGTACATCTAAGTCCTTGCATTACCCTATTTCTGATCTTCATTAAGACGTCTCTCTGCAGCAGAAGTACAAACATAGCCACATCATTTGGAAATCTGTCATTAACTGTAGCTAGCCCAGCAATGAGAAGCTGATAGCTGCATTTCCAACAGTGACAGGGATGAGATGTCAATGCCTGCATGAATTTAATGCATATTACCTCTCTATCATTACCGAGTGGTAACTTGACAACTTATTTAAATACAGTAAAGGCACAGCAAGAAGCTTAGTAGTCTCCTGCAACATGACACACAAACAATTCATTATGGGATGTATGCAGAAAAAAGTGGTCATGCGATTTATTACTAATGGTAGGTAAGCCAGGGGAAGCTTGTGTATAAGCTCAGCTCAGACTCACGGTCCAACAAATGTGCCATGAGAAAGCCGAGCTGTAGTTGTTTTTTTTTTATTGTTTTTGAGTATCTGAACAGGCTGGACCTACAGGTCGTAAGTGCTCTCTGTTAGGGGTACTGTTGCATCAGCTATGCACTGTGGCTGGCTAAAACTGCACTGAGGCAGTACCAAGGAACTGTAGGAAGTGAATAATGACAGGCAAGAGGTTGTTTTAATAGCATGATGGTGACACCTCTACTTCAGGAACTTCATATTGGACTATTTTAAAAGGCATTAAGGACATACCCCTCAAGTGTTTAGAATTTCACAGAATGTCTAGACATCTGACTCATTTTTTGACCTGTTTCTCATAAAATTTGTGATTTTCTAGTACATCATTAAGAACTGAAGCCACTAATTAATGACACACATTTGAGTTTCAGACTTTGTATCCTTCAAAAAATGCATCCTAATGAAAAACCTGATATTGTAAGAATTTTCTAAGTTTCTAAGGGCGATATTTAAAATCTGCTCCTGAGTTTGTTCTTTTGTCCTCCATTACTTTTGACTTTGTCCATAATACTTGAGCAAAGAAGAGACGTATGGATATGGGATTCACTGGTTTGCCTTTTGCTATGCGATCTGCCTGTCCTACACACAAGGGGAGTAGGCTGGCCAGTCTTTTCCTTATTGTGGAATGTTTGGTCCTGAGAGTCAGTGAATCCCACTGAGTTGGCATCTGTTTAACTCATCAAGCTAGGTGACAGTATGCATATCCATCTTTCGACTGTGTCTGAGGTATGTGCATTGAACAGAAAGTACAGTTGTGTACCTACCATAAATGTAGATGTTCGAGTGTATTCACTGTTGCAGTCATTACATTTGGGTTATCCTGCTGGCAGGCTACCCTCAGTCAGACTAAATTCCAAAGTCCTGGCCCGGCATCGGTTGCTGTCGCCTCTTCCCTGACGTCAGTGCACCAGGGGTATATAAGATGCAGCCAATGGCATTTTCTTCAGTTTTTCTTGCCCCAGATGTCAGGTGCCCCCAAGAAGATAGGCAATACTTATAAAAACATACAGAAAAATAAAAACAATACCTTCATCTACAAGCAAATACACCGCATAGGTTGTATAGGATAGAGAAGTATAGATAAGTCCCAGCAAAGAAAGGGGGATGGAGGGTGGGTAACCTAGACTGCAACAGTGAATACACTTGAACATCTACATTTATGATAGGTACACAACTGTACTATGTTCATCGTGTTTCACTGTTGCAGTCATTACACTTGGGTTGAATCCCAAAGCTGAGGTAGGGCGGCTGGGTCTAAATAGGATTAGGAGTGGCTATGAGGCCCTGCAGAACTGCAGTGGCAAGGCCTGCTCTTGATTTAGAGTAAAGAGGTAAGTGATAATGCTTGGTAAAATTGTGCACTGAACTCCAAGCTGCAGCCTCCAAAATTTCCTTGGTTGGTATTCCTCTGAAAAAGGCTGCTGAAGTGGCTGCTGCCCTGGTAGAATGTGGCCTAATATTCTTAGGCACTGACTTGCCGTGGTGTGCATAGCAGAAACGAATACAGTGTCCTATCCATTTGAAATAGTCTGCTTTGAGATAGCCTTTCCTTGTGATCCTGCAGCACATGCTACAAACAGTTGCTCAATTTTTCTGAAAGCTTTTGTTTTGTCCAAGTAGAAGCGTAGCTGCCTGTGTATGTCCAAAGAGTGCAGAAGTCTCTCCCCTTTATTCTGGGGATTTGGATAAAATGTTGGCAAATTAATGGTTTGGTTAAGAGACACACTGGATACTACCTTTGGCATAAATGTTGGGTTTGTCCTTAGAGAAACCTGTCCAGATGAAAAATGATAAAAGGTTCCACTTCCATTAATACCTCTAACTCTGAGACTCTTCTTGCTGAAGTTACTGCTAGCAGCAGAGCAGTTTTCCATGATAAGAATTTTATGTCAGCTGTATTGGCTGGCTCAAAAGGAGGTAGTGTGAGCTTTTCTAAAACAAAGTTGAGGTCCCATGTAGGAACTGGTGCTCTCCTTGGGGGTCTTATGTTTTTTGTCCCTCTGAGGTACTGTCTTAGCAGTGGCTGAGAGAAAATAGGAGGTTCCGTATTGTAATGAGCTGAAATGGCAGAGGCATGGATTTTAATTGATGAGAAGGATATGCCTTTGTCCAGCATCTCAGTTAGGTACTGTAAAATCTGAGGAATATTTGGAACACGTGGTTCAAGTCCTTGTGTCTGGTTCCAAGTACAGAATCTCTTCCATTTTTCTGCATAAGATTTCCTGGTGCTGGGCCTCCTGGCTTCCAAAATAACATCCATAACAGCTTTAGAGAGAGGTGTGTTCTGAGTGGCTATATTATCCGCCATGCAGCCAGACTTAAGGTTCTGAGTTGGCTGTGCAGGATTTGATTGTTTTGTTGAGTCAGAAGATGAGGGATTAGAGGTAAAGTCCAGGCTGGGCCTTGAGACAAGCTGCTTAGGATTGGGTACCATTGCTGGCGTGGCCAGTCTGGGGCAATCAAAATAATTTTTGGCTTCTCTTGTCTGACTTTTAGGAGCACCTTGGGAAGAAGAGGCAGAGTTGGAAAGGCATAAGCTGTTAGGGTTTTCCAGCTGAAAGATAGGGCATCCACTTTCCATGCTTGTGAGTGATAAGTCCTTGTGCAGAATCTCTGTAGTTGGTAGTTGTGAGGGGAGACAAATAGATCTATGTCTGGGCACCCCCATTTCCTGGTTATCATGCTGAAGACCTGTGAATTTAGTTTCCACTCGTGAGGGTCCATGAGGTTTCTGCTTAGTTCATCTGCCAGAGTATTTTTCTTTCCTGGCAGGAATTGTGCCTGCAGATGTACTTGATAGGTCAGTGCTGTGATCCACAAAGTCATGGCTTGCCTGCAGAGGGGGTAGGAATGTGTGCCCCCTTGCTTGTTTATGTACCACATAACTGTAGTATTGTCCGTCTTTAGTAATAGTTGTCCTGGATGTAATAAATCCTTGAAGGCTGTCAGGGCAATCTGTACAGTTAGCATCTCTTTTTGATTGATGTGAAGATGCATTTGGTCCGTGGGCCACGAGCCCTGAATACATTTTCCTGCCATGTGTGCCCCCCAGGCATAATCCGATGCATCTATTGTTAGTGTCTGCCTGGCTGTGGGTAAAGTGGAAGGCTGTCCCTTGTTGTGGTGACAGGCCAGAGCCCACCATCGAAACTCCTGTTGCAGGCAGGGAATAAGAGTTATTATTGTTTCCAGGCTGTGGCAATGTTGAGTCCAAACACTTTTTAGGTACCATTGTAGCTTCCTCATATGCAGTCTTGCATATGGAATTAGCAGGATGCAAGATGCCATGAAGCCCAAAGCCTGCAGAACTTTTCTTACAGGTAGCTGGGTCTTTGTTGCCATCATTTGAAAGTAATGAGTCAGCTGCCTTTGTTTGTCTGGCGTGAGATAAGCCATCTGGGCAGTTGTATTAAAGCTTGCACCCAGGAATATTATCTCTTGAGAGGGCACTAATTTTTATTTACTTTCGTTTACTGTGTACCCTAGGCAAATTAGTAATTCTTTTACAAACGCCAAATGCTTTAGTAGAATGTCCTTGCTCTCTGCTTGAATAAGGCAGTTGTCCAAGTCGGGATATATTTGAATTCCTTTTTGTCTGCAAAATGCAATTACTGGTGCCAGGCATTTTGTGAAGACCCTGGGCGCAGTAGATAAGCCAAAGGGCAGTGCAGAGAATTGATAATGCATTGAGCCAGCTATGAATCTGAGGTATCTTCTGCAAGACTGTCTGATTGGGTCATGCAGGCATGCCTCTTTGATGTCCAAAGTAACTACCCAAGAATTCTTGCCCAGCATGGGTAGAAGTTGCTGCAGTGTCAACATTTTGAATTTTGGAACATCCAGGAAAGTATTTAGAATTGACAGGTCCAGTATTGGTCTCCAGGCTTTGTCCTTTCTGGGTACCAAGAAAAGTCTTGAGTAAAATCCTTGCCCCTGTTCTTGCTGTGGTACTTTTTGAATAGCTCTCATTTCCATTAGAGCAGAAATTTGTTTTTGTGCCTCTGCCCATTGGTTTTGTGGCAGGTCTGGCATACCTTTTGACCTTGGTAGGGTGTGAAAGTGGAACCTGTAACCCTGAGAAACAATATTCAGTACCCATCTGTCCTGGGTGATCATGTGCCAGTTTTGTGAGAAAAGTGCTAGTTTTCCCCCTAAGGGTGCTGTCAAAAGGAAAGTGCTTGGCTTTTGTAGAGGGAAGTCATTGGGACTGTTTCCTATAGGGTTGTGATTTGTCTTCTCTGCCTTTGAGGGCTGAAGCACCTCATTGTTTAGGTCTGTATGAGCCTTGGGGCTCAGATCTGCCTCTTGGGCGTCTGTATCTGCCTCTTTGTGGCATGTCTGACACTGGAAAGGACCAATTTTTAGAAGGCCAGTTCCTGCTAAATCTAGGTGGCTGAACCTGTTAGAAATCCTTTACTGTCTGCATTGATTTAGCTTTATCCTCCATTTTCTTTAATACCTTGTCTGCCTTAACACCAAACAAAGTATCATGCTGTAATGGAGCATCCAATAATTTTGCTTTAACATGATCTGGTAAACTTTGTTCTTTTAACCAAGCATGCCTTCGAATGACAGAGCCTGTAACAGCGGCTCTGCAAGAAGCCTCTAAAGAATCAAAACCATATTGCAGAGTATGCTTTCCCACTTGTTCAGCTGCATGCAATAAATCCTGCATTTCCTTATTGTCAGGGCATTCTGAGCTTGTAAGCATTTAATGTTTTAGCAATGACATAAGGTATTGTTGATATTTAAGCATGTGAAACTGGCAGTTTAAAGCCCTTACAGCTAAAGTAGCAGAAGTGTAAACTTTTTCCCCCATCTATCCAGTGCTCTAGAATCCCTATCAGAGGGAACAGGTTTTTTTGCAGTGGAACCCTTGGAACCCTGAGAATTTGTTTCTGGGTCAGCAGCAGGGTTTTTATAAAGAAATTTATGAGAGTCTGGGACCCTGTAGTACCTATCAGGCTTAACTGGTGCAGGGGGTAAAGAATCAGGTAACAAACTGGATTCAGAAAAAACATCATCAACAATATCTAGTACAGGGGGATAACAAGGGGCCTGTGCTGAGGCAGTAAAATAAAGTCTCTGAGCCTTTTCTTGTATTCTGAATAATCCTGGCTCTCCCAATGGAAATGCTCCCTCATGGTGTGCAGGGTTTCCCCAAAAGAGTAATCCTCAGGAGGAGAGGCTGAAGGGATAGATTCTTCAGCATCAGAGTCCTCATGGGGAGGAAGAGAATGTCCCTGTTCTGAAGAGGAATCAGAGGAAATAGAAACCTAGTCAGAGGAGTCATAGTCAGTGTCTTGCCTAGGCCTTTTATCAGGAGGGGGATGGGAACCCCTGATAAAAGTAATTAGGTCCTCAGCCATTTTAAGCATCTGTTTCTTTGGCATGGATGACTGTCCAGGAGAATGCTGTACTTGTTTCTTTGTCTTTAAAGGTGTTTTAGACTTTGCCTTGGCTGCGGAAGTGGACTTGATAGTAAGCTGTGTAGGTCTGAAAACACCCTCAGAAGTCGATGCCTGCTCAGCAGCTCCAGACCCATCTGAGGGAATAGTTTCCGTAGGCCCAATACCTTGAGTTTCCAGAGGCCTAGTTGTCTCCACGTGGGAGACAGAGACGGCCTGTGGCTCTGAGGTAGCGGGTGTCAGGGGCTGCGAAAGTGCCTCACTGAGAACCGGCGAACCAGCAACTGGCCTAGAAGAGGCTACATCGTCGGTTTTGGACCTCGGATGCCTGTCCTTTTCTTTGTCTTTGCGTTTTTTATGAATTCCGGTTGTCGGTTGTTCTGACGGCAATATGTAGTTAAACCTTCGGCCAAAGTAATGTAAAGCAAAATCAAACCGACGCTTAATAGTGCGTTGGTTGAATCTAGCACAAAACCGACAACTAGCAATGTTGTGGTCAGGGCCTAGGCAAGGAATACCGTAAGAGTGAAAATCCTTATGAAGTATTTGCTTTCCACAATAAATACAATTGTTAACTTTTACTGACATCGGTCTGGAGCAAGAAAAAGTTTCCCCAATGGGGTACTTAGCTTTATTGAAGACTTCGGTTCTGAAATTCAGTTTCAGGAATCGGCCAACCAGCACTTGCGAACTGCTTTTGCTTCGGGCACCGCGCGGCAAGAAAGACTGAAGAAAATGGTGTCGGCTGCATCTTCTATACCCCTCTCGCACTGACATCAAGGAAGAGGTGACAGCAACTGACGCTGGACCAGGACTTTGGAATTCAGGCCGACTGAGGGTAGCCTGCCAGCAGGATAACCCAAGTGTAATGACTGCAACAGTGAAACACGATGAACATCCATAGCTCTCACTTGTCAATTTGCAGAGCATCTCTTACTGTCTAATAGTTTTGCCTAGTCCCTTAAAATATTTTTCTTCTCTGGTAAATCACTGAAGATTAGACAGGCAATAATGCCAGACCACACTTCCACAATGCTCAGTAATCCAGTATGCTGATGACTCTACAATAATATGCACTGCAAATTCCAGCTCTGAACTCCAGCAAATTATCCAGAATGCCCTCACATCTACTAAATCTTGGATGCTTAACAATCATCTTGCCCTAAATCCAAAAAAAACTAAACTAGTAATTTTTACTCCTAGGAAAACCACTCCATTTGATAAAAAACTCTTTACTATACAAGCCCAAGACAATACCACTATAAAAGTTGTCTCAAACACGAAATCACTAGGCATTATTATAGATGAAAACCTTAACTTTGACCTACACATAAATAATAACATCAAGAAAACACACCAAAAGCTTGGTATGCTCTACAGGCACCAACACTTTCGAAGCCTCTCTACTAGACAAACCCTTGCAACTACCTTTTTATTACCCTCTCTCCTTTATGGTGCCCCTCTCCTCACTAATATCCAAAATTCTACAAAATCCATACTTGCTATGTGTCACAACAGAATAGCAAAATTTGCCACCAAGGCCAAATTCTCATCCCACCACTGTAAGTCACTGAAACAATTAGGGTGGCTGGAACTCCCCCATCATCTTTCATTCACCCAACTAACTACTGTGCACAAAATAATCTACAGACCCACAGACAGTCCTGCTCTCTCAACTCTACTTGCCAAATACCATCCCAGCAGGCATCTAAGATCTGAAAATCATCTACTTCTAAAAGTAGATAAGCCCACCTTACCTGCTGGTCAACTCCTCTATTCCTTCACCGTCACCAAATTATGGAAAGTACAGTTTTGTACCTAGAATAAATGTAGATGTTCGAGTGTATACACTGCTGCAGTCATTACACTTGGGTTATCCTGCCATCAGGCGGTTCCCCAGTCGGCCTGAGTTCCAAAGTCTTGGTCCAGCGTCGGTTGCTGTCGCTTCTTCCCTGACGTCAGTGCGACAGGGGTATATAAGATGCAGCCAACACCATTTTCTTCAGTTTTTCTTGCCCCAGATGTCAGGTGGCCCCAAAAAGGTAGGCAATTCAAATTGCTAATAAAACATACATAAGAAAAGCAATCAACAACTTTCAGTTACCAGCAAATACTCCCCATAGGTAGTAAAGGGTAGAAGACATAAGTACGTACCAGCAAGTAAGAGGAGAAGGAGGGAGGGTAACCTGGACTGCAGCAGTGTCTACACGCGAACATCTACATTTATGGTAGGTACAAAACTGTACTATGTTCGTGTTACACTGCTGCAGTCATTACACTTGGGTAGAATCCCAAAGCTGAGGTAGGGTGGCTGGTTCTATAAGGCATTAGGGGTGGCTATAAGGCCCTGCAGTGCAGCACTGCAGTGGCAAAGCCAGCTCTGGATTTAGAGTATAGAGGCAGATGGTAATGCTTGGTGAAGGTATGTACAGAACTCCAAGTTGCTGCTTCCAAAATGTCCTTGGTAGGTACTCCTCTGAGGTAGGCAGTTGAAGTGGCTGTTGCCCTGGTGGAGTGAGATCTAATGCTGTTAGGTACAGGTTTCCCATGCTGTATATAGCAGAAACATATACAGTGTCCTATCCATTTTGAAATAGTCTGTTTTGAAATGGCTTTTCCCTGTGCTCCTGCAGCATATGCTATCAATAATTGCTCAGTTTTTCTGAAAGCTTTGGTTTTGTCCAAGTAAAAGTGTAACTGTCTGTGTATGTCCAAAGAATGCAGTAGTCTCTCCCCTTTATTCTGTGGATTTGGATAAAAAGTTGGCAAGTGAATAGTTTGGTTTAGAGCCACACTTGATACCACCTTTGGCATAAAAGTAGGGTTTGTTCTTAAAGACACCCTGTCTTGGTGGAATATGATGAAAGGTTCCACTGCCATTAATGCCTGTAATTCTGAAACTCTTCGTGCTGATGTTATTGCCAGAAGCAGAGCAGTTTTCCAAGAGATATATTTTAAATCTGCTGTGTTAGCTGGCTCAAAAGGAGGTAAAGTTAATTTTTCCAACATGAAGTTGAGGTCCCAAGTTGGAGTAGGTGCTTTACTGTGCGGTCTTACGTTTTTAACCCCTCTGAGGTACTGTTTTGGCAAGGGATTAGAGAAAATTGGTGGATCCGTGTTGTAATGAGCTGAGATGGCAGAGGCATGGATCTTGATGGATGAAAAGGAGAGGCCTTTGTCCAGCATCTCAGTTAAATATTGTAGTATCTGAGGAATATTTGGGACAAGAGGGTCAAGGCTGTGAGCCTGGTTCCAGGCACAGAATCTCTTCCATTTATCTGAATAGGCTTTCCTGGTACTAGGCCTTCTGGCCTCCAGAATGACATCCATAACAGCTTTAGAGAGAGGCATTGCTTGCTTGACTAAGGAATCTTCCATGCAGCCAGGCTTAAAGTCTTTAGCTGGCTGTGAAGTATCTGATTGTTGTGCTGAGCCAGAAGATGTCCTATTTGAGGCAAAATCCAGGGTGGTCCTTGTGCTAAGGTCTTTAAGATTGGGTACCAGTGCTGGCATGGCCAGTCTGGGGCAATCAGGATCATCTTTGGCTTTTCTTGCCTGGCTTTTACGAGTACCTTTGGAAGGAGAGGTAGTGGTGGGAAAGCATATACTTGTAGGTTTTTCCAGCTGAATGAGAGGGCATCCACTTTCCATGCTTGTGGATGGTAAGTCCTTGTGCAGAATTTCTGTAGCTGGCAGTTCATTGGGGATGCAAACAGATCTATGTCCGGGCTCCACCATTTTTGTGGTATCATTCTGAATATTTGTGGAATCAATTCCCATTCATGGGGATCCATGATGTTTCTGCTTAAGTCATCTGCCAGTGTGTTTTTCTCTCCTGGCAGGAATTGTGCTTGCAGATGAACTTGATAGGTTAGAGCTGTGTTCCACAAGGTCATGTCTTGTCTGCAGAGGGGATAAGAGTGAGTGCCCCCTTGCTTGTTTATGTACCACATAATTGTGGTGGTGTCTGTCTTTAGTAGTAGTTGTCCTGGATGCAGAAGGTCCCTGAAAGCTATAAGGGCATTTTGTACAGCTAGTATCTCTTTTTGATTGATGTGAAGATGCCTTTCTTCTGCGGGCCACTTGCCCTGAATACATTTTCCTGCCATGTGTGCTCCCCAGGCGTAATCCGATGCATCTGTTGTCAGTGTTTGTCTGGCTGTGGGTAGAGTGAAAGGCTGTCCCTTGTTGAGGTGACAAGCTTGAGCCCACCATCGAAACTCCTGTTGAAGGCAAGGAATTAGTGGTATTACTGTTTCCAAACTTTGACAGTGTTGAGACCAGGCACTCTTTAGGTACCATTGTAGTTTCCTCATATGCAGTCTGGCATATGGAATTAGAAGTATGCAAGATGCCATGTAACCCAAGGCCTGCAGAATTATTCTTGCAGCGAGTTGTGTTGCCATCAATTGAAAATATTGAGTCAGTTGTTCTTGCTTGTCTGGCGTGAGATAAGCCATGTGGGCCATTGTATTCAAGCTAATACCCAGGAATATTATCTCTTGTGAGGGCACTAGTTTTGATTTCTTTTCATTTACTGTGTACTCCAGGCAACTTAATAACTTTTTTACAAACGCCAGATGCTTTAGAAGAATGTCCTTGCTCCCTGCTTGAATCAGGCAGTCGTCCAGGTACGGATAAATTTGAATTCCTTTCTGCCTGCAAAATGCAATTACTGGTGCCAGGCACTTTGTGAAGACCCTGGGCGCAGTAGATAAGCCAAAGGGAAGTGCAGAGAATTGGTAGTGCATTGAACCAGCTATGAATCTGAGGTATCTTCTGCAGTTTTGTCTGATAGGGACATGCAGGTATGCCTCCTTGAGGTCCAAGGTTACGAGCCAAGATTTCTTGCCCAGCATGGGAAGAAGTTGCTGTAGTGTCAACATTTTGAATTTTGGAACATCCAGGTAAGTGTTTAGAGAAGAAAGATCCAGAATGGTCCTCCAGGCTTTGTCGTTTCTGGGAACCAGAAAGCGTCTTGAGTAAAATCCTTGTCCTTGCTCCTGTGGTGGTACCTTTTGAGTAGCTCTCATGTCCATGAGTGCTATAATTTGTTTTTGAGCCTCTGCCCATTGATTTGGTGGCGGATTTGGCATTCCTTTTAACCTTGGCAGAGTGTGAAAGTGGAACCTGTAACCTTGAGATACAATGTTGAGAACCCATTTGTCTTTGGTGATCATATGCCAATTGTGATAGAAAAGTGCCAGTTTTCCTCCCAAGGGGGCTGCCATGAGAGAACTGTTTGGCAGCTGTAGTGGGAAGTCATTGAGCTGTTTTTTATATGGTTGGGGCCTGTCTTCCCATTCTTTCTGGGCTGATGCACCCCATTGTTGAGGCCTGTAAGGACCTTGTGGTTGACCTCTTGCTCTTGGACGTCTGTATCTGCCCCTTTGAGGTCTGCCTGTAACTGGAAAGGACCAATTCTTTGTTGGCCAATTTCTGCTAAATCGAGGAGGCTGAACCTGTAAGAAATCCTTCACTGTTTGCATAGATTTTGCCTTATCCTCCATTTTCTTTAAAACCTCTTCTGCCTTAACTCCAAATAACACATCCTGCTGCAAAGGTGCATCCAATAGTTTTGCTTTAACATGATCTGGTAACACATGTTCTTTTAACCAAGCATGTCTTCTAATGACAGAACCTGTAACTGCTGCTCTACAGGAGGCCTCTAAAGAATCAAATCCACATTGCAAAGTATGCTTTCCCACTTGTTCAGCTGCATACAATAAATCCTGCATTTCCTTAAAATTAGGAGGATCTGAGTCTGGAAGCATTTTTTGTTTCAACTGAGACATCAAATATTGCTGATATTTTAGCATGTGAAAATGGCAATTTAAGGCCCTCATTGCTAAAGTTGCAGATGTATATACTTTCTTCCCCCATCTGTCTAATGCTCTGGAATCTGTGTCAGAGGGGACTCGATTCTTTGCTGATGAGGCCTTAACGCCTTTGGGGCCCTAAGAAATAGTTTCAGGGTCAGCAACAGGGATTTTATAAAGAAATTTGTGAGAGTCAGGGACTCTGTAGTATCTGTCAGGCTTAACTGGGGCTGGAGGTAAAGAATCAGGATTTAAGCTGTTTTCATTATACACATCATCCACAATATCTAAAACTGGCGGAATAGCAAGGGGTTTGTGTTGAGGTAATAAAAGGAAGTCTCTGAGCCTTTTCTTGGATTCTGAGTAATCCTGGCCCTCCCAATGGAAATGCTCCCTCATGGTATGTAAGGTTTCCCCAAAGGAGTAATCCTCAGGCAGAGAGGCTGATGAAATTGATTCCTCAGCATCAGAATCCTCATAAGGGGGTAAAGAATATCCTAGGTCTGAGGATAAATCTGAGGAAATGGACACCTGGTCAGATGAGTCATAGACTGCATCCTGTCTAGGCCTTTTATCAGGTGGGGGATGGGACCCCCTGATCAGAGTGATTAGGTCTTTGGCCATTTTAAGCATTTGTTTCTTAGGCATGGAGGCCTGTCATGGAGAATGCTGTATTTGTTTCTTTGTTTTTAAAGGAGGTTTAGACTTAGCAGAAAATTTAATGCTTAACTCAGTAGGTCTGAAAACACCATCTGAAGCTACGGGTTGTTCAGCTACTTCGGATCCCTCTGAAGGGTTAGTTTCGGTAGGCTGAAAATCTTGTGCATCCGAAGGCCCAGCCATCTCCACGTGGGAGTCAGAGGCGGCCTGTGGTTCTAAAGAAGCGGTCGTCAGGGGCTGCGAAGGCGCCTCACTGAAAACCGGAGAACCGGTGACTGGCCTAGAAGAGGCTTCATCGTCAGTTTTTGGCCTCGGATGAGTGTCCTTGTCTTTGCGCTTTTTATGTATTCCGGTCGTCGGAAGTTCTGACGGCATGGTGTAATTGAATTTTCTGTCAAAATAATGTCGGGCAAAATCAAACCGATGATTAATAGTGCGCTTGTTAAACCTAGCACAAAACCGACAACCAGTGACGTCGTGGTCTGGGCCTAGGCATGGGATACAATATGAATGGAAATCCTTATGAAGTATTTGCTTCTCACAAGAAATACAGTTATTAACTTTTATTGACATCGGTCTGAGGCAAGAAAAAGTTTCCCCAATGGGGTACTTAGCTTTGTAGAAGACTTCGGTTCTGGATTCGGAATGAAAATCTCAGGAGTCTGCCGACCGGCACTTGCGAACTGCTTTTGCTTCGGGCACCACGCGGCAAGAAAGACTGGAGAAAATGGCATCGGCTGCATCTTATATACCCCTGTCGCAGTGACGTCTGGGAAGAAGCGACAGCAACTGACGCCAGACCAAGACTTTGGAACTCAGGCTGACTGGGGAACTGCCTGACGGCAGGATAACCCAAGTGTAATGATTGCAGCAGTGTAACACGATGAACATCTCGCTTCCACCTTCTGTAAGAAACACAGGCAGCACCACCACCTTCAAACAAATACTGAAAAATCATCTCAACTCTTCCTGGCTATGTTCCTGCTCTATAACCTAACCTCTTCATCTCCTTATATGATTAATAAACTCCTTTGTCTTTTGCTACTAGTGACTGACAATATTTTTATTTTTATCTTCACTTGTTGATACTGGTACAATAATACTGATTAATATATCTCTGTTTATACCACTCTGACTGAATTCATTGAATTCTGCTTTAATGTATATTTTCTGTATATGTTACTATATTTACTATCTGTAACACTATTTCTACTTCTGTACTAATTAAGTTTATATTTCTTCTGTATCTCATTGGAGCTTTTTTCCCCGGGCCTCTACTGAAAATGGGCTCTTTTAGGCCCAGTGGACTTTCCCGGTAAACAAATGCAATAAGATAGATAGATAGATAAATAAATAAATAAATAATGTCTGTTGTCTAGAAAATGCAAGTTGATGTAATACCTGTTGATGTCTTAGCTTTACATGAATCATGATAATTCATTAAATACACATTGATATAAAACCTGTTGTTCTCTTAACATTCAAGTGAAAAGTACATTTGTGTACCCTTACCATAAATGTAGATGTTTAAGTGTATTCACTGTTGCAGTCATCACACCTGGGTTATCTGCCTGCAGGTAGCCCTCAGTTGGCCCAAACACCAGAGACTTAGTATTTCTGTGTCGGTTGCTGTCGATCCAGGACTGACGTCAGGTCGTCAGGGGTATAACAACAGGCAGCCGACGCCATTACATCAGTTTTTCTTGCCCCAAATGTCAGGATCCCCCAAATAGGGAGCTAAGTTATGGTGAGGAAAACCACCAGTAAAAAGTAAATACCAATACCCCAGAAGGAGGTGAGTAATAGGCACAGAGAGGAGAGAAAGAGAGTGAAACAAGGGGGCTGGAGGGAGGGAAACCAGGACTGCAACAGTGAATACACTCGAACATCTACATTTATGGTAAGTGTACACAACTGTAATATGTTCTTCGTGTTTCACTGTTGCAGTCAACACACTTGGGCAGATTCCCAAAGCTGAAGAAGGGTGGAGGCAGTCAAGAAGAGTTGGGGCTGGCTAGTACACCTTGCAGGACTGCTGTAGCAAAACCCTCCCTGAATTTGGAAAAGATAGGCAGGTGATAACGCTTGGTGAAGGTGTGTACAGAACTCCAGGTAGCAGCTTCCAGGATGTCCCTGGTAGGGACTCCCCTGAGGAATGCTGTAGAGGTAGAAGATGTGCTACTGGAATGTGTTTGACCCCCTGCGGGGTTGGTTTCCCATGATGCTTGTAGCAGAAATGGATGCAGTGTGCTATCCATTTGGAAATTGTTTGTTTAGAAATGGCCTTGCCCTCTGCCCCTGGTGCAAAGCTGACAAGTAACTGGTCAGATTTCCTGAAGGGCTTAGTCCTATCAAGGTAGAATCTGAGCTGTCTGTGCATGTCCAAGGAGTGCAGGATCCTTTCCCTTTTATTTTGAGGATTAGGGAAGAAGGTTGGCAAATGGATAGATTGGTTGAGAGCCACACTGGACATCACTTTACACATAAAGGAAGGGTTAGTCCTGAGGGAAACCCTGTCAGCATGGAAAATAATGAAGGGTTCCACAGCCATGACTGCTTGTAGCTCAGACACTCTTCTAGCTGAAGTGATGGCCAGAAGCAAGGCTGTTTTCCAAGAGAGGAATTTTAACTCTGCTGATGCTGCAGGCTCAAAGGGGGGAAGTGTGAGCTTTTCCAGTACAAAGTTAAGGTCCCAAGCAGGGGTGGGTGCCCTCCTTGGCGACCTTAAGTTGTTTGCCCCTCTCAGGAACTGTTTGACAAGAGGGTGAGGGGAGAGAGGTGAGTCAGTGTTGTAATGAGCTGAAATGGTAGTGTCATCAATCTTAATGGAGGAGAAGGATAGGCCTCTGTGGAGTAGATCTGCTAAGTAATCCAGGATTAGAGGCAAGGAGGGCAGGTTTGTGTCCTCTCCTCTCCTTTAGACTGAATCCAGGAGCAGTACCTTTTCCACTTATCAGCACAGGATTTCCTTGTACTGGGTCTTCTGGCTTCAAGAATGACATCCAGGACCTGCATGCTTAGTCTGGTTACTGGGGGAGAATTCCCGGAATAAGCCAGGCTGCAAGATTTAGGGTTTGCAGTTGCAGTTGCAAGATCTGTCCCCCCTGCTGAGAAAGCAGGGCTGGGTTCTGGTGTAGGTGCCAAGGTGGCACCGGTGACAGGCTGTGCAGGAGTGGGTACCAGTGCTGGCATGGCCAGTCCGGGGCATTTAGAATTGCCCTTGGTCTGTCCTGTCTTATCTTGAGCAATACTCTTGAGAGAAGGGGCAGAGGGGGAAAGGCATAGATTGAGAGATTTACCCACTGGAAGGATAGGGCACCCACTTTTCAGGCCCTGCTGTGAGGAGTCCTGGTGCAAAATTTGCTGAGCTGGTGATTGCAGGGGGAGGTAAATAGAAACACCTCTGGGGTCCCCCATTTCTGTCTCAGAAGGTTGAAGGTGCTGGGCTCTAATTGCCACTTGTGTGGGTCTAGGAGAATTCTGCTTAAGTCATCTGCCAGTGAGTTTTGTTTGCCTGCCGGGAATTGAGCTTGCAGATGAACCAGCATGTCCAAGGCCATGTTCCACAGGGCCATGGCTAGTCTGCAGAGTGGGTAAGAGTGTGTTCTCCCCTGCTTGTTGATGTACCACATAACTGTGGTGTTGTCTGTTTTTATTAGCAGGTGTCCTGGTGAGAGTAGGGATCTGAAAGCTGTCAGAGCATGCTGCACAGCTAGCATCTCTTTTTGATTGATGTGCAGATGAATTTATGACTTGGGCTCCAGTGGCCCTGAATACATTTGCCATCCATGTGTGCCCCCCAGGCATAGTCTGATGCATTTGTGGTTAGGGTCTGGGTGGTAAGGGGGTGAGTAAAGGGCAGTCCCTTGTTGTGGTTGCATGCTGCTGCCCACCAAAGAAACTCTGTCCTTAGCCAGGGTATGATAGGAATGATGGTTTCCAGGTCCTGAGAAAGTTGGCACAAAATACTTTTTAAGTACCACTGAAGTTTCCTCATATGCAGTCTGGCATATGGAATAAGTAGGACGCATGAGGCCATGAACCCTAGGGCTTGCAAGATTTTCCTTGCAGATAGCTGGGTTCTGGTGGCCATTTGAGTAAAATAGTCTGTCAGATAGGCTTGTTTTTCTGGAGTGAGGAATGCCATCTGGGATACTGTGTCCAAGCTTGCTCCCAGGAATACAATCTTTTGACTGGGGATAAGTTTTGATTTCTTTCATTGATGATGTACCCCAGGGAGGTTAGAAAGTTTTTTACAAATGTAAGGTGCTGCAACAGCATTTCCTGACTGCCTACCTGAATCAGGCAGTCATCCAAGTATGGGTAACTTTTGGATATTTCTCTGTCTGCAGTAAGCAATGGCTGAAGCCAGGCATTTTGTGAATATTCTGGGAGCAGTGGATAAGCCAAAGGGAAGTGCGGAGAACTGATAAAGGACAGATCCTGCTCTGAAGCATAGATATTTCCTGCGTGAGTCCCTTATAGGGATGTGCAAATAGGCTTCTTTTAAGTCGAGGGTGACTAACCAGGCATCCTTGGCTAGCATAGGCAGAAGCTGCTGCAGGGTGATCATTTTGAATTTTGGTACCACCAGGAAGGTGTTGAGAATTGACAGATCTAGGATTGGGTGCCAAGTGCCCTCTTTTCTGGGTACCAGGAAGAGTCTGGAATAGAATCCTTGGCCTGTCTGTTCTGCAGGAACAGGTTGAATTGCCTTTATAGAGAGCAGGGATTGAACTTGATTTTGTGCCTTTGCCCACTGGTTTGGAGGAAGGTCTGGGAACCCATTTGGGGTTGGCAGTGAGTGGAAGTAAAATTTGTACCCCTGGGATACAATGTTGAGGACCCATCGGTCTTTGGTGATGGAAATCCACCTTTTTGCATGAAGGGCAAGTTCTCCTCCTTGGGGCACAAGTAGTTGGGCACAGGTGGGGAGTGGAGTTGAAAAGTCATTGGGAATTCCTTCCGTAAGGGGGTGGCTTAGCACTCCCTGCTTTGGAGGTGGAGGCACTACATTGCTCAGATTTCTGCATACCCTGAGACTGTAGTCTGGGTGGTCTGCTACCCCTGGGTCTAGTTTGAGATGGCCTTGAGGGGGCTGGAAAGGACCAATGTTTCAAGGGGCAATGCCTACTGAATCTAGGAGGCTGTACTTGCAAGAATTCTTTAACTGTCTGCATAGATTTAGCTTTTTCTTACATCTTTTTAAGAACCTCTTCTGCTTTGGTGCCAAACAGACTGTCCTTGTGCAAAGAAGCGTCTAATAACTTTGATTTGACATGGTCTGGCAAGGTCTGTTCCTTAAGCCAAGCATGCCTTCTCAGTAGAGAACCAGTGACTGCTGCCCTGCAAGATGCTTCAATGGAGTCAAAACCACACTGCAATGTATGCTTGCTGACTTGGCTTGCAGAATGCATAAGCTCTTGCAATTCTTTGTTTTCTTCCCAGTCTGTAAAGGTTGCTATTTTTTGCTTAATAAGTTCCACAATATGTTCTTGGTACTTCAGCATGTGAAACTGACAATTCAGAGCCCTAATGGTGAGAGTTGCAGAGGTATATACTTTCTTACTCCATCTGTCCAAAGCTCTGAAATCCCTGTCTGAAGGGGTGGGATTCTTAGCTGTAGTAGCTTGGATACCTTTAGGACCCTGGGAAATGATCTCTGGATCAGCAGTAGGATATGTAAAAAGGAATGTGTGAGAATCAGGTACTCTGTAGTACCTGTCTGGTTTCCTAGGAGCAGGGAGTAAATTATCAGGGGTAAGGCTGGATTCCATAAAGACATCATCAACAATGTCCAGGACTGGGGGTATTGCTAAAGGCATATGTTGTGGCAAATCTAGAAATTCTTTGAGTCTCTTTTTGGACTGAGGATAGTCTTGGCATTCCCAATGGAAATGCTCTCTTAAGGTAAGTAAGGTATCACCAAAAGAAAAAGTCTCTGGGGGAGAGGCAGAGGGAATGAATTCCTCTACATCAGAATCCTCATAAGCAGATAAGGGCATGTCTTCATAATCAGATACCTCAGAGTCTTCGGACTCTTGGTCTGTTGAAGCTGCAGGGGACTGATCTATTTTTCTCTTAGCAGGGGATGTCTGGCTTTCCCTAATCAGCATAATAAGGTCTTCTGCCATTTTAAGCATTTGATGTTGTGGCAAGGAAGCAGGTGCATGCACTTTAGTCGTCAATTTTATAGACGTAGCATGTACTCTTGGCCTTAGAAACTCGGTAGTTTTAGACAGAACTAAAAACGCGAAAGAGGTTGTTAGTTTGAGTCGAACATCGGTAGAGAGAAGAACTTCCTCAGAAGCCAGTGCCTGCTCAGCGGCTCCGGACCCATCCAAGGTAGATACATCTGCAGGTTCCATAGTCAAAGAAGAGTCTCACGGCATATCAGACTCCAAACGGGTCTCAGTAGAGGCCTGCGAATCCACAGAAGTGGGCATCAGGGGCTGCGAAAGCACCTCACTGAGTACCGGCGAACTGGCAACTAGCTTAACAGAAGCGTTGTCAGCAGTTTTGGACCTGTGCGGTCTGTCTCTGTCTTTATCCTTACATTTTTTTTGAATATCGGTAGTTGGAAGGCTTACCAAAGCCATTTCGGAATTTGGAGATCGAGAACGAAAGTATTTAGTGACAATAAGGGCCCGACGACGAATGGTTCGGGCGTTGAACAAGGCACAAAACTGACAGCGAGGTACATCGTGGTCTGGGCCTAAATAAGTGACACAGTAAGAATGAAAATCTCAGTGTGATATTTGCTTTTGACAGGCAAGACAATTGTTAACTTTTTCTGACATCAGTTAGAGCAAGAAAAAAGGATCCCCAATGGGGTACTTAGCTTTAGAAGACTTCAGGATGATTCAATTCGTAAATGAAAAACTCAGGTAGCGGCCGACTTGCACTCATGCGAATTCCTTCTGCTTTGGGCTCCTTGGCAAGAAAGACTGATGTAATGGCGTCGGCTGCCTGTTTTTATACCCCTGACGACCTGACGTCAGTCCTGGAGTGACAGCAACCGATGCACAAATACTAAGTCTCTGGTATTTGGACCGACTGAGGGCTACCTGCACCCAGATAACCCAAGTGTGATGACTGCAACAGTGAAACACAAAGAACATCAGAGTGATATTTAAAAATTATCCAGGATTTTAGGCTCTTGTCCCCCATTTAATTTTGGATTTGTTCTTGAATCTTGAGCAAAGAAGTTGAGCAGTATGAAAGGAGCTATCCTTAATTTTGTTGTAAATGGCAATTTGAGAGTTGTTTATTTTGGGAGTTGGAGAATGCTGCTCTAAAAGGGGAAGGATATATGGAAGTAATCTGTTTGCTAGGAAGTGCTTCCTGAAAACTTAAATATGCTTATTTTATACATGTAACAGGTATAAAAATGGCTACCTACTAAATACAAAAATTAAGAAATATGTATTATGATTACAAGAGGTGGGCAAACCTAGGATTTTTTAGGAGAGAAGAGCCACAGCCACATCAAGAATGATATTTTGGAAAAGAAAACAGTATTTTCCTTTTAATTTCTGATAATAGACTTCAGAAAGTTTTGCATCAGCTGCTTTTTAAACATATACATTAGAAACTCAAGACAGGGTACTTAGATATATTTATACACACAAAAGTATGGTTTATGCAGTGGTTAAGATGCTTAACTCATAGTCACAAGGTGCAGAGTTTGATTCTCACATTTGAAATGGAAACTGGCTACTCTTAAAATGGCTTTTAATGGCAGCTGAGTACTTATCTATGAACCTATGGTGAATGCACCCTAATGGTACTGAAAACACTGAATGAAAGCATCCTTCCTTTGGTAGCAGATTTTATTTTCATGTGTAAGGTAGACACATCTGTGAAATACCACATCTTCACATCTGCCCTAAGGTAGTGGTGGCCACACCAGCACCACTCATCCAAGGTACTTTTCTGACTTTTCTGTCTTTTTTTTCCCATTTTAACTCATTATCAAGAGTGGCAGCTGCTCTGCTTTGATTTCTGTCTTTTCATGATCGGTCCCATCCATGACCTACACAATGAATCACAGATCTACACAGACTCTGTGAGATTATTTGGTTTACTCTCTTGATCACAGTGTTGGGACCATCCACAAATCCTGAAAACTTTGAACAATGGAAGCTAAAGGCACTAACAGCAAGAGGGAGGGGGTATTTGTCCGTTGACAAAGTGAGGAATGGTCCGGTTTGTAGCAGGTAAGTTTTTTTTTGGCAGGCAACCAGATATGATATAATAGCTGCCAACTGTTCCTGAGTTTATCTCAGATTTTTGCCTTTTCTCTTGTAAAATGTTTGACTTTCTGGTAAATCACTTAGGATTACAGTCAGTAATGTGAGTCATTAGAGTTTGATGCTGCTTATTATTCTGAAAATGAATGTTGATACAAAACACGTTCTATTAACTTTTCAATTAAATTAGAGAAATATTTAAAAATTGTCCCTGATCATTGTTTTGCACTCTCCCTTATTTTTGTCTTCATCCCTGATTCCTGAACCCAGACGTTGAGAGGTATGACAGACACTTATACCTCTCAGCTGTCCCAGATTTTTGAACGAAGAAATTGAGAGGTATGAAAGACATTTACACCTCTCAGCTGTCCCAGATGATTTTGTCTCATATTTTGGTCTGCTCCTTGTAAATCTGGTAAATCTTCTGGAAAATAACTAAAAGTTGCAGTTACAAAAATAATGATAGGACATTTGAGTTTCAGACTTCATATCTTTCAGAAAATGAATTGTAATGCAGAACCGGTTATTCTACATACGGTACATGAAAATAATGCTACTGCGTATCCCTTATTTATTTATTTTTATTTTTATAACAGTCTGGCATCTGAGATGTTCAAAAAGTAGCTACAGTTGCTGGGTTGTTTGTGGAGGAAAATGACTGCTGTTTCCTCATTATTTTGGCTTTGCAGGACTAATGTGATTCACATGAAACAACCTGGAATGCTTTAACATGGGGCTACTATTTCTCTGGAACAAAGATGACATCCAACTCATGGCCATCATTTATACTGCAACTAGAGGCCTAAAGTGTACACAGAAGTGGTTGGTTGGAGGCAGGGTTGCCAGACGTCCCTATTTGGGCGGGACTGTCCCGAGATCAGCAGCCTGATCCCGAGTCCCGCTCTGCCGGTTTAAATCCCGGCCAGCCTCCGCTTTTTTTTTTGATTGTCCGTATACCTGGCATACGGGCCAATCAAAATTGCTAAACACAGAGTTTTCTGTTGTTCGCGATTAAACGAGAGCGGTTTAGCGATTTTTGATTGGCCCATATGCCGGTATACGGGACAATCAAAAATCGCTAAACACGGAGCTACTTGTGTTGAATGCGGAACTGCAATGCATTAAACATGAGAAGCTCCGTTTTTTTTTTTTTTTTTTTTTGGTCTTCACTTGCCGTGAGAGACCTTCTTCTTTTTTTTTTGTCCCTCCCTGGGTTGCTGGAAATCTGGCAACCCTGGTTGGAGGTGGGGTTGTCTGTGGATGAAAATAACTGATCCTTTGTTGTTTGCTCAGTTTACACAGTCAGTAATCTGGCTTAGCAGGACTAGTGTGTATTTGGGTGATGTAAAATGCAATACTTTACTGTTTGTATGAAACAAGCTGTAAGTACATTACTGTAACTGTGATTATTATTTTTTTTAACTACAATCACGCATCTCAGGTGTACAAAGTCAATATAACAGCTGCAACTGATGGCTACAAAGGCCATCTGTGGATAAAAGTGACTTATTCTTGAAGTTGTTTTATCACTGTTAATCAACCGTCCCTGATGTGTGTGGAAAAAGTAGTGTCACACAATGTACTGTATTTGTTGAAATCAGTTAAAACTAGGATTGTATAGCATGCTTGTTCATGTTTGGGAGGGGGTTGTAATGTACTTAAAAGTAAAAAGCTGACTGTAATTTCTTTCTCTTTCCATCACCAACAGCAGCATTGGACATGATAACTGGCTATCTCTGGTGCTCTGGCAAGTGCAGGATGTGTGTAAAAACAACTGCTCATTGTCAAACTGGTGCAGTGAATACCACTGCCATCGCATAGCATTTGGTTCTGGTTGAGTTCTTAATGGTGGCTTTTACTGTGTCATTTGCAAGCTCTTTCTGCCTCTCTGCAGATTTGTGAATTTGCTACGGTTTCCTCCAACACCCCAAAGGTGTGACATAGGTAAAAGGCATTCTTCCAGTTTGCTTGTAGGCAAGCATGCAGTGTGTGTGTGTGTGTGTGTGTGTGTGTGTGTGTGTGTGTGTGTGTGTGTGTGTGTGTGTGTGTGTACATTTAAAAATAAAATCACTGTTTTTATCTGTGGACAGACAGTATTGCCAGCTATATACATAACTTTTCTGTGCAGTAGTAAAAAAAAAGAAAGAAAAAAAAGAACAGTTAAGTCATTTATCTTTCAAAAATAAAGTGTAAAATGCGTCACAGGACAGACAGACCCTCAGAGTTTCTGGTGGTCTAGTGTGTCCCACACTCCAAGCTATGTAAGTGTATTCTGACACAGACTTATTAGTGGTTTCTGTTCTGCTTTGAATTTTACTTAGCCTAAAACCAGCCATGTTCAGTGCTGGGCACAGAAGGTTGATGTAGCTTGTGTGTTGTGGGGGGGGGGGGGGGATCCTATACACTACTTTAATATTTCCTTATAGACCTCAGAATTGTGCACAGAGGGTCACTATATCTCGTCTAGGAGCAGTGTGCTGTTTAACAGCAACAAGTTGGACCATGTTGCTGTGATCATTATTTTTCCACATTTTCTCACAATCAGATATTAGATGTATAAAGAGGTAGCTACAGTTTTGGAGGCAGGGGTAAGAAGGCATGCAGTTTAAATATATGGGACAGCAAGAGGTTGAATTATACGACTGTCTTTTGGGGATGGGGCAAGGAGACATGCTGTTTGTATGTTTAACAGCAGTCACTTGAATTATAAACTCTGCTCACTTCTGCCTTGATTTTATCCCAGTGTAACAGAAGGATACATTAAATGTGACATTTTTGGAGGGTACAGTGGGAAGGCAAGCACTATTCCAAAACATGATTTGTGAATCTTCACAAGTATTTCTCTTTTCAATTTACTATGAATTATTATTTTGTCAGACATACTTTATCTCTTTGCTGAAAGACACATATAAGACTGGATTTTTTTCCTTATGTATGTTTTTTTTTCCAAGTCAGCATTAGATGAAAAGGTTGCGGAAAAAAGCTTTAAAATGTACCTTACTCACACCATCTATGGTTTCTGGGGGCCTAGCATCCCCCAGACTCCCAGCTTAATTCAACTATTTATACCACGGTTGTTACAGTTCCCCCTTGACCAGTAAGGTGTGTTGAAAGGATGCAGGAAAAAAAGAATGTCAAACAGTAAAACTAAATTTTTTTCATTAGTCATGGTTCTTGGTCACACCAACCTTAGAAAAGGTAGTAAAAAAGGCACCATAGAGCATGCTGCTATGCCTCCAGACTCATGGCTGAATTCAGTTATTTCATCCACAGTTATTAAAGTGCAATCTTGGTCAGTTTTAATGTGTTGCATGTATGCAGGAAAAAGCTGAAGCATAAGATAAAATCTGGGAAAAGGCTGAAAAAAGTAATCTGGATGCTGTGGGGTGACCAAGGTGGGGGAAATTGGGTAAGGGACACTGCTGGATCTGTTTGGGGAGAAATGGGCAGCTAGTGGGGGAAACAATGGAGTTCTTTGCTTACGGTGCCATTACACCTAAAGCAAGTCCCAAACAGAGCTTTGCCTTCATGTGCACACCATCTAGCTATTGTCCCATATTGCCCCTCAGGAAAAAAAAAAAAAAGAACCGCAAGCTGCCACTGAGGTCTGAACACTTTCACTACCAAAGTATGTGCACCAGTAAATGGTGTCAATGAAGAAAGTTTTTTTTTTGTTTGGGGAATATCTGCATTTTTTTGTGTGTTTCTATTTTGGGAGCACTGTGTTAATAATCTTTCTCCTGGTGTTTACTGAAAATATGATTTTTCCAGTACTTTTATCTTTATCTGTAGTTTTTGCAGTAAGAGGTTGAAAACTGTAGTGGCAAAGCTCTCAACTGTCCCTGATTTTTGCCTCAAATTTTTGTTCTGAATCTCGTAAACTCTGTAGTTTTCTGGTAAAACCATTGGAAACTGTAGTTATCAAATAACAACAAACTTGTTGTTGTGTCTTTCGGCTTTTCCCGGTTAGGGGTCACCACAGCGGAACTCCAGTCCGCTAATGATTGGCAGTAGATTTTTACGTGCCGAGTTGCCAGCCCTGACGCACAACCTTCAATGAAGGTACGCCCATTCACACATGTCTCCACACAGAAGACGCTCTAGCTGAGAATCGAACAGGACGTCTTACTGTGAGGCGACAACACTACCGCAGCACCACCACCGCAGTCTAAATAACAACAGACTGTAGTTACTAAATAACAGCAGACATTTGAGCTTCACCATTTCATATCCTTCCAAATATGCTAATACTAATCTCCCTAAGTATGTAAGAGAAGCATTTAAAAGTTGCCCCTGATTTTGGACCTTTGCATTATTTTTTTTGGTTTTGTCTGTGATTCTTGAACTAAGAGTCTTAGAGATGTGTATGGTTGGCAGAGGAATAATAGACACTGTCCACAACAGAATATGCCTTTTAGAGACACGTTTACTGCAATCAACTTGGGGGGGGGGTGCCCTGCAGCAAAGCACTGAAATACATTATTGGGACTACTTTTTTTTTTATTGTCAGACGTGGTTGTCTGTTTATGGAGCAATTAGTGGATAAAAGCAAAGGACTGTCTAGGTGACTGCAGTAAAGTGATTGTTGCTATGGCTTAGAGGGGGATAAACAGAGCATAGTGTCTGAAAGCTCCGAGTTGAATTACATTTACTAATTATGCTGTTTGAAGTGTTTCACTTGGACCTCTATTCAGATGTGGAAAAATACAATTGCCTTAATGTTTTAGGATTGCAGTCATGGTTATAGTTAGATTAATGTTGGGATTTTGGTTTAGCATTAGTTCTTTTAAGGTTAGGGCTAAGTTCGGTTTTAGGATTGGGGTCAGAGTTTTTGGGTTAGGTCAGAGTTCTAGAGTTATGGGAGCTTAGTTAGGCTATGTTTTGTAGGGGGAGCATACAAGAGAAACACAACCATTTTCTCCTTTTGCAGTAATTCCCATGACCATACATAATTCATCTGTCCCAGTTACTCTGGATCACTGCAAGTAAGTAATGTAGAGAGAGTTAACCATATACATTGTCCACAGCACAATACAACTGTATTTATTTTTTCTTAATTTTTATAGCAGTTGATGAGGGACGGGTGCCATATAATAATAATTGGAAACATATTACTGTGGTTGTTAATTCACTGTTTTTAATACTGATACATGAGAGGGGATTGACAGAAGCATCTTTATGTTTGGGGGTATAGTTTGTGGATGAACGCAAAGGAAAGGGCATAATTCATGCAAAACTGTCATGGAAGTAGCAAGTTTGGGGGAGGTGTATGCATATGTGTCAATGAACAACTGTGGTCACTGTTTCTTTCGCTTTCCTTACAATAGACATCAGAGGTGTGCACAGCAGTTAGATGTCTTTTTGTGTAAGGGGTGTAAAGGTATGTTGCACATGAAGGTACAGGGTTGTTACTGTCAAGCACACATGATATGGCTTGTTGTTGGGATCAGTGAATGTGTCTAACAGCAGCAAGATGAAATAGGTTACCATGTCTACTACGCTTTTCATTTTCTTCTCAGAAAATTCTTAGAAGAATACAGAATGTGAGTATAATTTCTTGCTGGCAGTTGACATATGAGGGCAAATGGCAGTTACAGGATCATTTATGAATGATATGATTTACTGAGGGGCAATGCCTGTCAGAGAATAATGAGCTCATTATATGTGTTTTCCTTCAAAGCCAGCACTCTCTCCGAAGGTACACATTCAACTGGGGCAGTAGGTGTATAATTTGCACCCAAGTATCTTATTAGTAGTCCCTGAATTTTTTGTGAACTGCCTTTGGGAGCTGACATATGGCCTCTTTTACATACAGCTAGTAAATTAAGTATTTTAGAGGGCTTATCCGCGGTGGTGGTGCTGCGGTAGCATTGTCACCTCACAGTAAGACGCTGACCGGTTCGACTCTCAGCTAGAGCGTCTTCTGCGTGGAGACATACGTGAATGGGCGTACCTTCGTTGAAGGTTGTGCATTAGGGCTGGCAACTCAGCACGTAAAAATCAACTGCCAATCATTAGCGGATCGGAGTTCCGCTGTGGCGACCCCTAACCGGGAAAAGCCGAAAGACACAACAAAGCGGGCTTATGTTGTCACAGTCTGTCTCTATGCTCATTTTCTACCTTGAGGCTATCTGACCTCTGTACATAAGGCTGAGGGCTTTTGTTGAAACAGTTTGGCACTATGCTTGTTTTCCATCTGATGCCTACTTGTCCACTGCAGAAATGGCAGAGTAAAATCACTATCCAGAATATATGTGTACTACATTCTCATTATGTCAGAAGGGAAATTCTGAATACTTCATAAAAATGTCTTAAAGCTGTAGAGCAATATTGTCAATTGATGTTAGGGCAGAACTCAGGCCAAAATGCCCTTTGTACATTGACAGTGTAGCTTCTATAAAACAGTCTGTTGAAAGCAAATGTGGAGCCCTAAGTTTTCTTCAGAGTAAAATAAACAAAAAACATCAAAACATATAATGTTGGTGTGATTTCAAATCTAAAGGGAGTATACATTTCTGTATGAAACTTATGAGACATAAGTTTGGAGTAGGGGTGGCGTTAGCAGCTGTTGTTTTTTTTTAAACCTTTTGATTTTGCCATCGCAGTTAGCATTGTTACCTTACAGTGCTTTGTCCTTCAGCTCACTTATTAGCTGGGGGGCCTTCTGTGGGCAGCTTGCAAATCTTCTCTGCACATGGGTATTTGCCAGGTACTCTAGATTCCTTCAACATCCTAAAGGCTTGCCATAGCTGATTTGATTTTTTCCAATATTTGTATATGTTAGAAGCACAAGAAACAACATTAAGAATTTGATTCCTTTCTCTTAAAAGTCAAGACATAGCCTCAGACTTTTTCTTAGAAGGCAGGAGCCCAGTCCAGTGGTGTTTTGTAGATTATTATGACAGTAACATTCCCCAATAAGTTAATGAATAAAATGTCACATTGTTTTATAGATATGTTTATAAATACTAAGAGCAAGACAAAAATAGCCCAAAACAGTCAGTACTCTAGGAACAGAA
This sequence comes from Protopterus annectens, assembly GCF_019279795.1. Lineage (NCBI taxonomy): Eukaryota > Metazoa > Chordata > Ceratodontiformes > Protopteridae > Protopterus > Protopterus annectens. The sequence continues at coordinate 1,797,058,483 of NC_056728.1, read as the reverse complement.
TGGTTAGCAATTAAGGGGTTGCTTATTGTATTATTATTTAATTTTTTTTGAAAAAAAATCACTTCTACTCCTTATGGGTTTGTGCCAGACAGAACAGTTAAATCAAGAAATATAAGCAGCAAAGTATAGTGCTAGGAGACATGAGTTTGAGGTGAGGGTGCAGCCCTTAAATATTAGCATTGTTGCCTCACAGTGCTTTGTCCTTCAGCTCAATTCTCAGCTGGGGAGCCTTCAGTGGAGAGCTTGCAAATCGTCCCTACATGTGGTTTTTTCAGGTACTATAGTTTCCTTCTACATCCTATAGGCATACCGTGGGTGATTTGATAAGCCTCCCGACTGTCCATAGTTGGGAATGTGTATGTGAACTTCCTGTGACAGAATTACTAATGGTATCATCTTGTGAAAGAATGACCACTTTACTGCAAGCATTCAGCAAGCCATGGCTCCCCATGATATGTACAATAAATGCCAGAAGGTTTACCCAAGCCCAAATTCTGCAAGCTGCAAGACAACCACTTCTCCTTGACCAAACACAGCCCCAGGCCTCCATACTGTAGATCAAGTTACAATTCAATGATAAGAACAAGTAGCCTCAGGACTCTGGAAAACGTTATCAATATATTACTTTACGTGCTATTCCAGTATTCTTAGAAGGTTAATTATTTTTAAGTTGATTGGATGTGTTTGGATACATTTTATGTCCTTCCAAGTGCTGCCAAATTTACAATATAAAGTACAGTGAGCTGTTAGGACTGTGGCAGAAATAGACTGAATCCACATAGTCTCTGCTATTCAGCAATTACAGTTTTTTATCACCAATTACAGTTTTTTATCACCATGTTGTTTGAGTACTGCAATACCCAAATACCACGCAGCAGCCAGGGTATTTCACTAACATTGCCTGTTCATCCAGTCTCCTGGTGCACAGGCTGTAGTTAACTGTATAATCACACATTCAAGTAAAAGTCTCTCTCTCACTCATATTTTATATGAAATTTCTGTGGAATTATTCTTAATGCAACTCCAGCTGACACTACATACAGCTCATGTCATGTGCTTGCTTCTTTTATCATAGTAACCAGTGACCCTAGAAGGGAATTTGTTTTAACTAAGTGCCTCTCTGGATCTCTGCCCAACCAGCCTTCAGCATCTCCCTCTCCAGCACCCATCAGAAATCTTTTCACTACAACTTAACAAGAATGCCTAAAACTATCAAACATGGACACAATTGTTGTATTACACTATATATTAAGCACTACACACCGTACTAAGACTCTTAGCCTGTTCCTTCTTACTTTTACTCTTTTACCTGAATATAGCTGTGTTTACTTTTTGATTCATTGTCTGACTAAGTAACTGGCTATGACGCATTCTGGTCACTTTGTAATAAAATCTACTGCAGACTACAGAAAACATGCCAACCCACTACAGAACTGTTTTTCCTCCCGCTACTACATCATCAGAAAGCATGACTGGATGACATGGAATCAGGAAGTAATTGGACAGTTGCTCAGCATATAGTAAACAGAAACACCAGTTTATTAACCTTAATACATATAGGTCCACTTAAGTAACTAAATTAAAAATAATACATTTTAGAATATGAAAGACCACTTTAGAAGTAGATGGCATAATTATAACAAAAGGAAATGGTAAAAAAACTTTGCACTTCATCTTTTAGGTGGGGAAATTATGTCAGTCCATTTCACTGGTTGTGAATGATGGTAGGATATGTAACTGTGAAACTAGGAGATGGAATTGCTGTGCAGTTCACACTGAGCTATGCATTGTAGTAACAACTTATATTTAAGTACAATGAATGCTTTGCTTTAGAAAGCGCTGAATACATGACTGCTACTGTTCACTCTGATGCAGGTTGATTCTTACAAGCTTGAAGAAATGAAAGTGGTGTAGGTACTATGATTTGCTCTAAATCCATACTGACTGGAATAGAGTATGTCATGTTGAGATAAGTGCTGTATAATGTAAAGGAATACACTTTTAATAACTTTAGATATTGGCAGAGGAGTACATTAGGGTAGAAGGTGTCAAAGGAGCAACTGAAGCTTCCTTAGTGAACTGGTTTGACAATGGATTATTTCTAGCTGTGTGACAAGCAACACATATTTTTATGCCAGAATTTCCTACAGAAAGAGCTTCTTCATTTGCATACAAAGCATAAATAAATGTGAGTCTTTTTCTTATCTGACACCCATCCATCCCCCTAGTTTCTTTGTGATAGTCAGAAAATGTGCATGGCAGACCAGAATTCTCTACACCTAGCGACAGTCCCCAGCTCATCCTGTGACATTTGCAGTCATTGTCAGGCAATATGAGAGACATAATCCCTTTCCATGTATTCTGACTCATCACCATGGCCTCCGATCAGTGGGCAGTACACCTGCAACAGAAAGCATCAAGGAGGCTCAAAACACATTAACTGTTTCCTCTTAATCTAGGGGAGTAATAACATGTTTCCGAGATCCATTGGGCTGTTGAACTTCTTAGCCTGCTGCAGAGAATGACCCCAATCCCCCCATGAAAGAACCTTAATTCAGATACTTGTATCTGAGATCTCATATTTTTGGTAACTACCCAAAACTCATGGCCATTGGAGAGGAATATGCTGACCAGTAAACTGAAAGACTCATCCTATGACTCTCACTTCTTCACTGAAGTCTGGTGCCATGACTCCCTTGAACCCGGCCCCATCAAGCCCTGATCTCAAACCTCACCTGTAACTAAGAACCCATGACATTTAAATTCCTCCAAATAAGGTAGCTGTTGTCCTCTTCACCTGCAGCAAGGAAGCAATCTACTCCCTTCCACGACATAACCATAATCTCTGATCTGGAGGTGCTGATTTTCATCCCTGCTGCTCCACACTGAGAAACAAACCACGTAAGGTGAGAATAGGAGAACTAGGAGCTTTAACTGTGTCACACAACATAATTGCAGTTAATATATATATATATATATATATATATATATATATATATATATATATATATATATATATATATATATATATATATATATATATATATACTGTATAGGTTTACTATCATATGTTCGAAAGTACAATGCTCGAATGTACAGATGTCTGAACTAAATGTTTGGAAATCAGAACACCAAACAGTGTAAATGCCGAACCGAAGATTTCAGTGAAGTCGAATGTTAAACATGTCGACTACATTGAAATGCTCCTATCTACCCAACATTCTACAACAGGTTTTTGCAGGGGGGAAAGCCCCCCTGCACCCCCACTTGGGGGGCTGCGCACACCCCTACTTATATATATATATATATATATATATATATATATATATATATATATATATATAAACTCTGAGATTGCACTACATTGAGGAAAGGGCACATTTCCCGATCCCCACTACAGTGCAATCTGCACTACCTTGTCGAACTTTGCTATAGCGAATGTTCGCTATTGTAAGGTTCCACAATACCGTGACTGCACTTCCGGTTCTACTACCTGAATTTCGCAGATTGGTTGAGCGCACACAGTGCAAGCACCAATGTGATAGTAAACCTACTGTATATATGTGCATGTTATACACACACACACTCATATATATATATATATATATATATATATATATATATATATATATATATGTGTGTGTGTGTGTGTGTGTGTGTGTGTGTGTGTGTGTGTATACTATATATATTAGCAGCACTTTGTGGGAGGGAACTGATGTTTGGATTGAAGAACACAAGAAGGGAAAGTCCCCTGTTTGAATGCTTTTGATTTTTGCAGTGAGTTTCAATATTTACTGTTTTCTTGTTAGATTACACTTAAATGCTCTTGCCTTTGAAAGATGAAAATTAGTTTAGCAATTTGTAGTCATGCAGTCCACTTACATGTAAGCTGGAGATCACAGTCACTCACGGCCAAGAGAAAAGTACAGTTTTGTACTTACCATAAATGTAGATGTTAGAGTGTATACACTGCTGCAATCATTACACTTGGGTTATCCTGCCGTCAGGTGTAACACGATGAACATCATATTAATCTGAGTATAACAGCCCCTCAACACTATGACCTTGCTGTAGTGGAAGGTATAGGGAATTGATGCCGCTGTGATCCTTAGTTCTAAGTCATCTAAAACTCTGTTCCCTTGGCACATTCAACCTTGGCAAAACTGGCCCTAAACAAAAAACAATGCAAAATAGAAATTTCATGATGGTTTAAATAAAGACTCAGAACAGCATACACACAAAAAGGATATGGGGACTCACTAGTGGTGGCAGGATTTGGGTGATGTTCACCAGCAAGCATTTGGTGGCCAGGTGACCTATTAGTGTAGCCCAACATGGCCTGAAAAAGCTGTGTGGAATGTCTTTGTGGGATCAACTCCTGCATTTAGGTTTGAAAGTGATGCCAATTTCAATGCAGGTAAGAGACTCAAGGAGTAGGACAAACCAGCCCCTTTTGTTAACTAATTTTACTTAATTTCTTATTTATTTTGTTTGCTAAAGAGGTAGTGTCATTAAACACGTGCACAGTTTCACAGGTGAAATGAGAATACTACTGTCTCTGTCTCAGGTTTAAGTGTTAACAATTTTTATTTGTCCCCTAGAAAGCTTCAGCCTGAATCATCACTTATTTATGAAATAAAACAGTTGATGATTTGCCTGTAGGTTGTACAGACTCAAGTGTTGTATACTTTGTATACTTTGTGATTGCATGGACTATTCTGTTATAGCACTCTGGTTACAGGTTCATTGTCAATTGCACCATAAACATTGAAGGACACTAACAAAGAGACAGACTCTGATATTATTGAGAAGTTACTAAAACAAAAGCATCTTAAGGTAGATAGCAATAATCTGCAGGAATTTTCCATTTGTATCTCTCACATACCTCTTGTTTACAAGATGTGAAGAAGATGTTAAAACAGAGAATGAACCAATAAAATGTTTACCAGCTGTCCAAGCTGCTGAATCCCTTACAAAGGCACACTATGAGCACCTGCAAGAATGCATGGATTGTGCTATCCCAAGCAAAACCAAGACTCACTCCTCCAAGAAAAGGAAACCAGTCTGGTGGACCCTTGCCATAAACAAGCTACACAGCAGAAGGAGGAAACTAGTACAGAAAAGAGTAAAATCCCAAGAAGGAAAGACATCCCTGATCAGTATCAGCAAGAAACTACGATCCCTCATAAAATCATCCAAAGGTAGCTTCGAAAGAAAAATTGCCAAGGACTCCAAAGATAACCACAAAGCGTTCTTTAGCTATGTCAAGACCTTAAGTGGAAACTCAGATCTGCTCTGAGTTAGTGCAGAATGGCACAAAATACACTGAACCGACTGATATTACCAACATTCTGGCAGACAGGTTTAGTGCAAACTTCACCCCCCTCTCACCCCCTAAAGGGCCCATAACCATACCAGAAGAATGTAGAGCCCCAGCAATCACTGACACACAGGTTAAAACAACCCTATCCACAGCCAAAAACACAGCTTCAATGAGACCGGATGGTGTCCCAGGCTGTGTCTTACACGAACTCTAAAACGAACTAACCCCTCACCTAAACACACTGTTCAAACTCAGCCTCTCTACAGGCTACATACCCATAGAGTGGCGCACAGCAACAGTTATCCCGTTCCACAAAGGTGAAGCCACAATGGACCCCTGGAACGATCGCCCTACAAGCCTGACTAGCCTGGTCTGCAAGGCTATGGAGCTCATCATCATGGAACTCATTAACAGAGACACTGTGAACCTCCAAACAGTGGACCCTACCCAGTTTGGCTTTGTTAAGGGCAGATCATGCCTCCTAAACCTGGTGGACTTCTTTGAGACAGTTACCAAGGCTTTAGACGAGGGAAAGGAGGTCCACACAGCCTACCTAGACCTCACAAAGGCTTTCAACACCATTCCCCATTCTGGTATTATAGACAAGCTCACCAGCCTGAACATAACCCCCTACATCACGAGATGGGTTGCCAACTGGCTCATGGATAGAACCCACACGGTGAGAGTTGCAGGCTCTAGGTCCGACTCTAAACCAATTACAAGTGGTGTCCCCCAGGGCTCAGTCCTGGGACCCCTCCTGTTCGGTATATACTTCTCAGAGGTACAGGCAAGCACAGGAGGACTATGGCTGACCAGGTTCACAGACGACTGCAAACTGGGGGCCATAACTGACTCTCAGGCTGATACAGACATCCTCCAGAAGGGTCTCACTGAGACGGATACCTGGTGTCAAAATCATGGCTTCAAGCTAAATGGCAAAAAGTGCATAATCATCCCCTTTGGAAAAAACAAAGTACCCGCGAACTACCACATACATGATAGTCCCTTAAATATAGAAAATGTAATAAGGGATCTGAGGACCCAAGTAGATAGTAATCTCTCCTCTGGTAATCATATTGCTAAGGTAGTTAGAAAATCCTTCTATGTGACCCACCTAATCACAAAAGGGTTTGCATCTAGAACAAAAGAGGTTATTGTGCCCCTCTACTCATCAGAACCATCATAGAGTACAACGCCCCATTTGGGATGTACCTTACAAGACACCTGCAACAGTTGGAAAGACCACAGAAGTACCTCACCAAGACAATTACTGGCCTCAAACAGATGCCCTATGCAGCCCGACTGAAGAAACTCCAGCTGTACTCAGTTGCATACCACCTTCTCAGAGGTGATCTCTGCCTGACATACAAGACCATGTCCAATCCAGAAATGATGGACATGCTCCACCTAAAAAAAAAAAAACAAATCCCCGAGAGCCACACGCTCTAGGGATCTAAACCTCACCATAACGATAAATAAAACTTGCTGGAAGGATAGATTCCTGTCCCAGAGACTCCCCATACTTTGGAACAGGATTTCAATCTACATTAGGCAGAGCCCCTCACTAACACTCTTCAAGAGAAACCTTGACGAGTGGATGGGAAACAGAAAATTTACTCCGGGGATCACTGCAGTGGCTCTGCTGGACAGAGGCACAGGGAATTAATCTAAGGGGGCAGTGAAAGCCAACACATTCTGGCTAGGCTTACATATGCCCTTGGGCAGATAGCCTAGTACTTACCAATGAACCTATAAGCTAAATTATCATTAGGCCGATATCTGGTCTTGGATTTGTCTCCAAGGGGCTTCTTGTTGATAAAAGACTATTTATGAGTTTTCCAAAAAAGACAAAGACTTAATTGAACAGTGGAAAAAAGTCAGGTTTGACAAAACTAAATAATGGCTTTAAATTTTAGTGGAGCTTGATGCAAAGAAGTACAAATAGGTCATGAACTTAAAACAAGTAGAGCCAGACCTAAATCAAGATGTGAACCCTCATTTTTTTAAATAAAGACAATAAAACTTGGTAATAATTGTCCTAAAATTGAGGCTGAAATTGTAAGATGAAATAAGAACAAACTGAAGTGGGATAAGAAAGATCATGGGCAGAATTTACTGTGTTCAAGACAATGGTGTCAGCAACACCAGACATATGACCAACATCCCAATGACTGAGCCAGACATAGAACAGCAACAGACACGAGGTCAGTATTATCTAGTGGTAACACTGCCAGTAGAAATCCAACCAAGGGTGCATTTCTAGCAGCAGACAGTTGCAAGAGGAGGTTTTCAAGGAAGCTGTTTTCAGCACTGACATAGACACTGATGTACTGCAAGTAACAGTCATTCAGATATTGAATCTATATTAAACTCAGTTAACAAATGACTGTAAAAGTTTGTTAATGAAATAGTTTAAACTTGATTTTAAGTGAATATTTCAGGCAAGGAAGTTATAATAGAGTCAGGCCTGTGGTCCATGACAATGAAACTGGCATTTATGATAATGTTGATGGTTTATTAAGTCCATCAATCTATTCCTTAAAATGGGTATACGTTGATTTAGACAATACATAATGAAAAAGAAAACTGTGATGCTTTAGACAGGGAAATTTTAAAACGCTATTTTGAAGTCATAACAATTTCCTTTCACCAGAAAACAATGTGACCATTAAAATGTTTGAATCTGTTAGCAGACAGGACATTGGGGCTCAATTGTTTAAACTTATGAAATAATAGAATATTACAATTTAATAAATATTAGATGGGAAGTTCTTAATCTACTACAAAGTAACAATAAAGAATCTGTGATATGTAAAACAGAAAATATGGGCAATGTAGTTATTTTAACTAGAATTTATCACTTAACATATATGGTACTATTTTGAATAATTTGATTGAATATTCACACTTGACAACTAACCCTTGAAATCATTTCAGGAACTGTTGAACTGTTGAATCGTTACCATTTGGTGAGCTTGTTAGATCCAGTGGAAATACCTCATCTAAAATTATCTGCCAAAGAAATACCATAACAGATGACCGGATGTGGGCCATCAACAATCCTTTAGGAGACTGCACAGGAAAAGTACAATTAAATAGGAAAACAGGCACTGACTAACTGTTTATGAGTTGGCAGATGGAAATGACGGATCAGGAAAAATGTCATCTTAGATGTTGGACAAAAAATGATTGTGTCACCACTAAGTGTACAACCTCTTCGAAAGTTAGAGAAATAATTTCGAAATGCTGGAATATTCTGATGGCAAATCAGTTTCTTAAATAAAGTTTACCCTTTAGTCTTGTATTGTCCTACAGAAGAGCACTGACTATGGGAAAATTGTTGCCATTCAAAGCATCCTCGGATGCCAGAAGTATGTACAGAGTGGGCATGTATAGGTTTATCTCATCAACACCTCTGAGCTATGGAATGTCACATGTCTATCAGCCCACACACATCCTTACATTCCTGACCATTTTCTGAAAATTCAAGTTAAAAAGTAAAAAAAAAACAAACAAATGAAAATATCTTGTGAATAGTAAATGCTACAAAAAAAGGTCAAAACCATTATACTATGACTAAAAATTCTTTATGGTGTCAACAATGTAGTACTTCAAAGCCTTTACCTTTATGCAATATTATAATACACTCTTATCCAGATACATGTTTCTTTAAAGTTTCACAGTCAACTTTTACATCATGGAAACTGTGCAACCTATGCCATATAGTGTCAAAGCACATTTGTTCAGGGAACTTGAACTTTCACATGACAGCAAACAATTTATAAGTGCTTTTTTATTAAGGTATCTGCATAAACTTGAAAAGTTATGCCTTTATATAAATAAAAAATAGCACTGAGTATTTTACAGTGCAAAATATGAAAGACATTTTTTTCAACAATATGTAATGTTTGACTTGATGACCTGCAGTAGTTTATAAGTCACTTTGTTTTGTAAATATGAATGCAAATATGGAAATATTTCATATTTTATAATTACTAGAAAACAACTAGTGATATCTCCACTACAGTGTATTGTATATGAACGGTGACAATGTATTGTTCTGTCTCCAACCATGACATTTCATAGTGCACTCCTTAATAAAATGTAACTCTCAGTTTATGAAAGTATGAATTTAAATATGAAACCACAAGTAAATAAGTGACAAACAGCAATTAATATATTCATTGCAGGGCATCTCAGGTTGACACAACTAGTGTCATTTTTTATTTGCATCCTACCCTTTCTTATGCTGCCTATTATTAATAGGCAAGTCACTTGAAGCCATTTCCAAAAATGTCTGGACACCATATGCAGCTATGGGTGTTAAATAGAAGTATACAAAAAAGGGTGTTATAGGCATGAATGATTTCATGCATTATAATCTATATACGACAGTTTTTAGTGTAGATCAAGTTCTGTATATTAATTTGAAAAAAAATGGCATTAAAGACTTTTTTCAGTTACAAGCCTGAGATGGCGACATATGGGATCTTCTATTCTTTTATAACACTCAAATGGCATACTTTACAAACATGCAAGATGCTTGAGAAATCTGTTCAAGAACATGTCTATGTGATATAAGGAATGATAACCCCATAAGCAGTGTTGCCAATTACGCCAATGAATTCCCTGACGGAAAAATAGTAGATTTCAAGTACATGGATGGTAGTGGCAGTAAAGTGTTGGTTTATGTTGTATTCAGAATAAAATCCTATAACAGATGTGATATTATGGCAGTATATGAACAGCATATATCATTATTGAATTAAGGTTTTGCATTGTATTCAACAATTGTGAATTAAGTATTGCATTATTATGGCAACAGATTGTTAGTGCTTAAATAACATTACTGTCTCTTTAAATGTGCTTAAATGTATTTAAATATGCTTAACTGATGTTAATATACTATGGTAGACTGCTATATAAAGGCTGAATTTGAAGAGTTAAGAAAATGCAGTTGTGTTGGGAGGCTGTCATAAATGTAGAGGCTCCTTGTATTGTTCACTGTTGCAGTCATCACATATGGTACGATTCCCAAAATAAATAATGCAGAGGGGGACTTCACAGTAAAAAGGAAAAAAAAAAATCAGGATATTATATCTTTCAGGATAACAGAGGCATATTCTGCCCTACAGAGTCTTGAGAGGGTATGAACTGAGGACAAGGTGATTGTTTCTATGGTACACTGAGCACTAACCCCCCTGAGACGTGTTGCTTACAGTGGCTTTAGGTTTAACTTCTCCAAGTCTTTTGGTTTTCTAATACCATGTTTAAAATGGACCTCATTCCTAAGTTAGCATCCTACAAGAAGGTGTAACACAAACAAATGACTGGTGTCAAAGCCATAGACTAAAACTCAACATAAAGAAATGCATTACTTTGCCATTTAGAAGTCTACCCTAGCTAATTACTCCATTGATAAAACACCCTGAGCAGATCCGGCAGTTAGGGATCTGGAAACATATATAGACAGTAATCTGGGCTTCGACCAGTACATAGAAAGAGAGTAAAAAAATCATTCCATGTCACCCAACTTATAAGCTAGGGTATGGCATCCCAGTCAAAAGAAGTTATAGTACCACTCTACTCAGCCCTTATCAGACCCATCATTTACCTAACCAGGCACTTAACAGTTGGAATGCCCTCAAAGGTTCCTCATCAGGATAATACAGGTCATGAATACCCTATCTTACACAGATCACCTTAAGGACCTATCTCTTTACTAAGTTTCCTACAGGTTACAGAGAAGTGCTCTATACCTGGCATATAAGACATCCTCAGATCTGGCTGTGATGGCTCTCCTGCACGTCTGCAAAACAAACAGCACCCAGAAACACTAGCTGCAAGGACCTGAATGTATCCTGTGACATAAACAGAATATGCTGAAGAAACTGATATGTCTCTCAAAGGGTCCCAGCAATATGGAATAAGCTCTCCATCCATGTGAAATAGAGTTTGCCCTTTAGGTCCAGTATGTCCAGGAAGGCTAGAGGGAATACTACATGAAGAAAGCCTTAGAATGTTACTATTTTCAATTTAGGAATGATAAAAATATTTAAAAGAAACACAGCCAGTTTGGGTTTCCATGCACCTTTTTTCTTCGCACTAGAAACAGTTTGGAGTAAAAGCCTTTATTTTCTTCTTGTTAAGGCAGTCTGTCTATGGGCTCTTGCTCCAGTACATTCCTCAACATTGGAAGCACAAGAGTTAGATGATCTCTTTTAACAGAAGGGATTCCTCTGCACTTTGGGTAAATTGGAAACTGCACTCTCCACAAAAGACTCTTCAGCGAAGATGAGGTCTTTGTCCAGAAGTGCATTCAGGAATTCCACATTCACATAGCCTGTCAGGACCTTTCATGACACAGCAAGAGCACCATATCTATATTTATGCAGTAGTTACCAACACATAACTCAAGCATCTCCTACGTCAGATCCTTATCTGAAATCCTCTCTGCATTAGCCCTTACTTTCTCCAGGAAAGATTGCTCATAAGTTAAACATGTGGGTCTGGCAGTACAATTATCTGAAGGACAGGGTAGCAGAAGTGTAAACTTTCCTCCTAAATCTGTTGAGTATTCTACTCCCCTGTCATTGGGAACTGGGTCCCTGGATGGAGCTGAAGCAGATTATTTCCTGCAATCCATGGACATCACAGCTATATCAGGTAGAAGATTCTGTACAACCACGTTAATTTTAAATAGAAGCTAGTGACTTTACTTCGACTGCAGAGTATCTTCCAAGAAATAAACTTGCACTAACTGTAATCAACAGGACATGAAAATTGCTATCCAAATATTTTTACATGTGCACCTCATTTAATCCTTACTAGAACTTTGTATATGACTGCAGTTTGTCATACAGCATTCTTCATACTCACCAGGTAGCATGTGTACCTCATTTAATCCTTACTGGAACTTTTTATATGACCGCAGTGTGTCATACAGCATTCATCATACTCAATACTCACCAGGTAGACACAGGAGTAGTATTCTGATGGGCTTCATGACTGTTAGAAGAGCAGGAAACAGCAGACCTAGTAGTTAACTAAATTTGCTGCAGTTGTTCTGTAAAAACAAAACAGGTAAAGTGTTAGTATATATGTATATATATATATATATATATATATATATATATATATATATATATATATATTGTTTTAATGAATGAATAAAGTACAGTCCTTTAAACATCTAAATCCGTTACAAGAAGTCCTGCCTATTGTTTGTTTGCTCACCTCACTGGCCGGCCATCTTGTGTACTTTTGGACAGCTCCATCAATGTATTTAGATTATCAAGTAGGTTAACAAGTTCTGATATGCATATCAACAGTTTTCCATGCATTACACTACTGTACTAGGTTGAGAAGTGGGTGCTAGACTACAAGATTTCATGAATCTCTACTTGGTCATTCTTTGCTTTCAGAGGCAGGGCTATAGCTTTACTTAAGTACAACAGAGAAAACAACTGACTGAAAATCAGCAACCTGAAAGCAGTTACCTCAAGGAGAAATTAATAAAAATGCTCTTGGATAAAATTGCACAGCAGTTTCATGTAGGAAATTTAGGTAAGGGGAGGGGCAGTATAAACATTCCATGCATTTATCACCTAAATCATACTAATGCACACAGCTCCTTCAGGCACACTAGTAACAGCTGGTTAACACATGATGGGCTTTATATGCGGCAACATTCATTTGGGAGCTTAAATCCCTAGAGGTAGTATTACTTGACGTACCCTGGACAAGACTGGAAATGGCATACCAAACTTTATCAATTTGGTTCCAAAACTTTAGTGTCCACTTCATGCTGATGTGTCAGGGTGCCTTTCTGTTCAGTATTCTGCCAACAAACTAAAGCATTTTATTTTTACTGAAAGAAAGTAGGTGCATTTATCTGCATGGGACATTTGAGTTATCTTTTTATGAGTATTTTTTACTTTCTAGTTATCTAAGTACTGTGTTACTGCACCATTGATAATGCCATAAACCTCTTCTCTATTTCTACCCCATTCAACTCTTCTTAGATTGTCACTCCAGCCACCATTACTTAACAACTTTCTCTTTGCTAGCAGTTTGTCCACTACATCGATTATTTATTTATTTGCATTTGTTTACTGGGAGGTCTACTGGGCCAAAGTGAGCCCGTTTTCAGTACAGGCTGGGGGAAAAAAGCTCCAAAAACAACATGACAAAGCTACAGAATCAAAATACAGAAATCAAGCAGTTATGGCAAAGAACACTACATTACAGAACAGATGATACAATAAAATATATAATACTAGTTATACAGATGTTAGATTTTAAGTATGCAAGCCAAACTAGAATATAATTGATGACTTGGGATAATAGTGAATGTGTGAACAATACAGTATTGCAGTTCTGCAGTAGAGAGGGGAAGACAGAAAACAGCAGATTACAGATACTGAGAGTGAGGGACAGCCTTAGAGCTACTGCTATCTAGGCATCAATACCGAATAGAAGATATGGTAGGTAACTGATATAGTAGGTTATGTGTGCCTGGGTGACACATGTTGGACATAGTAAGCTGGAAGCTCTGAATGTATATATGAAGAGTCTGAGCCATAAGTGAGATGGGGAGGAAAAGTAGGAAGGCTAGGAATACTGTTTTTTTTTTAGTCAGTGCTGGTACATGTACATAGCCAATGGGAGAACAGGTGTTGTTTCACTGATGTGTTATAGCATTCAGGGTTGCTAGTAGACCTAACTGAAGGAGGGAGACCACTCCATAGTTTTGCTATAGCATATGGGTAATGCATTTGACTGGTGGAAAGATTAGGTTTTGCTACATTAAGGAGCATCTGATTGACTGATTGCAGAGGTCTAATTGGGTGATACATAGTGAACTGAGAGGAGAGGGCAGGACAACTAGAAACCTTATAGATTAGCTTATGACCTATGGCTAGTTGCAGGCATGTTAGATGTTGGGGAAGTTCTAGCCAGTTTAGACAATGGAGTGAAGCACAGTGGTGGGAGGAGTGTATAGTGCTGGCTACAAATTTTGCAATTTTATTGTAGCATGAGTCCAGTTTGGATTTAAGAGAGGACTGTATATTAGTAAGGAGAGGTGTACCATCGAGCAAGGATGGAAGTAGAAAGGAAGAGCCAAGAGATGGACTTGCAGCATAGGTGAGGAAGTGTTTGTGCCTGTACAAGATGCCTAGTTTCTGATGATTATTTTGATGTTTGTGTTAATATGATGATTGAAAGTTAGGTGTTCATCTATGATGACCCCTAGAAGTTTGGTATATTTGACTACTTCGAGGCAAGTGCTGTTGAGTGAGTTGCTGGTAAATTCATTTTTGGTTAGGAGTGTTGTTTTTTTGGTGGGTGAATAACATGAGTTTGGTTTTATTAGCATTTAGGGCTAAATGGTTATTATACATCCAGGTTTCAGTGGAGGTGAAGGCATTTTGGGTGAGTGTAAGTAGTTCTGAAGTAGACTTGGTCATGCAGATGATGGTGGAGTCATCTGCATATTGGATGACATTGGCATGGGGTATGCTGTTCTGGAAATCATTAATCAAAATGCTGAAGAGCAGAGGATCTAGTATGGACCCTTGTGGACCTCGAGTACTGCTGTTGAGGAAAAGAGAGAGGGATCGGTGCCATCTGGCTGCTTGTTGTCTATCTGTACGGTATTTGGAAAACCAGCCTAGGGTAGGGTGAGATATGCCTAAATTGGAGAGTTTGGTCAGAAGAAGCAGGTGAGAGACAGTATAAAGTGCCTTGGAAAGGTCAAGAAATAGTGAGGAGACAAGGTCTCCTGAGTTTCAAGCATGGATGATTGTGTCCAAGAAAGATATAAGAGCAGTATTGGTGTTATGACTAGGTGTAAACCCATGCTGAGTTGGGGAGAGGAGGTTGCGGTGTAGTAGGTAGTTAAGTAGTTGGCTATGGATACATTTTTCCTGAATTTTGGAGATGGGATAGAGGATAGCAATTGGGACGGAAGTTAGATATATCATTATTGTAATGTAGTAGTCTTGTTTGTTTTTGATGACAAGTTGCTTTACTTGATTATGCAGTTGTTTGTATTGAGTGAAGTCTGCAGGGTTTTTACTTGTATGCCATAATTTCCAGGCCTTATCCCTAGTTTTCATAAGTTGTTTGGTGGATTTGTTAAGCCAACTGGCCTGGCTGACTTTCACTCTCCTATGCTGGAGAGGAGCGAGATTGTCTAATACATGGGGGAATGCTGAATTAAAGAATTCAACAGCATCATTCAGTGGTAGGACTTTAAGTGGATGCCAGTTGATATTTTGTAGGGTATCATTAAAGGTAGTTGGGCAGAAATGGGTTAATTAATGCTGTGTAAACTGCTTCACTTTTACCATTCCTTAGTTTCATATAAAGCTCATTTGTGTTACTTTGTGTCTATTATCTTATCTCTGAAACTCGATACGTACTGTTGATAGTTACTCTCATATTCTATCTCTCTTGCTCTCCTTTCTCCAACTGTTCCTCCTACCATTCTGCCCTGGCCAAATAAAGCAACTAGAGGCAAAGTCGCTTTGATTTTAGTAATTCTCTTGATGTACAATGTTCATCCCTGTTGCTATGCAAGATTACCATTGACACTTAGAACTGGTTGGTGCAGACTGTATCTCAGCATATGTAGTATACGTGATGCAATGTACCCAACTCCCATCACTCATAATACATTTGGGTTGCGTTTTAATAAAGAGATTTCTAAACTTTTTATTAAGCCACACCCACCACAAATCTACTAACTTCCCAGTGATGTCAGGGCTAGCTTTGCATTAGGTTATTTCTGTAATCTTAACAAAGTTGGCTGCCCCATGCATGTGAACAGGTACATAAATTGTAGTTTATGGATGTATCTCCACATTAACCCAACCTTGACGTAAAGAGCCAGAAAGGACAACTAACATTAGGATATGAAAAATGTAACTTTTCAGCAAAGATGCAGGACATAAATAAAACGAATGAAGGGGAGGAAAATGCATAAAGGTACTGCAAGCTCTGTATTCTGTGGTGCAAAACTTAAGTAAGGAATCTGTACCAAACCACACTAAAGTACAGTTGTGTACCTACCATAAATGTAGATGTTCGAGTGTATTCACTGTTGCAGTCATTACACTTGGGTTATCCTGCTGGCAGGCTACCCGCAGTCGGCCCGAATTCCAAAGTCCTGGTCCGGCGTCGGTTGCTGTTGCCTCTTCCCTGACGTCAGTGCGACAGGGGTATATAAGTTGCAGCCGATGCCATTTTCTTCAGTTTTTCTTGCTCCAGATGTCAGGTGCCCCCAAAAGGGTAGGCTAAATAAAACATTGCTTATAAAAAGCATGCACTAAAATAAACATTACCTTCATCTACAAGCAAATACACCACATAGGTTGTAAAGAATAGAGAAGTACAGATAAGTCCCAGCAAAGAAAGGGGGATGGAGGGTGGGTAACCTGGACTGCAACAGTGAATACACTCGAACATCTACATTTATGGTAGGTACACAACTGTACTATGTTCATCGTGTTTCACTGTTACAGTCATTACACTTGGGTTGAATCCCAAACCTGAGGTTGGGCGGCTGGATCTAAAAAGAATTAGGAGTGGCTATGAGGCCCTGCAGAACTGCAGCGGCAAAGCCTGCTCTGGATTTAGAGTAAAGAGGTAAGTGGTAGTGCTTAGTAAAAGTGTGCACTAAAGTCCAAGTTGCAGCCTCCAAAATATCCTTGGTTGGTACTCCTCTCAGGAAGGCTGTTGAGGTGGCAGCTGCCATGGTGGAATGTGGTCTAATGCCCTTAGGAACTGATTTGCCATGTCGTGAATAGCAGAAACGAATGCAGTGTCCTATCCATTTTGAAATAGTCTGCT
Source organism: Protopterus annectens (assembly GCF_019279795.1). Taxonomy (NCBI): domain Eukaryota; kingdom Metazoa; phylum Chordata; order Ceratodontiformes; family Protopteridae; genus Protopterus; species Protopterus annectens. Next base: position 1,797,041,304 of record NC_056728.1, on the reverse strand, counting down.
TTGAGATAGCCTTTCCTTGTGATTCTGCAGCATATGCCACTAAAAGTTGCTCAGTCTTTCTGAAAGCTTTAGTTTTGTCCAAGTAGAAGCGTAGCTGTCTGTGTATGTCCAAAGAATGCAGAAGTCTCTTCCCTTTATTCTGTGGGTTGGGTAAAAAGTAGGCAAATGAATGGTTTGGTTAAGAGCCACAGTGGAAACTACCTTAGGCATGAATGTTGGGTTTGTCCTTAGAGAAACCCTGTCCGGATGGAAGATAATAAAAGGTTCCACATCCATTAATGCCTGTAACTCTGAGACTCTTCTTGCTGAAGTTATTGCTAGGAGCAGAGCTGTTTTCCATGATAAGAATTTTATCTCAGCTGTATTGGCTGGCTCAAAAGGAGGCAGTGTGAGTTTTTCCAAGACAAAATTGAGGTCCCATGCAGGTACTGGTGCTCTCCTTGGAGGTCTTATGTTTTTGGCCCCCTGAGGTACTGTCTAAGCAATGGATGTGAAAAAATAGGTGGGTCCGTATTGTAATGAGCTGAAATGGCCGAGGCATGGATCTTAATTGATGAGAAGGATAGGCCTTTGTCCAGCATCTCAGGTGGATATTGTAAAATCTGAGGAATATTTGGAACAAGCGTGTCAAATCCTTGTGCCTGGTTCCAAGCACAGAATCCCTTCCATTTTTCTGCATAAGATTTTCTGGTGTGGGCCTCCTGGCCTCCAAAATAACATCCATCACCGCTTTAGAGAGAGGTGTATTCTGAATGGTTACACTATCCGCCATGCAGCTAGATTTAGGGTTCTGAGTTGGCTGTGCAGGATTTGATTGTTATGTTGGGTCAGTAAATGGGGAATTTGAAGCAATGTCCAGGCTGGGCCTTGAGAAAAGCTCCTTAGGATTGGGTACCAGTGTTGGCGTGGCCAATCCGGGGCAATCAGTATCATTTGTGGCTTCTCTTGTCTGACCTTTAGGAGTACCTTGGGGAGGAGAGGCAGTGGAGGAAAGGCATAAACTGTAAGGTTGTCCCAGCTGAATGACAAAGCATCCACTTTCCATGCTTGTTTGTGATAAGTCCTTGTGCAGAATCTCTGAAGTTGGCAGTTGTGAGGGGAGGCAAAAAGATCTATGTCTGGGCATCCCCATTTCCTTGTTATCATGTTGAAGATTTGTGGATCTAGTTTCCGCTCGTGAGGATCCATGAGGTTTCTGCTTAGTTCGTCTGCCAGAGCATTTGTTTTTCCTGGTAGGAATTGCGCTTTTGTACTTGGTAAGTCAATGCTGTGTTCCACAAAATCATGGCTTAAATGCAGAGGGGGTAGGAATGTGTGCCCCCCTGCTTGTTTATAAACCACATGACTGTGGTGTTGTCCATCTTTATCAGTAGCTGTCCTGGATGAAGTCCTTGAAGGCTGTCAGGGCATTTTGTACAGCTAGCATCTCTTTTTGATTGATGTGAAGATGCCTTTGGCTTGCGGGTCATGTGCTCTGAATACATTTTCCTGCCATGTGGGCCCCCCAGGCATAATCTGATGCATCTGTTGTTAGTGTTTGCCTGGATGTGGGTAAAGTGAATGGCTGTCCCTTGTTGTGGTGACAAGCCTGTGCCCACCATCGAAACTCCTGTTGCAGGCAGGGAATGAGTGAAATTAACGATTCCAGGCTGTAGCAATGTTGAGTCCAAACATTTTTTAGATACCATTGTAGTTTCCTCATATGCAGTCTTGCATATGGAATTAGCAGAATGCAAGATGCCATGTAGTCCAGAGCCTGCAGAAGTTTCCTTGCAGATACTGGGTCTTTGTTGCCATGCTTTCGAAGTAAGAAGTCAGTTGCCTTTGTTTGTCTGGCGTGAGATAAGCCATCTGGGCAGTTGTATTTAAGCTTGCACCCAGGAATATTATCTCTTGAGTGGGTACTAGTTTTGATTTCTTTTCGTTTACTGTGTACCCTAGGCATATTAGTAATGTTTTTACAAACGCCAGATGCTTTAGTAGAATGTCTTTGGTCTCTGCTTAAATAAGGCAGTCGTCCAAGTAGGGATATATTTGAATTTCTCTTTGTCTGCAAAATGCAATTACTGGTGCCAGGCATTTTGTGAAGACCCTGGGCACAGTAGATAAGCCAAAGGGCAGTGCAGAGAATTGATAGTGCATTGAGCCAGCTATGAATCTGAGGTATCTTCTGCAAGACTGTCTGATTGGGACATGCAGGTATGCCTCTTTGAGGTCCAAAGTTACAAGCCAAGCCTTCTTGCCCAGCATGGGCAGAAGCTGCTGCAGAGTCAACATTTTGAATTTTGGAACGCCCAGAAAAGTATTTAGAATAGACAGGTCCAGAATTGGTCTCCATGCTTTGTCCTTTCTTGGTACTAAGAAAAGTCTTGAGTAAAATCCTTGTCCCTGCTCTTGCTCTGGTACTTGTTGAATGGCCCCCATGTCCATGAGGGATGAGACTTGTTTTTGTGCCTCTGCCCATTGATTTTTTGGCAGATCTGGCCAGCCGTTTGCCTTTGGTAGAGTATGGAAGTGGAACTTGTAGCCTTGTGACACTATGTTTAGAACCCACTTGTCCTGGGTTATGATGTGCCAGTTTTGAGCAAACTCTTTATTTTCTGCACAAGCAGGAAAGGAAGTTATTTTTTGTTTGAGGAGTTCCATGGTATGTTGCTGATATTTCAGCATATGGAACTGACAATTTAGTTCTCTAATAGCAAGAGTAGCAGAGGTGTATACTTTTTTACCCCATCTGTCTAATGCTTGGGAATCCCTATCTGAGGGGGTGGGATTCTTAGCAAAAGTTGCTTTAATTCCTTTAGGTCCTTGAGAGATAACCTCGGAGTCAGCAGTAGGATTTTTGAACATAAATTTGTGAGAGTCAGGGACTCTATAGTACCTGTCTGGTTTCCTGGGAGCAGGAGGGAGGCTGTTGGGAGTCAAACTGGATTCCATAAAAACATCATCCACAACATCCAGGACAGGAAGAAGGGCTAGAGGTCTGTGCTGTGAAATATCTAGAAATTCCCTGAGTCTCTTTTTTGACTGAGAGTAGTCCTGACATTCCCATTGGAAATGTTCCCTTAAGGTATGTAGGGTTTGCCCAAAGGAGAAGTCCTTGGGTGGAGAGGCTGAAGGGATGGATCCCTCTGCATCAAAATCCTCATAAGCTGAGAGGGGTTGCATATCTTCACGATCAGATGCATCAGAGTCATCGTACTCCTTTTCAGGTAAAAATTACTGGGGACAAATCTCTTTTTCTTTTGGAAGGGGTAGCCTGGCTTCCCCTGATAAGCATTATAAGGTCTTCCACCATTTTAAGCATCTGAGACTGAGGCAAGGAAGCAGGTGCTTGAGATTGGGTGGTCAGTTTCTTGGGTGTGGTTCGTACCCTGGGCCTTAGAAACTCGGTAGTTTTCAAAAGAATGGTAGAAGCGAAAGAAGTCGTCGGTCTGTGTCGAGAATCGGTAGTGCGAAGTACTTCCTCCGAAGCCGGTGCATGCTCACCTGCTCCGGACCCATCCAAGGTAGAGACTTCCGCAGGATCCTTAGTCGATGAAGAGTCTCATGGCATACCGGACTCTGAAAGGGTCTTAGTAGCAGCCTGCGATTCCACAGAAGTGGGCATCAGGGGCTGTGAAAGCACCTCACTGAGGACCGGAGAACTGACAACTAGCTTAATGGAAGCATCGTCAGCAGTTTTGGACCTGTGCAGTCTGTCTCTGTCTTTATTTTTATGTTTTTTCAGAAGTTCTGCTATCGGATGCCATATCAGAATTTGAAGATTGACAGTGAAAACATCTAGCTACAATAAGGGCCTGAAGACGTATAGTTCTGGCATTGAACAGAGCACAAAAGCGACAGTGGGGATGAACAGAGCACAAAAGCGACAGCGGGTACGAAGTGGTCTGGGCCTAAGCAAGTGATGCAATAGGAATGAAAATCTTGGTGTGGTATTTGCTTTCCACAGGCGAGACAATTGTTAACTTTTTCTGACATTTGTTAGAGCAAGAAAAAAGGATCCCCAATGGGGTACTTACCTTTAGAAGACTTCAACTTCAACTTTGGAAATGAAAAACTCAGGTAGCGGCCGACCGGCACTTGTGCGAACTGCTTCTGCTTTGGGCTCCTCGGCAAGAAAGACTGATGTAATGGCGTTGGCTGCCTTCATTTATAACACTGACGACCTGATGTCAGTCCTGGAGCGATGGCAACTGACGCAGAAATACTAAGCCTCTGGTATTTGAGCCAACTGAGGGCTACCCTGGCAGGGATAACCCAAACGTGATGACTGAAACAGTGAAACACGAAGAACATCTGTTAGTTGCTTACCTGGTCCCAGGATCCACCAAATCATACATGCACTTAAGTCATTACACCACAAGTACCAGTATGTTTCCATCATAGACCATGTAGGTGTAAATGACTGGAGAGTAACTACCCTGGACTAAATGAAGAGATCCATTATGGAGCTCTCAGACTGTGTGTCTCAGGCTGGTATGAGCCTAGTATTGAGCAGCAAATTACCATCACCATGGATGATACTGCAATATGAATAAAAGATGATTGATTTTAACAACTGTCTGTCTTTTTGGTGTCATTCTAAGGGGCTCCAATATTTATCAGTTTGGAAAGACATGGTTAACAGCCTACATTGCTTTGCCAAGGATGGTGTGCACATGTCCCTTCTAGGCTTTCAAACAGTGGATAAAATTTTATCCAACCCATACTGCCTTTTTTAGGCAATGCCAATTTGACAAACCTACCGATATAGTAAAATCAACTAAATTCAACCTCTAGGTGTTACTGCTCAATGCCAGGAGTCTAAATAAAATAAAAAAAAAAACACTCCCACTAAGCCTTTCTCATACTTGAGAATATAGACATCAGTAGCTGCATAGACAAGGGCTAAAAGTGCAGGTGTCTTGATATAGATCAATAACAAGCATACCTCTAATTTGGTCAAACAGGATGACATGCTGCAGTTCCTCCATGTGCAGATCACCATAGACAAATTACTGTACCATATCCCAGCCAGCTGTAGGTCACCTTCCATGTCCCAAGAAGCTCACAGTGCATACTTGGACCCACTGGAGACACTTACCATCCAACCAAACACCCTACTCATTGGAAACTTTAATTACCCCTCTATATACTGGGAACCCTGCACAATCTGAAATCTACAGACACAGAGATTCCTGAACTTTATAAATACAAATGCCCTTGACCAAGTAGTGAACACATCCATTAGAGGCTCCAACATACTGGACCTCATACTCACAAATATGGGAGAATGATGCATCTCCCCAATGTCTCGACCTTCCTGGAAAGGTCTGATCATAAAGGTGTCTATTTCATAATCAAAATGAACTCCATAACCCCTGTAAAACCAGTAGCAATTAGGAACTATTCCAAAGCAAACTACCTTTTATTAAGTGATGGTTTATCAAAATGCCCTTCCAAACCATGAGAACACAGTAGCCTACAATGAATTGCTATCAGAAAGTCTGTACAACCATGTTAATAGCTGCATAGAGGTTACTGGACCTATCAGAAATAAACCTAGAACTAGCCCCAGAAACAAACCACCATGGTGGCATCCCAAATTAAGCAAGATATACAACCAAAGGAAAAAATATGGCAAAAATTAGGAAGGGTAATTCTTATAAAGATAAAACCTCCCTTATCAATCTAAATATACAACTAAGAAGGGTAATTAGGTTAAAAAAGCCATTGTTGAGGTTAAGATAGCCTCCCAGGTGGAAAGATAACCATAAGGCCTTCTTTAGCTATGTCAGAAACCTCAAGGGCAGCACACAGCAATGTGCTGAACTAATGGTTAATTTTGCCACCATTCACTAAGCCTGGTGATATAGCGAACCTGTTAGCACACAAATTTATTTCCTGCTTTACATCCCCTGTCACCCCAGCCACCCGCTAGGGAGCATTTACTGACTGCGCTCACTAAAGCCAAGAACACTGCCTCAATGGGCCATGATAACATCTCCGGATGCCTTCTGAACCCTGTAAAATATGACTTATCAGGATCCCTGAAGTCACTACATAACTACAGTCTTAAAAACAGGGTTAGTGTAATGATAATGGGGGACTGCAATGGTCTTCTCCCTTCACATGGGAGGACCTTCAGCAGATCTTGGAAACTACAGACCCATTAGTCTGACTAGTCTTATTTGCAAAGTCATGGAAAGACTTACCATAGGCATTATCAACAAGGACATACCAGACTTCCAGACATTGGATCCATCCCAGTTTGACTCTATCAAAAGAAAGACATACTTACTGAAACTGGTGGATGTCTTTGAAAAGGTTACTAAGGTAATGGATGAGGAGAAAGTAGTGCATATGACCTACCTAGATCTGGGGAAAGTATTTTATACAATGTCCCTCTTGGGCATTGTCAACAAAGTTACAGAACTGGGCATAAACCCCTATGAACCTACTAACCTATGACCCTGATAATATGTTGTATAGCTAGCTCTCTCATGGAGAGGACTCAAGAGGTTAGGATTGTTGAGGCCACCTCAACACTGGAGTCCCTCAGGGCACCTGTGCTGGGCCAGCTGCTCTATGGCATCTACTTCTTGGAGGTCAAAGTGAATGTCAAATGCCTCTGGCTGACTATGTTTGCAGATAATTCCAAAGTGAGCGAGGTCACTGAATCCTCCAGAGAACAGAATACAGGAAGGTCAAACACAGACAAATGCTTTGGGCCAAAGATGGGTCTATGTTCAGCAATTGAAAAAATATTAAATTGAACAGCTGTACATCAAACATTATCCAATGAACAGCACTTTTAACAAACAGGGATGTCATCGAAAATAAAATCATCGAATGGCCATAGTTGGCCATCATAAAGGGACAGTGATCTTCTATTAGCTTACCGGTAAAGTACAGTTGTGTACACTTACCATAAATGCAGATGTTCGAGTGTATTCACTGTTGCAGTCATCACCTGTGGGTTATCCCTGCTGTGGTAGCCCTTGGCCAGCCCGAATACTGTAAATGGGGATGTAGGAGGGAAACCAAGACTGCAACAGTGAATACACTAGAACATCTACATTTATGGTAAATGTACACAACTGTACTATGTTCTTCATGTTTCCCAAAGCTGAGGTAAAGGGTGGAAGGATAGGTAGAGTCCTAGGTATGGGTCAGGAGGTCCTGCAGAATTGCAGAGGCAAACCCTGCCCTAAACTTGGAAAAGAGAGGTAGGTGGTAATGCTTTGTGAAGGTATGGACAGAGGTCCAGGTGGCCGCTTCCAAGATGTCCCTGGTAGGTACTCCTCTGAGGAAGGCAGTGAAAGTGGAGGTTGCCCTAGTGGAGTGGGTACGGATAGACTTAGGGATGGGTTTCCCATGCAGTCTGTAGCAAAAATGGATACAGTGTGAAATCCATTTGGAAATGGTTTGTTTGTCGATGGGCTTCCCTTCTGCCCCTGGGGCAAAGCTTACAAGAAGCTGGTCAGTTTTTCTGAATGGCTTAGTATGGTCCAGATAGTATCTGAGTTGTCTGTGCATGTCTAGTGAGTGCAGAATTCTTTCTCCCTTGTTTTGAGGGTTGGGAAAGAAGGTGGGAAGGTGTATGGCCTGGTTAAGGGTCACATCAGATACCACCTTGGGCATAAAGGAGGGATTAGTCCTCAGGGAGACTTTGCATGGACACTTATGAAGAGCTCGACGGCCATGAGAGCTTGAAGCTCCGAGACCCTTCTGGCTGAGGTGATAGCTAGTAGGGAGGCAGTCTTCCAGGAGAGGTACTGCAATTCTTGCAGAGGGGTAGGAATGTGTGCCCCTGCTTGTTTATAAACCACATGACTGTGGTGTTGTCCATCTTTATCAGTAGCTGTCCTGGATGAAGCCCTTGAAGGCTGTCAGGGCATTTTGTACAGCTAGCATCTCTTTTTGATTGATGTGAAGATGCCTTTGGCTTGCGGGTCATGTGCTCTGAATACATTTTCCTGCCATGTGGGCCCCCCAGGCATAATCTGATGCATCTGTTGTTAGTGTTTGCCTGGCTGTGGGTAAAGTGAATGGCTGTCCCTTGTTGTGGTGACAAGCCTGTGCCCACCATCGAAACTCCTGTTGCAGGCAGGGAATGAGTGAAATTAACGATTCCAGGCTGTGGCAATGTTGAGTCCAAACATTTTTTAGATACCATTGTAGTTTCCTCATATGCAGTCTTGCATATGGAATTAGCAGAATGCAAGATGCCATGTAGTCCAGGGCCTGCAGAAGTTTTCTTGCAGATACTGGGTCTTTGTTGCCATGCTTTCGAAGTAAGAAGTCAGTTGCCTTTGTTTGTCTGGCGTGAGATAAGCCATCTGGGCAGTTGTATTTAAGCTTGCACCCAGGAATATTATCTCTTGAGTGGGTACTAGTTTTGATTTCTTTTCGTTTACTGTGTACCCTAGGCATATTAGTAATATTTTTACAAACGCCAGATGCTTTAGTAGAATGTCTTTGTTCTCTTCTTGAATAAGGCAGTCGTCCAAGTAGGGATATATTTGAATTCCTCTGTCTGCAAAATGCAATTACTGGTGCCAGGCATTTTGTGAAGACCCTGGGCACAGTAGATAAGCCAAAGGGCAGTGCAGAGAATTGATAGTGCATTGAGCCAGCTATGAATCTGAGGTATCTTCTGCAAGATTGTCTGATTGGGACATGCAGGTATGCCTCTGAGGTCTAAAGTTACAAGCCAAGCCTTCTTGCCCAGCATGGGCAGAAGCTGCTGCAGAGTCAACATTTTGAATTTTGGAACGCCCAGAAAAGTATTTAGAATAGACAGGTCCAGAAATGGTCTCCATGCTTTGTCCTTTCTTGGTACTAAGAAAAGTCTTGAGTAAAATCCTTGTCCCTGCTCTTGTTGTGGCACTGGCTGAATAGCCCTCATGTCCACGAGAGATGAAACTTGTTTTTGTGCCACTGCCCACTGCTTGTGTGGCAGGTCTGACATGCCTTTTGCCTTTGGAAGGGTGTGAAAGTGGAACCTGTAGCCCTGAGAGATTATATTTAAGACCCATTTGTCCTGGGTGATCACGTGCCAAGTTTGTGAAAACAGTGCTAGCTTTCCCCCTAAGGGTGCTGCCAAAAGATAAATGCTTGGCATTGGCAGAGGGAAGTCATTGGGACTGTTTCCTATATGGCTGTGATTTGTCTTCTCCACTTTTGGAAGTTGAAGCACCCCATTGTTTGGGCCTGTATGAGCCCTGGGGCTGTTGTCTGCCTCTAGAGTGTCTGTATCTGCCTCTTTGTGGCCTGTCTGACACAGGAAAGGACCAATTCTTAGAAGGCCAGTTTCTGCTAAATCTGGGTGGCTGTACCTGTAAGAAATCATTTACTGTCTGCATATATTTAGCTTTATCCTCCATTTTCTTCAACACCTCTTCTGCCTTAACACCAAACAAAGTATCATGCTGTAATGGAGCATCCAATAATTTTGCTTTAACATGATCAGGCAGAGTCTGTTCCTTTAACCAAACATGCCTTCTAATGACAGAACCTGTAACAGCGGCCCTGCAAGAGGCCTCCAGTGAATCAAAACCACATTGCAAAGTATGCTTTCCCACTTGTTCAGCTGCATGCAATAAATCCTGCATTTTCTTATTCTCAGAACATTCAGAATTTGTCAACATTTTCTGTTTTAGAATAGACATTAAGTATTGCTGATATTTAAGCATATGAAACTGACAATTTAAAGCCCTTACAGCCAAGGTAGCAGAAGTGTAAACTTTTTTCCCCCATCTGTCCAGTGCCCTAGAATCTCTATCTGAGGGGACAGGGTTTTTTTGCAGTAGAAGCCTTGACCCCTTTGGGACCCTGAGATATAGTTTCCGGGTCAGCAGCAGGGTTTTTATATAGAAATTTATGAGAATCTGGAACCCTGTAGTATCGGTCTGGCTTAACAGGTGCAGGAAGTAAAGAGTCAGGAGACAGTCCGGACTCTGAAAATACATCATCTACAATGTCTAGAACAGGTGGAATAGCAAGAGGTCTGTGCTGAAGTAATAAAAGAAAGTCTCTGAGCCTTTTCTTAGATTCTGAGTAATCTTGGCTCTCCCGGTGGAAATGCTCCCTCATGGTATGTAGGGTTTCCCCCAAGGAATAATCCTCAGCAGGAGAAGCTGAAGGAATAGATTCTTCAGCATCAGAATCCTCACAGGGAGGAATAGAGTATCCCTGTTCTGAAGAGGAGTCAGAGGAAATGGAAACCTGATCAGAGGAATCATATTCAGTGTCTTGCCTAGGCCTCTTATCAGGAGGGGGATGGGAACCCCTGATCAAAGTAATTAGGTCTTCGGCCATTTTGAGCATCTGTTTCTTAGGCATGGAAGTTTGTCCTGGAGAATGCTGTACTTGTTTCCTTGTCTTTAAAGCTGTTTTAGTCCTTGTCTTGGATGCTGAAGTTTGCTTGATATAAAGCTGTGTAGGTCTGAAAACACCCTCAGAAGCCGATGCCTGCTCAGCGGCTCCGGACCCATCTGAGGGATTAGTTTCCGAAGGCCCAATACCTTGAGTATCCAGAGGCCTAGTTGTCGTCACGTGGGAGTCGGAGGCGGCCTGTAGCTCTGAGGTAGCGGGTGTCAGGGGCTGCGAAAGCGCCTCACTGAGAACCGGCAAACCGGCAACTGGCCTAGAAGAGGCTTCGTCATCGGTTTTGGACCTCGGATGCCTGTCCTTTTCTTTTTCCTTGCGCTTTTTATGAACTCCGGTCATCGGTTGTTCAGACAGCATTATACAGTTAAACCTTCGGCCAAAGTAATGAAAAGCAAAATCCTACTGACGCTTAATAGTGCGTTGACTAAATCTAGCACAAAACCGACAACTAGCAACGTTGTGGTCAGGGCCTAGGCAAGGAATACAGTAAGAATGAAAATCCTTATGAGGTATTTGCTTCCCACAAGAAATACAATTGTTAACTTTTTCTGACATCGGTCTGGAGCAAGAAAAAAGTTTCCCCAACGGGGTACTTAGCTTTATTGAAGACTTCGGATCTGAAATTCAATTTTGAAAATCTCAGGAGTCGGCCGACCGGCACTTGCGAACTGCTTTTGCTTCGGGCACTGCGCGGCAAGAAAGACTGAAGAAAATGGCATCAGCTGCAACTTATATACCCCTGTCGCACTGACGTCAGCGAAGAGGTGACAGCAACCGACGCCGGGCCAGGACTTTGGAATTCAGGCCGACTGCGGGTAGCCTGCCAGCAGGATAACCCAAGTGTAATGACTGCAACAGTGAAACACGATGAACATCCTTCTGTTACAAACATGCCTTCACCATTAAAGTTTACCAGATTACCAGATCTCTGTATACATCCCTGTATAACAAGGATCATCATATCTTATGATCCATATCCTGCAAACTACACTTTCTAATCACTATTTTCTCCCCCACCCCAAGAAAAGCCCTTTGACTGAAGAAGACTTACCATGTCACCAATATGGAAAAAAGTCACCAGCATTTACCAGTCCCTCTGACAATGTGGTAAACTTACATCCTCATGCCTTTTTCTTTCAAAAGGTGTACATTCCATACATTTATCATTTCTTCATTCTGACTGCAAATGATCATCCCCTATATGGACTGTTTCTGAATTTTTGGGTGTCTATGATTCTAGATTATAATTTTGTCCTTTGTCTTCTAAAATGTATACTCTGAAGAAAGTATTCATGATTATGACCAATATGCAGTGTCAAACATTACAGATACTTACGCCTTACTTTTTAGAAACATGTGTATTAATGTAAATCATTTCACTCTGACAGCCATCTAACTGAATTGCACCTACATTTCAAGATTGTCTCTGCCTTGGAGTCCTTGACCGCTGGCAGAGTTGCTCCTAACTTTTAAAACAGCAGGTTGGGAGGAGCGCTCCTGATCATCTTAGCTTTCCTCCTTTGTTCCGCTTCACAGTTTGACTGCACACCGCACTTTAGCTGTATCCTTATAAGTGATCCACAAATTCCAAGATGGCCCCTTGTACTCATCAGGTACAAGTATGGGACTTGAAGTATTTGACTAATACATTAAAATGTGTTTAGAATACACAGAGATGGAAGTAAAGCACAAGGATACAACACGCATCCATTGCTAAAATGAAATGTTATCAGCAGGAGTGATACCTACACAAAATGGAACTTAATGCAAAAAAAAGTACAGTTGTGTACACTTACCGTAAATGTAGATGTTTGAGTATATTCACTGTTGCAGTCATTAAATTTGGGTAATCCTGCTGGCAGATTGCCCTCAGCTGGCCTGAATTCCAAAGTCTTGGGTCCTGCGTCGGCTGCTGTCACCCCTTCCCTGACGTCAGGCCGTCAAGGGTATAAAAGAAGCAGCTGATGCCATTTTCTCCAGTTTTTCTTGCCCCAGATGTCAGGTGCCCAAAAAAAAGGGTAGCCAAATTTTATATATATATATATATATATATTCAGAAATACACCAATATAAATTTTACCTTCATCTACAAGCAAATACACCACATAGGTAGTATAAATCAGAGAAGGAAAGATAAGATAAGATCCAAAAGAAAAAAGGGGGAAGGCGGGTGGGTAACCTGGACTGCAAGTAATTGCGAAGAGCAGAGCTGTTTTCCAAGATAAAAACTTCATATCAGCAGTAGCAGCTGGCTCAAAAGGAGGCAGGGTGAGCTTTTCCAAGACATAGTTGAGGTCCCATGCAGGTATTGGTAGTCTCCTGGGGGGTCTTAAATTTTTGGCTCCTCTGAGGTACTGCCTTAATAAAGGGTGAGAAAAAAGTGGTGGCTCTGTATTGTAATGAGCCGAAATGACAGAGGCATGAATTTTTATTGATGAAAAAGATAGGCCTTTGTCCACCATCTCAGTTAAGTATTACAAAATCTGAGGAATATTTGGTACTGCTGTATCAGTTCCTCGTGCCTGGTTCCAGGCACAGAATGTCTTCCATTTTCCATAAGACTTTCTAGTACTAGGCCTTCTGGCTTCCAGAATGACATACATCACAGCTTTACTGAGAGGTGTTTTTTGTGTGACTACATTATTCACCATGCTGCCAAGTTTAATGTCCTGAGTTGGCAGTGCATGATCTGATTGTCTTGCTGGGACAGTAGTCGAGGTATCTGAGGTAAGGTCCAAGCTGGGTATAGAGATAAGTTTCTTAGTACTGGGTGCCAGTACTGGTGTGGCCAGTCTGGGGCAATCAGTATCATCTTTGGCTTCTCCTGTCTGACCTTTAGGAGCACCTTGGGGAGGACAGGCAGTGGCGGAAAAGCATATACTGATAGGTTTTTCCAGCTGAAAGATAGGGCTTCCACTTTCCATGCTTGTCTGTGATAAGTCCTTGTGCAGAATCTTTTTAGTTGGTAATTGAGAGGGGAGGCAAATAGATCTATGCCCGGGCATCCCCATTTCCTTGTTATCATGCTGAAGACTTGAGGATCCAGCTTCCACTTGTTGGGATCCATGAGGTTTCTGCTTAGTTCGTCTGCCAGAGTATTTTCCTTTCCTGGAAGGAATTGTGCCTGCAGATGTACTTGGTAAGTCAAAGCTGTGTCCCACAAGGTCATGGCTAGTCTGCAAAGGGGGTAAGAATGTGTGTCCCCCTGCTTGTTTATATACCACATGACCGTGGTGTTGTCTGTCTTTATCAGTAGTTGTCCCGGATGAAGTAGGTCCTTGAAGGCTGTCAGGGCCTTTTGAACAGCTAACATCTCTTTTTGATTGATATGTAGATGCATTTGGTTTGAGATCCATGTGCCCTGAATGCATCTTCCTGCAATGTGGGTTCCCCAGGCATAGTCTGATGCATCCGTTGTTAGTGTCTGCCTGGCTGGAGGTAATGTGAATGGCTGCCCCTTGTTCTGGTGACAAGCCTTTGCCCACCATCAAAACTCCTGTTGCAGGCAGGGAATGAGAGTAATGACTGTTTCCAGGCTGTGGCAATGTTGAGTCCAAACACTTTTTAGGTACCACTGAAGTTTCCTCATATGCAGTCTTGCATATGGAATTAGTAGGATGCAGGATGCCATGAAGCCCAAAGCCTGCAGAATTTTTCTGGCAGATAACTGGGCCTTTGTTGCCAACTTTTTGAAACAGGTAGTCAGTTGCCTTTGTTTGTCTGGCATGAGATAAGCCATCTGGGCAGTTGTATTCAAGCTTGCACCCAGGAATATTATCTCTTGTGAGGGTACTAGTTTTGATTTCTTTTTGTTGACTGTGTACCCTAGGCATGTTAGAAGTCTTTTCACAAACGCCAGATGTTGAAGAAGAATGTCCTTGTTCTCTGCTTGAATGAGACAGTCGTCCAAGTAAAGATATATTTGTATTCCTCTTTGTCTGCAGAATGCAATTACTGGTGCCAGGCACTTTGTAAAGACCCTGGGCGCAGTAGATAAGCCAAAGGGCAGTGCAGAGAATTGGTAATGCATTGAACCAGCCTTGAATCTTAGGTATCTTCTGCATGATTGTCTGAATGGAACATGCAGGTATGCCTCTTTTAGGTCTAAAGTCACAAGCCAAGCATTCTTGCCCAGCATGGGCAGAAGCTGCTGCAAAGTCAACATTTTGAATTTTGAAATATCCAGGAAAGTGTTCAAAATAGATAGGTCCAGTATCGGCCTCCAGGCATTGTCCTTTCTGGGTACCAAGAACAGTCTTGAGTAAAATCCTTGTCCCTGCTCTTGCTCTGGTACTTGTTGAATGGCCCCCATGTCCATGAGGGATGAGACTTGTTTTTGTGTCTCTGCCCATTGATTTTTTTGGCAGATCTGGCCAGCCGTTTGCCTTTGGTAGAGTATGGAAGTGGAACTTGTAGCCTTGTGACACTATGTTTAGAACCCACTTGTCCTGGGTTATGATGTGCCAGTTTTGAGCAAAAAGTGCTAATTTTCCCCCTAAGGGTGCTGCCAGAAGATAAGTGCTTGGTGCCGGCAGGGGGAAGTCATTGGGACTGTTTTCTCTATGTTTGTGATCTATCTTCTCCAGCTTTGGAGGTAGAAGCACCCCATTGCTTAGGCCTATAAGGACCTTGAGCCTGGGATCTGCCCCTAGGGTGTCTAGGTCTGCCCCTTTGAGGTCTGTCTGACACAGGAAAGGACCAATTTTTTGTAGGCCAGTGTCTACTAAACCTAGGTGGCTGTACCTGTAAAAAATCTTTGACAGTTTGCATAGATTTAGCTTTGTCCTCCATTTTCTTTAACACCTCTTCTGCCTTAACACCAAACAAAGTATCATGCTGTAAAGGTGCATCTAGTAATTTAACTTTAACATGAACAGGCAGATTTTGTTCCTTTAACCAAGCATGCCTTCTAATTACAGAACCTGTAACTGCAGCCCTGCAGGAGGCCTCCAAAGAATCAAAACCACATTGCAAAGTATGTTTTCCAACTTGTTCTGCTGCATACAATAAATCCTGCATTTCCTTGTTTTCTGCACATTCAGAATTTAACATTTTCTGTTTAAGCAATCCCATGACATGTTGCTGATACTTAAGCATATGAAATTGACAGTTTAAGGCTCTTATTGCCAAAGTTGCAGAGATGTAAACCTTTTTTCCCCATCTATCCAGTGCCCTTGAATCTCTGTCAGAGGGGGTTGGGTTTTTTGCAGTGGAAGCCTTAACCCCCTTTGGTCCCTGTGATATAGTTTCTGGGTCAGTAGCAGGGTTTTTAAAAAGAATTTTGCATGAGTCAGGAACCCTGTAATATCTGTCAGCCTTAACAGGAGCTGGGGGTAAGGAGTCAGGGGTCAGACTAGACTCCAAAAACACATCATCTACAATGTCTAACACAGGTGGAATGGCTAGAGGCCTGTGTTGAGGTAGTAATAGAAAATCCCTGAGGCTCTTTTTACATTCTGAAAAATCTTGGCTCTCCCAGTGGAAATGCTCCCTCATGGTGTGCAAGGTTTCCCCAAAGGAATAGTCCTCAGGAGGAGATGCTGATGGCATAGATTCTTCAGCATCAGAATCCCTCATAGGGGGGAAGAGAATATTCATGTTCAGAAGAGGAATCAGAAGAAATAGAAACCTGATCTGAAGATTCATAGTCAGTGTCTTGCCTAGGCCTCTTATCAGGAGGGGGATGGGAACTCCTGATCAAGTAATCAAGTCTTCGGCCATTTTGAGCTTTTTTTTTTTTTGGGCATAGAGGACTGTCCACGTGGCTCTTGAGTTTGTTTCCTTGCTTTAGAAGGTGGTTTAGTCTTTGCCTTTGAAGCTGAAGTCGTTTTAATGTAAGGATGTTTAGGTCTGAACACACCCTCAGAAGCCGGTACCTGCTCAGCGGCTCCAGACCCATCTGAGGGATTAGCGTTCGTGGCTCCAATACCTTGAGTATCCAGCGGCATGGCCAACTCCACGTGGGAGTTGGTAGCAGCCTACGACTCTAAAGTAGTGGGCGTCAGGGGCTGCGAAAGCGCCTCACTGAGAACCGCCTCGGTTAATTTTCTCTATCTTTTTCTTTGCGCTTTTTGTAAACTCCAGTAGTCGGATGGCTACCCGACGACATTTCAGGAAAATTGAATCGGCGTCCAAAAAAGTTTAAGGCAAAATCATACCAACGCTTAATAGTGCGTTGGTTAAATCTAGCAGAAAACTGACAACCAGAAACCTTGTGATCAGGGCCTAGGCAAGGAATACAGTAAGAATGAAAATCCTTATGAGGTATTTGCTTCCCACAAGAAATACAGTTATTAAGTTTTTCTAACACCAGTCTGGAGCAAGAAAAAAGTTTCCCCAATGGAGTACTTAGCTTTATTGAAGACTTCAGATCTGAAACTCAAAAACGAAAATCTCAGGAGTCGGCCAACCGGCACTTGCGAACTGCTTCTGCTTTGGGCACCGCGCGGCAAGAAAGACTGAAGAAAATGGTGTCAGCTGCTTCTTTTATACCCCTGACCTGGCGGGGAAGGGTGACAGCAGCCGACGCAGGACCCAAGACTTTGGAATTCAGGCCGGCTGAGGGCAACCTGCCAGCAGGATTACCCAAATGTAATGACTGCAACAGTGAAACACGAAGAACATTCCAGCTTTGCACGTGGGATTGACAAATGCATGTGTTGTATCATGTACAGATGATCTACAGATTGATTCATTTCAAACAGAAAGGTGTGTAAGAACATATGTGAACTACAACTTTAAAGACAGAGGCCACATAGCCTTATCTGAACCAAACCTTTCAAACTAGGGAGGTCTGTAAGGAGAACAACCTCATCTGATAGAGATTTCTTAAATGTATCTGCATATACTTATAAATGAATGCATGTATTATGCAACTTCAGTGTATCAGAATGTATCTGAATATGCAATTAAACAACACAAATGTAGAATAGATCTGAATATGTATGCATTTCGGAGCTTTTGTCTCTCTGGGCCTCTGCTAAAAAAGAGCATCTAACCCAGTAGGACTTTCCCAGTAAGCAAAAGCAAATAAATAAATTAATAAACAAACATTAGACCAGTTTTAGGATATGAATCCTCTGTTTGGTATGGAAATGATCCCAAATAAGTTAATAATTGGAAATTGGTGGCTAAAAAAAGTTATCAATTTAAGAAATTAGAATTAAGAATTAGAACAGAAGATGAGAGATTAAAAGAATTGAACTAATTTTCTTTAGCATAGAATAAGTTTGAAAAATTATACGAGTCTCTTCTGGACAATAATGCAGGACCAGCATACGAGGGAATATGTAGGAGTAAAAACAAATGAGATCCACTTATGGTTCTAGAGGATGGGACATTGACAGGCAAATCTCATTGACCAGAATAGTTATAAGAAAACAATGAAATGATGGAAGACTTCTGAAAGTTTCTTAGTCTAATGATACTTAAATGAACACTACAGGTAGAAACTTAACAAAATGTATTTTTTTCTTGTCATGAAGTCCTAAACTACACAGTCCAAATAACTGCTTATTACTAATTGTATTTATTTTTCTAATCCTGAATGCCTTCATGAGGACAGACAAACTAATGTGATCTTGTTCCCTCGGAAAGCTATTTCTTGCCCATAATGAACCATGAGGGCACAGGTAATGACCTTATAATGCCCTAGTCTGCACTGTCAGATCACACTTTCATTCACTTAAAAAGGAGAAAACAAGGAATACTGATACGCTTGTGAATCCTTAGTAAGATTATCAGTGACTTACTTGCTGTGACTCTTACACATTAGTTTTCCTACATACATGTTACTCTGTATTTAAACAATGTTTGGTAAGTTGAGAGCAAACAATTGACATAACATAGCCTTTTTAAGAAATGGAATTTGAGTTTCAGGTACTGTCTCCTGCAGTCCTCCCCACCTTACTTCCACCAATCAGCCAGAGTATTTCTGCTTTACCTCCATACCTCAGCTAATTCATAGCTTCATAGATGTACACTAGGCCAACGACTGCTAAGGCCCTTACATACTTAGCTGTGCAACCCAAATGTGACCCACAAATTTGACTTATATAGGTAGTGATTTACGACTACCTCTGTCCACCAGACATACGAGCCAGACTTGGGTAAATTTTTGATTATCCATCCATTGGTCTAAGTTGCACTTAAAAAGGGAAAGGGAGGAACTGTGCTAAAACAAACAGCATCAGAACTACTAGTCAATTGTAAATTGCACTACACATCAAAAGTTCATTGTGTTGGTCCTGCCAGCAAAACCACTTATTTCTTGTTTAACCCGCTTGCTTTCTTTTTTCCTTTTCTTTGTAGAAGTTTTGCAGTAAATTAAACAATGCTTTACAAATCCTGAGTACACGCAGCTCAAATTATCCACAGAAATGCACACAGTAAAATACATTAGCTCACCAATCATAAGACTAGACAGCATGGACATGCAATAAACCTCTCTGTAACATAGCTCTCAGCCTTCCATCACCAAAATGTGGAATACTGTCAGCGGTGGTACGGCGGTAGCATTGTTACCTCACAGCAAGAGGTTCTCCTGTTCGATTCTCGGCTTGGCTTGAAAGTGCCTTCTGTGTGGAGTCAGCATGTCCTCCCCGTGGTTGGGTAGTGTTTGAAAGACATGCGTGCGTAAATGGGCATGCCTTCGTTGAAGGCTGGGCGTCGAGCTGGCACCTCGGCGTTTCGTAAAAATCTACTGCCAATCATTAGCGGACCGGAGTTCCGCTGTGGCAACCCCTTACCGGGAAAAAGCCGAAAGACAAACAACAACAATATGGAACAAATAGGCAAAATGTGGAACACTACTAACGGCTTACTTAAAATTTCAACTAGAAAGCTCACAGGACAACTAAGTAGAACTGCAAGGAACAAGACATTTGTAAGACTCAAAATGAGGAATGGTCTTCATAATGAGGTACACTTGAGAGTCACACTCTGCAGCTAACTTGGTGGATATGGGCATCTTGAGACAATGAAGCAATTGTCTCATGTTTACTGACCACCACTTAATCCTTAAAGACACATCCACCATATGTGAGAGGTGTACTTACACAATGACAGTGGAGGATAAACTCTCACATACAAGTGTACAATAGGTTGTTGAAACCATGCATACAACACACATCTTACACAGCACACAACACACACATACACTAACATATGAGGAGGCACTCAAAAGCAATCTTCCTATACAACAAAGATCACCTAAACCACCCACAGAAAAGTTATACTTCAGCAAGATCAAAGGCACTTAGAAAAAACATCTAACACCAGACATACAGTCACACTCAATGGAGCCCCAAACACTAAGCCCCCTAAGGCAAGCAGGCACACTTCCCAGGACTTTTGTCATACAGATTTCCATTGTAAGACATACTGATGTCCCTCCAACTAGGCTGCACAAGGAGAAGAACATAGTACAGTTGTGTACACTTACCATAAATTTAGATGTTGGAGTGTATTCACTGTTGCAGTCATCACATTTGTGTTATCCCTGCCGGGGTAGCCCTCGGTCGGCCCGAATACCAGGGGCTTAGTATTTCTGCGTCAATTGCCGTCACTCCAGTACTGATGTCAAGTTGTCAGTGTTATAAATTAAGGCAGCTGACACCATTACATCAGTTTTTCTTGCCCTAACTGTCTGGAGCCCCCAAGAGGGAGCTAGGTTATGGTGGAAGAACACCACCGTAGAAAGTAAATACCAAAACATCCTTGTAAGGATAGAGAGAGAGAGAGAGAGAGAGAGAGAGACAAGAGGGATGGAGGGAGGGAAACCAGGACTGCAACAGTGAATACACTCGAACATCTACATTTATGGTAAGTGTACACAACTGTACTATGTTATTCGTGTTTCACTGTTGCAGTCATCACATTTGGGTTGATTCCCAAAACTGAAGAAAAGGGTGGAGGCAGTCAAGAAGACTGGGGGCTGGCTAGGATGCCATGCAAGACTGCTGTGGCAAAGCCTGCCCTGGATTTGGAGAAGATAGGAAGGTGGTAATGCTTGGTGAAGGTATGAACAGATGTCCATGTTGCAGCCTCCAGGATGCCCTTGGTGGGGACCCCTCTGAGGAAAGCTGCAGAGGTGGAGGTTGCTTTGTTAGAATGTGTCCTCACCCCCTTGGGGGGAGGTTTCCCATTCTGCTTGCAGCAGAAATGGATGCAGTGTGCTATCCATTTGGAAATGGTTTGTTTGGATATGGCCTTGCCCTCTGCTCCTATAGCAAAGTTGACTAACAATTGATCAGTCTTTCTAAACGATTTAGTCCTGTCTAAGTAGAATCTGAGCTGTCTGTGCACATCTAGAGAGAGTGCAGAATCCTTTCCCCCTTGTTTTAACGGTTAGGGAAAAAGGAGGGCAAATGAATGGATTGCTTGAGAGCCACACTGGGCACCACTTTTGCCATGAAGGATGGGTTAGTCCTGAGGGAGACCCTGTCAGTGTGGAAAATGATGAAAGGCTCTACAGCCATTAGTTCTTGTAGCTCGGATACTCTTCTAGCTGCAATGATGGCCAGAAGCAAGGCTGTCTTCCAAGAGAGGAACTTTAACTCTGCTGACGCTGCTGGTTCAAAGGGGGGCAGGGTGAGTTTTTCCAAAACAAAGTTAAGATCCCAAGCTGGGGTAGGTGCTCTTCTAGGTGACCTAAAGTTGTTAGCCCCTCTTAGGAACTGTTTGATAAGAGGGTGGGAGAAAAGAGGTGGCTCTGTGCTGAAATGAGCAGAGATGGCAGAGGCAGGAATTTTAATAGAAGAGAAGGATAGACCCCTGTATGGTAGGTCAGCCAGGTAATCCAGGATGAGAGGTAGGGAGGGCTGTACAGTTCCAGCTCCCTTAGCCTGGATCCAGGTGTAAAACCTTTTCCACTTGTCAGCATAAGAGTTTCTAGTGCTAGGGCATCTGGTCTCATGTATAACATCTAGAACTTGTTTGCTTAGATTGGCAGCTTGTGCAGTGGTCAGGGAATAAGCCAGGCTGCCAGATTGAGGATCTGTAATTGGGGATGCATGACTTCTCCATTCCTCTGTGTCAGGAGTGTTGGGATCTGAGGGAGATGCCATGGTGGCAGTGGTGACAGGCTTCGCAGCAGAAAGTACCACTGCTGGCATGGTCAGCCGGGGGCAATCAGGATTGTCCTCAGTTTTTCCTCCTTTGAAGTACCCTTGTAATGTGTGCTAGAGGGGGGAATGCATGGACAGAGAGGTTGACCCACTGGAAGGACAAAGCATTCACCTTCTAGGCCTTGCTGTGAGCTTTGCTGGTGCAGGATTTGCTGAGCTGATGGTTGGAGTGGGAAGCAAAGATGATGAACTTCTGGGTGAAGGTCCTTTGGTCTAGCTGCCACTCATGTGGGACCAGAAGATTTCTGCTTAAGTTGCCTGACAGACAGTTTAGAGAGCCTGGCAGGAATTGTGCTAGCAGGTGTAGTTGCATGGCTGAGGCTGTGTGCCAAAGGGTCATGGCGAGCCTGCACAGAGGGTACGAGTGAGTCCCTCCCTGCTTGTTGATATACCACATCACAGTAGTGTTGTCTGTTTTGATCAGTAGAGGCCCCGGGGAGAGTAGGGGACTGAAGGCTGTCAGAGCTTGCTGAGCAGTTAACATCTCTTTTTGGTTGATGTGCAGATGTCTTTGGTTTGGGCTCCATTGGCCCTGAATGCACCTGCCATCCAGGTGTGCACCCCAGGCGTAGTCTGATGCATCTGTGGTGAGGGTCTGGGTGGCATGGGGTTGTGGGAAGGGTAGTCCCTTGTTGTGGTTGCATGCTGCTGCCCACAAAAGGAAATCTTTCCTTAAGCAAGGTATGATTGGTATAAGAGTTTCCAGGTCTTGGGAGTGTTGACATCAAAGTTTTTTAGGTACCATTGTAGTTTCCTTATATGCAGTCTGGCATATGGAATGATTAGAATACAAGATGCCATGAACCCCAGAGCTTGCAGGATTTTCCTTGCAGATAACTGGGGTCTGATGGCTAGTTGAGAGAAGCAGGTTGTCAGGTAGGTTTGTTTTTCTGGTGTAAGGAATGCCATCTGGGATGTCGTGCCCAGGCTTGCTCCAAGGAATACATTCTTTTGCATGGGTACTAGTTTGGATTTCTTTTCGTTGATAGTATACCCCAGGGAGGTCAGTAGGTCCTTTACAAAGGTCAGATGCTTTAGCAGCATTTCCTGGCTGTCTGCCTGAATCAGGCAGTCATCTAAGTAGGGGTAAATTTGAATATTTCTTTGTCTGCAAAAAGCAATGGCAGGAGCCAGACATTTTGTGAAAACTTTGGGAACAGTGGATAAGCAAAAGGGAAGCGCAGAGAACTGAAAGTGCAGTGATCCCACCCTGAAACTGAAATATTTCCTGCAAGATTCCCTGACTGGGATGTGTAGGTAGGCGTCTTTTAGGTCTAGGGTGGCTAATCAAGCATCCTTAGAGAGCATAGGCAGAAGTTGCTGGAGGGTGAGCATTTTGAATTTTGGTATCACCAGGAAAGTGTTTAGAATGGCTAGATTGAGGATGGGGTGCCAGGTGCCCTCTTTCCTGGGTACCAGGAAGAGTCTGGAGTAGAAATCTTGGCCTACCTATTCTGCAGGAACATGCTCTATTGCCCTCATCGAGAGCAGGAAAAGGACTTGCTTTTTGGCCTCTGCGCACTGGTTTGGGGGAAGATCTGGGAACCCTTTTGGGGTTGGTAGAGTGTGAATTTGTATCCCTAGGACACGATGTTGAGGACCCGGCGGCATTGGTAATGGTGGCTTAGGTGCTTGCATGGAAGGAGAGTTTTCCTCCTAGGGGCAAGAGCACGTGGGCAGAGGGAGGAAGTGGAAGCGTGAAGTCATTGTGAGTTCTTTCCATGAGGGGGTGGCTTAGCACTCCCTGATTTTGAAGAAGAGGAACTCCATTGCTTAGATCTCTGCATTCCCTGGGGCTGCTGTCTGGGGGGCCTGCTTCCCCTGGGTCTGGGCTAAGCTGAACTGGAGAGGGCAGGAGAAAAAAACAGTGCTTGGAGGGGCAATGCTTACTGAACCTCAGTGGCTGGACCTGCAAGACGTCTTTACCTGTCTGCATAGATTTAGCTTTTTCTTCCATCTTTTTTAAGACTTCCTCTGCCTTGGTGCCAAATAAGTTGTCTTTGTGCAGTGGTGCATCCAAAAATTTGGATTTGACATGGTCTGGCAAGGGCTGTTCCTTTAGCCAGGCATGTCTTCTAAGGACAGAACCAGTGACTGCTGCCTTGCAAGATGCTTCTAGGGCGTCAAAACCACATTGTAAGGTGTGGTTAGTTATTTGACTTGCTGAATGCATTAACTCTTGTAACTCTTTATTTTCTGCACAAGCAGGAAAGGAAGTTATCTTTTTTTTGAGGAGTTCCATGGTATGTTGCTGATATTTCAGCATATGGAACTGACAATTTAGTTCTCTAACAGCAAGAGTAGCAGAGGTGTATACTTTTTTACCCCATCTGTCTAATGCTCGGGAATCCCTATCTGAGGGGGTGGGATTCTTAGCAAAAGTTGCTTTAATTCCTTTAGGTCCTTAAGAGATAACCTTGGGGTCAGCAGTAGGATTTTTTAATAAAAATTTGTGAGAGTCAGGGACTCTATAGTACCTGTCTGGTTTCCTGGGAGCAGGAGGGAGGCTGTTGGGAGTCAAACTGGACTCCATAAAAACATCATCCACAACATCCAGGACAGGAAGAAGGGCCAGAGGTCTGTGCTGTGGAAGATCTAGGAATTCTCTGAGTCTCTTTTTTGACTGAGAGTAGTCCTGACATTCCCATTGGAAATGTTCCCTTAAGATATGTAGGGTTTGCCCAAAGGAGAAGTCCTTGGGTGGAGAGGCTGAAGGGATGGATCCCTCTGCATCAAAATCCTCATAAGCTGAGAGGGGTTGCATATCTTCATGATCAGATGCATCAGAGTCATCGTACTCCTGTTCAGGTAAAAACTACTGGGGACAAATCTCTTTTTCTTTTGGAAGGGGTAGCCTGGCTTCCCCTGATAAGCATTATAAGGTCTTCCACCATTTTAAGCATCTGAGACTGCGGCAAGGAAGCAGGTGCCTGAGATTGGGTGGTCGGTTTCTTGGGTGTGGTTCATACCCTGGGCCTTAGAAACTCGGTAGTTTTCGAAAGAATGGTAGAAGCGAAAGAAGTGGTCGGTCTGTGTTGAGAATCGGTAGTGCGAAGTACTTCCTCCGAAGCCGGTGCCTGCTCACCTGCTCCGGACCCATCCAGGATCCTTAGTCGATGAAGAGTCTCATGGCATACCGGACTCCGAAAGTGTCTTTGTAGTGGCCTGCGATTCCACAGAAGTGGGCATCAGGGGCTGTGCAAGCACCTCACTGAGGACCGGAGAACTGACGACTAGCTTAACGGAAGCGTTGTCAGCAGTTTTGGACCTGTGCAGTCTGTCTCTGTCTTTATTTTTATGTTTTTTTGGAAGATCTGCTATCGGATGCCATATCAGAATTTGAAGATTGAGAGTGAAAACATCTAGCTACAATAAGGGCCTGAAGATGTATAGTTCTGGCATTGAACAGAGCACAAAAGCGACAGCGGGGACGAACAGAGCACAAAAGCGACAGCAGGTATGAAGTGGTCTGGGCCTAAGCAAGTGAAGCAATAGGAATGAAAATCTCGGTGTGGTATTTGCTTTCCACAGGCGAGACAATTGTTAACTTTTTCTGACATTTGTTAGAGCAAGAAAAAAGGATCCCCAATGGGGTACTTACATTTAGAAGACTTCAACTTCAGAAATGAAAAACTCAGGTAGCAGCCGACCGGCACTTGTGCGAACTGCTTCTGCTTTGGGCTCCTCGGCAAGAAAGACTGATGTAATGGCGTTGGCTGCCTTAATTTATAACACTGACGACCTGACGTCAGTCCTGGAGTGATGGCAACCGACGCAGAAATACTAAGCCTCTGGTATTTGAGCCAACTGAGGGCTACCCTGGCAGGGATAACCCAAACGTGATGACTGAAACAGTGAAACACGAAGAACATCTGTTAGTCGCTTACCTGGACCCAGGATCCACCAAATCATACATGCACTTAAGTCATTACACCACAAGTACTAGTATGTTTCCATCATAGACCATGTAGGTGTAAATGACTGGAGAGTAACTACCCTGGACTAAATGAAGAGATCCATTATGGAGCTCTCAGACTGTGTGTCTCAGGCGGGTATGAGCCTAGTATTGAGCAGCAAATTACCATCACCATGGATGATACTGCAATATGAATAAAAGATGATTGATTTTAACAACTGTCTGTCTTTTTGGTGTCATTCTAAGGGGCTCCAATATTTATCAGTTTGGAAAGACATGGTTAACAGCCTACATTGCTTTGCCAAGGATGGTGTGCACCTGTCCCTTCTAGGCTTTCAAACAGTGGATAAAATTTTATCCAACCCATACTGCCTTTTTTAGGCAATGCCAATTTGACAAACCTACCGATATAGTAAAATCAACTAAATTCAACCTCTAGGTGTTACTGCTCAATGCCAGGAGTCTAAATAAAATAAAAAAACACTCCCACTAAGCCTTTCTCACACTTGAGAATATAGACATCAGTAGCTGCATAGACGAGGGCTAAAAGTGGAGGTGTCTTGATATAGATCAATAACAAGCATACCTCTAATTTGGTCAAACAGGATGACATGCTGCAGTTCCTCCATGTGCAGATCACCATAGACAAATTACTGTACCATATCCCAGCCAGCTGTAGGTCACCTTCCATGTCCCAAGAAGCTCACAGTGCATACTTGGACCCACTGGAGACACTTACCATCCAACCAAACACCCTACTCATTGGAAACTTTAATTACCCCTCTATATACTGGGAACCCTGCACAATCTGAAATCTACAGACACAGAGATTCCTGAACTTTATAAATACAAATCCCCTTGACCAAGTAGTGAACACATCCATTAGAGGCTCCAACATACTGGACCTCATACTCACAAATATGGGAGAACGATGCATTTCCCCAATGTCTCGACCTTCCTGGAAAGGTCTGATCATAAAGGTGTCTATTTCATAATCAAAATGAACTCCATAACCCCTGTAAAACCAGTAGCAATTAGGAACTATTCCAAAGCAAACTACCTTTTATTAAGTGATGGTTTATCAAAATGCCCTTCCAAACCATGAGAACACAGTAGCCTACAATGAATTGCTATCAGAAAGTCTGTACAACCATGTTAATAGCTGCATAGAGGTTACTGGACCTATCAGAAATAAACCTAGAACTAGCCCCAGAAACAAACCACCATGGTGGCATCCCAAATTAAGCAAGATATACAACCAAAGGAAAAAATATGGCAAAAATTAGGAAGGGTAATTCTTATAAAGATAAAACCTCCCTTATCAATCTAAATATACAACTAAGAAGGGTAATTAGGTTAAAAAAGCCATTGTTGAGGTTAAGATAGCCTCCCAGGTGGAAAGATAACCATAAGGTCTTCTTTGGCTATGTCAGAAACCTCAAGGGCAGCACACAGCAATGTGCTGAACTAATGGTTAATTTTGCCACCATTCACTAAGACTGGTGATATAGCGAACCTGTTAGCACACAAATTTATTTCCTGCTTTACATCCCCTGTCACCCCAGCCACCCGCTAGGGAGCATTTACTGACTGCGCTCACTAAAGCCAAGAACACTGCCTCAATGGGCCATGATAACATCTCCGGATGCCTTCTGAACCCTGTAAAATATGACTTATCAGGATCTCTGAAGTCACTACATAACTACAGTCTTAAAAACAGGGTTTGTGTAATGATAATGGGGGACTGCAATGGTCTTCTCCCTTCACATGGGAGGACCTTCAGCAGATCTTGGAAACTACAGACCCATTAGTCTGACTAGTCTTATTTGCAAAGTCATGGAAAGACTTACCATAGGCATTATCAACAAGGACATACCAGACTTCCAGACATTGGATCCATCCCAGTTTGACTCTATCAAAAGAAAGACATACTTACTGAAACTGGTGGATGTCTTTGAAAAGGTTACTAAGGTAATGGATGAGGAGAAAGTAGTGCATATGACCTACCTAGATCTGGGGAAAGTATTTTATACAATGTCCCTCTTGGGCATTGTCAACAAAGTTACAGAACTGGGCATAAACCCCTATGAACCTACTAACCTATGAACCTGATAATATGTTGTATAGCTAGCTCTCTCATGGAGAGGACTCAAGAGGTTAGGACTGTTGAGGCCACCTCAACACTGGAGTCCCTCAGGGCACCTGTGCTGGGCCAGCTGCTCTATGGCATCTACTTCTTGGAGGTCAAAGTGAATGTCAAATGCCTCTGGCTGACTATGTTTGCAGCTAATTCCAAAGTGAGCGAGGTCACTGAATCCTCCAGAGAACAGAATACAGGAAGGTCAAACACAGACAAATGCTTTGGGCCAAAGATGGGTCTATGTTCAGCAATTGAAAAAATATTAAATTGAACAGCTGTACATCAAACATTATCCAATGAACAGCACTTTTAACAAACAGGGATGTCATCGAAAATAAAATCATCGAATGGCCATAGTTGGCCATCATAAAGGGACAGTGATCTTCTATTAGCTTACCGGTAAAGTACAGTTGTGTACACTTACCATAAATGCAGATGTTCGAGTGTATTCACTGTTGCAGTCATCACCTGTGGGTTATCCCTGCTGTGGTAGCCCTTGGCCAGCCCGAATACTGTAAATGGGGGATGTAGGGAGGGAAACCAAGACTGCAACAGTGAATACACTAGAACATCTACATTTATGGTAAATGTACACAACTGTACTATGTTCTTCATGTTTCCCAAAGCTGAGGTAAAGGGTGGAAGGATAGGTAGAGTCCTAGGTATGGGTCAGGAGGTCCTGCAGAATTGCAGAGGCAAACCCTGCCCTAAACTTGGAAAAGAGAGGTAGGTGGTAATGCTTTGTGAAGGTATGGACAGAGGTCCAGGTGGCCGCTTCCAAGATGTCCCTGGTAGGTACTCCTCTGAGGAAGGCAGTGAAAGTGGAGGTTGCCCTAGTGGAGTGGGTACGGATAGACTTAGGGATGGGTTTCCCATGCAGTCTGTAGCAAAAATGGATACAGTGTGAAATCCATTGGAAATGGTTTGTTTGTCGATTGGCTTCCCTTCTGCCCCTGGGGCAAAGCTTACAAGAAGCTGGTCAGTTTTTCTGAATGGCTTAGTACGGTCCAGATAGTATCTGAGTTGTCTGTGCATGTCTAGTAAGTGCAGAATTCTTTCTCCCTTGTTTTGAGGGTTGGGAAAGAAGGTGGGAAGGTGTATGGCCTGGTTAAGGGTCACATCAGATACCACCTTGGGCATAAAGGAGGGATTAGTCCTCAGGGAGACTTTGCATGGACACTTATGAAGAGCTCGACGGCCATGAGAGCTTGAAGCTCCGAGACCCTTCTGACTGAGGTGATAGCTAGTAGGGAGGCAGTCTTCCAGGAGAGGTACTGCAATTCTGTTGAAGCAGCAGGTTCGAAAGGAGGTAAGGTTCGTTTCTCTAACACATAACTCAGGTCCCAGGGTGGAGTAGTAGGTCTTCTGGGAGGCCTGATGTTAGAAGCCTCCGAGTAATTGCTTAATCAAAGGATGAGAGAATAGGGGTGCGTCTGAATCATAATGGGCAGAGATGGCTGAGGCATGGATTTTAATAAAGGAGAAGCAGAGGCCACTATTGAGCAACTCTGCTAAGTATTCCAGGATGAGAGGGAAGGAGGGGTGGGAGGTACTGTCCCCTTTTGATTGTTTCCAGGAGCAGAATCTTTTCCATTTTCCTGCATAAGATTTTCTTGTGCTGGGCCTTCTGGCCTCTGTGATGATGTCCAGGACCTATTTGCTTAACAGTGACTTCTTGTTAGCTTTTAGAGTATAAGCCATGCTGAAAGTTTGAGAGTCTATAGGTCTGGGTGCAGTACCTTCCCCCTCTTCTGGGTCAAGAGGTCTGACCTTAGGGAAGCAGTTTTGGGGGCTGTAAGGTCAGACTGCGCAGTAAGGGGTACCAATGCTGTCTGGACCAATCTGGAGCAATGAGGATGGCCTTTCATCTCTCCTCTCTCACTTTGATCAGAACCTTTGGAATAAGGGGAAGGTCAAGGCATCCACCTTCCATGCTAGGAGGTGATACTCCC
This sequence comes from Protopterus annectens, assembly GCF_019279795.1. Taxonomy (NCBI): domain Eukaryota; kingdom Metazoa; phylum Chordata; order Ceratodontiformes; family Protopteridae; genus Protopterus; species Protopterus annectens. The sequence continues at coordinate 1,797,011,793 of NC_056728.1, read as the reverse complement.
TGGTTTAAAACTTGTGCAGCTGATGGTTGACATGGGAGGCAAAGAGGTCCACCTCTGGGGTCCCTCATTTCTGGGTGATTTCAAGAAAGATTTCTCTGTGGAGCTGCCATTCGTGGGGGTCCAGTAAGTTTCTGCTTAGGTGGCCTGCCAGTGTGTTGTTGATCATTGGTAAGTATTGGGCAATAAGATGTAGCCCCCATGGAGGTGTCTGTAAGCCAGAGACACATGGCTAACCTGCATAGGGCATAAGATTGGGTGCCCCCCTGCTTGTTGATGTACCACATTAATGTGGTGTTGTCTGTTTTTATTAGGAGGACCCCTAGCCTGAGATGGGGTTGGAAGGAGGTCAGAGCATTTTGCACTGCCATCATTTCTTTCTGGTTGATGTGCAACTGAAGTTGCTTGGCATTCCAAAGACCTTGGGTACACCTGCCTGCTAGGTGAGTGCCCCAAGCTATGTCTGAGGTGTTGGTAGTGATGGTCTGGCCAGAAGGGAGGAGGATGAAGGGAAGATCCTTGTTCATGGCACAGGCCTCTGCCCACCAGAGAAATTCATCCCTTATGCAAGGGATCAGAGGGCGAGTGGTCTCTAGGGACTGAGAGTGCTGACACCAAAGGTTCTTTAAGTACCGCTGAAGTTTTCTCATGTGAAGCCTGGTGAGAGGGATGAGAAAGATGCAAGATGCCATGTATCCCAGGGCTTGCAGGAACTTCCTTTCAGTGAAGTGACTTCTGGAAGCCAGCTGGGTGAATTAGGGAGGCAGGAAGCTCTGCTTTTCTGGAGATAGGAAGGCCATTAGGGTTGCTGTGTCTAGCACAGCTCCCAGGAAAACAATTTTCCTGGTGAGGTTTTGCTTTGATTTTTTCTCGTTGATGGTGAACCCCAGGGAAGTTAGGAGTTTCTTGACAAAGAGAAGGTCCTAGAGCAAGTTTTCTTTGCTGTTCGTCTGAATAAGGTAGTCATCCAGGTAAGGGTAAATCTGTGTATTTCTCTTTCTGCATAATGCTACAGCCAGGGCGAAGCATTTGGTGAATATTCTGGGAGCAGTAGATAAGCAAAAGGGCAGTGCAGAGAACTGAAGGTGCCGATTGCCTGCTCTAAAGTGCAGGAATATTCTGCACGATTCCCTGATGGGGATGTGGAGGTAGGCATCTTTTAGGTCTAGTGTCACCAGCCAGGCATTTTGTGTGAGCATAGACAGGAGCTGCTGCAAGGTTAGCATTCTGAATCTGGGGACCACCAAGGAGGTGTTCAGTTTGGATAGATCCAGGATGGGGGGCCAAGTGTCCTCTTTTCTGGGAACAAGGAATAGTCTGGAGTAAAAACCTTTTCCTGCTTGATCTGGAGGGACAGGTTCTACTGCCCCTTGGGATATTAGTGTTTTTACCTGTTTTAATGCCTCTGCCCACAGGTTTGGGGGGAGGTCTGGGTACCCTCTTGGAATAGTGAGTTCACTGAAGGAGAATCTGTATTCCTGAGAAATGATTTTTAATACCCAGTTGTCCTTGGTTATAGAGACCCAATTGTCCTTGAAGAGGGTGGACTTTCCTCCTAGTTTTAGATGAGTGAAAGGAGGGCAGAGGGGGGAAGGAGAGTCATTGTGAGTGTTTGCCATAGAAGCTTGGCTTAGAACTCCCTGCCTTAATGGCAAAAGTGGTCCATTGTTTGCTTCTTTGCTGGCCCTGGGATAGGGGCCTGGAAGTCCTGTCCCTGTAGGGCTTACCTTGGGCCTGTCTGCTGGGTGCAGGGAAGGCCCATTGCTTAGAGGGGAAGTTCCTGAACCTTGAAAGAAATCTTTTACTGTTTGCATAGATTTTGCTTTGTCTTCCATCTTTTTAAGCACCTCTTCTGCTTTTTCCCCAAAAAGGCATTCTTATCTAGGGGTGCAGCAATAAGTTTAGACTTGACATGATCAGGGAGAGGTTGTTCCTTCAGCCATGCATGTCTTCTAATAACAGATCCTGCCACTGCTGCCCTGCTAGAGGCTTCTAGGGTGTCATATTCACACTGTAATGAGTGCTTGGCCACTTGACAAGCAGAGTGTAGTAATTTTGCCAGCTCTTTTGAGTTGCCACCATCAGAAGAGGTTGCAATTTTCTGTTTTAATTGTCCCAAAGTGTGTTGTTGATATTTTAACATATGGAACTGACAGTTGAGTGCTCTGATAGCTAAGGTTGCAGAGGTGTATACTTTCTTACCCCATCTGTCCAGAGCTCTGGAGGCATTGTCAGAAGGAAGAGGATTCTTGGCAGAAATAGTCTTAGCTCCTTTGGGTCCCTGTGTAATGACCTCAGGGTCTGCAGCAGGGTTCCTTTACAGGTATTTGTGAGAATCCAGTACTCTGTAGTACCTGTCAGGTTTAGCTGGAGCAGAAGGCAGAGCATCAGGGGCTAAGCTGGATTCATGGAAAACATCATCCACCACTTCCAGAATAGGTGGGATGACCAGGGGTCTGTGCTGGGGCAGGTCCAGAAACTCTCTAAGTCATTTCTTTGACTGTGGGTAGTCCTGAGATTTCCATTGAAAATGTTCCCTGAGGGAGTGAAAGGTTTCCCCAAAGGAGAAGTCCTCTGGGGGAAGGCAGAGGGGATGGATTCCTCTGCATCTGAATCCTCATAAACAGTTAAGGGCTGTTGTTCCTCTTCAAAAGCAGAATAATCAGATTCCTCAGACACTTGGTCTGTCATAATTTCTGGAGGAGGGTGCCTTTTCCTTTTAGGAGTGGGGGCCTGAATACCTCGGATAACGGAGATGAGATCCTCTGCCATTTTAAGCATTTGAGCTTTGAGTGGGGGAGCAGTAGCAAGATGGTGGCTGGAAGCAGATTTCCTAGAAGTGGCCTGGCTTCTAGGCCTGAGAGAATCTGTCGGTCTTTGAAAAGTGGTAGTTGGAAGAGACTATGTCATTTTTTGTCTAAAATTGGTAGTGTGAACAGCTTCCTCGGAAGTGGGTGCCTGCATCTTGGCTCCGGACCCAACTGAGGCAGAGATAGCCAAAGGCTCAGAAGATGAAGTGGATTTCTGTGGCATACCAGACTCCGAAAGGGACTCAGGAGAGGCCAGTGTAGAAAGCGAGTCGGGCATCAGAGGCTGTGAAAGCGCCTCACTGAATTCCAGAGAACTGATGACTTCCTTAGTGGTAGCTTCATCGGAAGGCTTAGCCTTGTGTGGCCTGTCTTTATCTTTACATTTTTTCAGAATGTCAACAGATTGTTGGCTGATGGACACCATATTGGAATTTGAAGATGGAATACGAAAATAATTATCCACAAATAGAGCTCTATGGCAAATGGTTCTCGCATTAGAGAGGGCACAGAACCGGCAATGAGGGAAGTCGTGGTCTGGGCCTAAACAAGTGATGCAGTAAGAATGAAAGTCTCGGTGTGGAATCTGCTTTCCACAGGCGAGACAATTGTTAACTTTTTTGGACATCAGTTAGAGCAAGAAAAAAGGGTCCCCAATGGGGTACTTAGCCTTAGACGTTTTCTGCTGAAATTTGACTTCTGGTAGCGACCGACCGACACTCGTGCGAACTGCTTCTGCTACCGGCTCCACGGCAAGAAAGACTGATGTAATGACGTCAGCTGCCTTGCTTTATAGTACTGACGACCTGGCGTCAGACTACAGGCGACAGGAGCCAGCACACAAAAATATTGACTCTGGTATTCGGGCTGGCCGAAGGCTACCACAGCAGGGATAACCCACAGGTGATGACTGCAACATTGAAACTCAAAGAACATCTGCCTTTTCCCCAATTTACTGTAAACTCTGAGTTGGTATATATAATTTGCAGGGGTGTGGGGATGAAGCCCCCCATAATTATTGTTCCATGTTCACAGAATCCCTCTGTTGTGGGGGACTGCACCCACCCCACCCCCTACTAATTATATATACTAATTCTGACGTCACACTAAATTGGGAAAAGGGCAGGTTCTGTTAAAGCTAATAATAAGTAAGCTAGTAGAAAATCGTGGTCCCTTTATGTTGGCCAACTATGGCCATTAAATGGCTTTACTTTTGACGACATCCCTGTTTGTTAAAAGTGCTGTTTGTCGACTAATGTTAGATGTACAGCCATTTGATTTAATATTTTTTCATTCTCTGAACACAGACGTGCCAAAGACATGACTTAAGAAATGCATTAAAGTACCTTTGGGGAAGTCATCAATAAAACACCCCTGAAAAATGACTCACTACTCAGGGTTCTGGGAAGTCATGTAGACATGTAGATAGTAACCTAGCCTTCAACCGACATGTATCCAATGTAGTAAGAAAATCCTTCTATGTTGCTCAGTTTATAAGTGAGGATAAAATATGGGGGGAGGCGGTTGCCACATCCTCTATACTTGTAAGTCCGAGGTCTACATTGCTCAGTTTATAAGTAAGGGCATTGCATCCATGTCCATAGAGCTCATTGTACCACTGTACTTGGCCCTCGTCAGACCCATAACAGAGTATAATGCTCTCTTCAAATGTAAAGGAAAGTTGTGTAAAATCTTACCATAACCATAGATGTCCTTCTCTTCCATGTTGCAGTATTCACTAGTGGGTTTACCCTTCTTCCCATCAGCTTGTTCGGTCAAGTTTTCAAAGCTTTTCCAGTCCCTGATGGTGTGTCGGACGTCTTGATGTGTTGGCAGGTACATGGGCCATAAATGTGACGTCTGCGTGCACCAGTCCTCAGAACCAAGGAGCCCCAGATGGAGCCAATCCTGATGGCATAGCCTGTATAGGAGCCGAGTAGAGCAAGTGTAAGGAGAGCAGGGAGTTGGAAGGAGGGAAGGAATACTACAACATGGAAGAGAAGGACATCTATGGCTATGGTAAGATTTTACACAACTTTCTTATGTCCTTCTTTTCCAATGTTGCAGTATTCACTAGTGGGTAAGTACAAAAGCTCACAGGTGGCTGGTGAAGGTGTGCACAGAGGACCAGGTAGCTGCTTCCAGAATGGAGTTAGTATCTAGACCTTTAAAGAAAGCTCCAGAGGAGGCCATGGCTCTTGTAGAATGGGTTTTGACGTTGCCCGTTAGTGTCTTTCTATGGTGACAGCAACAAAAGGAGATGGCCCTAGCAATCCAGGAAGAGATGGTTTGTTTCCCTACAGCTTTCCCCAGAGCCGTTGGGTGGAAGGAAACAAACAGTTGGTTTGACTTGCATATATGCTTTTCTTATGCAGGTAGAAACAAAGTTGCCTGTGCATATCCAGGGAGTGAAGGACTCTCTCACTGTCTCCCTGAGGGTTTGGAAAGAAGGTAGGCAAGGTGAATAGCCTGGTTTACAGAGAGGTCATTGACCACTTTGGGAATGAAGGAGGGATTAATCCTGAGGGTGACCCTGTCCATATGAAAAACTAGGAAAGTGAGGTATCCATAAGGGATTGGAGCTCTGAAACCCTCCTGGCTGAAGTCAAAGCTACTAGCAATACTGTTTTCCAAATGCAGAATTTCAAGTCAGCCTTGCCAGCTGGTTCAAAGAGTGGTAGAGTGAGTTTTTCCAGCACATAGTTAAGATCCCAGGGAGGAGGGGTCGGTTTTCTGGGGGGGTCTTAAGTGTAAAACACCCTTTACGAACAGCTTGGCTGGAAGTCTGAAAGCTAGTGGAGGCTCCATAGGCAGGCAGCCAGAAATGGCAGACAGGTGTGCTTTTAAGGAGGAGTAAGACAAGCCTGTCTTCAGCAGTTCACACAGGTAGGACAGAATCAGACGCAGGTCACTGTCCAGCAGCTCTACCTGTCTTTTGTGACACCAGAGAGAAAACCTTCTCAATTTAGAGAGATATGATGTCCTTATGTTTGGTTTCCTGGCCTCCTGCAGGACTGAGAGCATGTCCTCATTGTGCAGGTGTCTGAAGGGAATCAGAATCCTATCAGCCACAGGGAGAGGTGCAGGGATCTCCACTGTGGGTGAATCTGTGTCCCGTGGTGCTGTGTGAGTAGATCCACTGAGGGGGGTAACTTGTGGTGATTGCCCTTGGATAGATGAAGAAGTAGTAGGAACCAGTGCTGCCTTGGCCAATAGGGCATCACCAACAAGATTTTTGGTGAGTCCTGCTGACTTTTCAGTAGGACTCTCTGGATTGGAGGGAAGGGGGGAAAGGCGTACAGGAATCTCCCCTTCCAAGACATTATGAAGGCATCTGTTTGAAGAGCCTTTGGTCATGAGTTCTGGAGCAATAGTTCTAGAGTTGCCTGTTTGTGGAGGAGGCAAACAGGTCTATCTGTGGAATACTCCACCTGTGGATCAGATCTAGGAATACCTCCCTTGACAGCATCCATTCGTGACTGTCTGAGGAGGTTCTGCTTAAGGAGTTTGCCTGACAATTGTGTTGAGATGGAATGTAGGCTGCCTGGAGGGAGATCCCCTGGAAGACAGCTAGATCCCATACCTGTAGGGCTAGCCTGCAGAGGAGGAGGACTTCATCCCTCCTTGCTTGTTCAGGTACCACATCACTGTGGTGTTGCCTGTGAAGATGTTCAGAATGCCCTGTTTGAGGAAAGGTAGAAAGGCCTGCAGGGCCAGAAGTATGGCTGACATTTCCTTGATGTTAATATGCCATTGTTTGTGTTTGTCCTTCCACAAACCTTGCACTGTTCTTGTGTCCAATGTTGCTTTCAGCCCAGATCTGATGCATATGTGTGCATGATCTGAGAGGAGGAGGGCAATTGTTGGGGAAGACCCAGGTTTAGGGCCACCTGCGCGAGCCACCACTTCTGCTCTTGGTGGAGGCAGGGGAGAAGAGGGACTCTGAACTCTAGGGGGTGTGAGTGCTGGGCCCATACTGAATGAAGATACCATTGCATCTACCTCATATGTAATCTTGTCAGTGGTAGCATAGGAATAGTGGCAGCCATGTGGCCAAGAAGTTTGAGGAATTCCCTCAAAGTCAGGGAGGGTGAAAGAAGGGTAGATTGAAGGTGTTAGGTCAGGGAAAGCACTTTTTCCTGAGGTAGGAAGGCCATCCTGAAGTCTGTTCTGATTCTGCATCCTAGGAAGACAATGTCTTGTGTAGGATTTAGTTTGGATTTGGGGAAGTTTATGAGGAACTCTAGAGACTGCAGCAGGAGCAGGAGGTCCTTTGTGTGGGCAAGGAGGGTTTGTCTGTCTGCTGCTTGAATGAGCAGATTGTCTAGGTATGGAAAAATTTGCATACCTATTGTTCTGCAGTAAGCAATGACTGGGGCTAGGCATTTTGTAAATTTTGTAAAGTCCAAAGGTCAAGGCACAGAACTGAAAATGCAAGGAGCCTGCTTTAAATCTGAGGAATTTTCTGGAGGACGGTTTTATGGGAATATGTAGCTAGGCCTCCTTGATGTCTGGTGAAGGATGAGGGGAAAGAGAATGGGTAGTGTTATCTTCCTGAAGGAGTGGACCTTCAGGAATGGTTTGAGGCAGAAAAGGTCTAAAATGGGTCTCCATGGTCCCCTCCTTCCTGAGCACCAGAAAAATTCTGGAGTAAAAGCCTTTCCCTCGGGCAGAGGGGGGTACGAGTTCTATGGTGCCTTGGAGCAACAGGATGTTTAGAACCTTGGGAAGGAGGGATTACTGAGAGGGGGAGATAGTGATATAGGAAGTTTTGGGAGAGGAGACATCCAAGACATAAAGTAACTCTCCTTCAGGATAGACAAAACCCATTTGTCGGTTGTCACTAGGGCCCATGCAGGGAGGCAGGGACGATTAAGAGGGGGGGAGGTAGTGGTATAGGAAGTTTTGGGGGAGGAGACATCCAAGACATAAAGTAACTCTCCTTCAGGATAGACAAAAGCCATTTGTCGGTTGTCACTAGGGCCCATGTAGGGAGGCAGTGAGTGAGATGGGAGGATAGAGGTATGGTGGGAGGAGGGGGAGATAAGGAGGCAGGCAGTCAGATGCTGCCTGCCCTTTCTGGAAAGGGGGGTCTCTTGGCAGGGCCTGAGGAGTCCTAGGCTGAGAAGCCTGTCTCCTGTGTGGTCTTCTAGACCTGGAGGGGGCAGAGGGCCTAGAAGACATCCTTATAAACTGTGTCTTGGCCGGGTAGTTCCTATGAAATTTTGGGATTGGAGAGACAGGAAGATGCTTTAGATCTTGGAGCTCTTTCCCTTTTTGCTGAAGTGACTTGAAGAGATCAGCTACCTTGGAGCCAAAAAGGGCAGTGTGATCCAAAGGAGCATCCAAGAGTTTGGCCTTAAAGTTATCTGGTAAAGGCTGAAGATGCAGCCAACAGTATCTCCTCAATACAGAGGCAGATGCCTCAGCTGCATCACATGCACACTTGGAGGAATGCTTATTGACTTGGGAGATGAGCCCAAGCAAGGAAGATGGGGATGCCTTTGCAGAGCAGTCAGGGATCTCACTGAGTTCCTTAGAAGCTTTATCCAGTAAGGCAAAGAGTATTTGGGCACGTGTGACTGGTAATTTGTAGCCCTAAAGGCTAGGGTAACTGAAGTGTACATCTTCTTCCCCCACCTCTCCATGGCCTTGCTGTCTTTATCTGCAGGCAGGACAGTGATAGTAGGGAGAAGTTTGGTAGCCCTATCAGTAGCAATAGAAATGGTTGCTGGGTCAGCTGGGAGGTAACTGAAAAGGAATTTTTCTGCATCAGGTACCCTATACAACCAGTCTAACCTTCTAGGGGCAGGTGGCTGGAAAACTGGGTTTATGCATGCTGCTGCAAAAGCATCAAGGAAGGCAGGCTGGACAGGAGGAATAGGAGCCAGGTTAGGAGATTCCATCTGGATCATGTCATAGAATCTTTTTTGTTGCTCAGACATGTTTGAGCAATCCCATTTAAAATGTTCCCTCATAAGATTGACAGTGTCCATGAAGGTAAGATCTTCCACAGGGGTGTCAGGTTCAGCAGAGGCATCTTCTGGGGATCCATACCCCAGAGGGGAAGAAATTTGTGAAGAGTAGGACAAGGCATCCGCTGATGAGTCAGACATTTGCTTTTCTGTAGGTTGGCTAGGAGTAGTCTCATGCTGAATAGGCCTGGGACTAAGAAGAGGTGGAGCAACATGAGGGAGGTCTGGCGTAGGCCTAAAGGCCAGGAAGGCATTGTAGAGGCTCTGACTGAAGGCCTTCCAGTCTGGAAAGGCCTCTGGGATTGAAGCGATATGCCTCGTCTTCTGTTTTTTTCTTTGTAGGCCTAACTGGCGTCTGGCTGGTGGTTGGTCTTGAAGTAATAGAAGGAGTGGCTGAGGCCTCCTTTGAAGTGCCCATCCCAGAAGCTGGTTCCCCCTGGCATCTGAATCAGGCGCTGGGATATCCTCCCCGGATGTGTCATCCACTCTGGATTATGTGGCCTCCTGACAGGTACCCACTTTATCCGAAGTGGCGGATGCCGGTTCCTCGGCCAAGCTAATGGTGGCTACAGGCTGAGCATCGGTGCAGGGAGGCATGGCGGAAGTAGATGGCCTCGCGGGCTTGGCCCTCTTCCTGGGTGGTTCGGATGGGGCATCGGAAGGGGTTTCCATTCTGAGAGCGATCTGTCTAAGGCACTGGTTTTCAAAGTATACGTCAAGGGCCTGAAGTCAGTGACAAAGGATCTTGGGGACGAACGACTTACAAATGGCGCAGTGTTTATAATCATGATCCCTACTCAAACAAAAGAGACACTGGTCATGGGTGTCTTTGTGGGGAATCTGGCGACCACAGTTGCACTTGCTGTTACCAGACATTAGCAGACTCTAGCAAATACTAAAGGACTGGAGAAAATCCCCAATGTGGTACTTATCTTAATTCAAAACTAATCCGACGTCCGCGAGTAGCAGGAATACCTGGCGTATGGCTGGCGGCTAAAAAGTTCTGATGACTGGTGTGCGCAGATGTCACATTTCTGGCCCACATACCTGCCAACACGTCAGACATCCGACGCACCATCAGGGACTGGAAAAGCTTTGGACACCTGGCTGAACAAGCTGATGGGAAGAAGGGTAAACCCACTAGTATATACTGCAACAATGGAATAGAAGGACATCTTACCAGACACATGCAAGACTGCAAGTGGAATGTCCACAAAGGTTCCTTACAAACAGAATACAGGGAGTAAACACAATGTCCTATGCTGATTGCCTCAAAGCCCTATCTCTTTACTCAGTATCACACAGATGTCAGAGAGGTAATCTTTGCTTGGTGCATAAGGCATCCCTGGATCCCATTTGGATGAACATTTTGCATATTCACAAAACAAACTGCATCAGAACTACTAAATCAAAACACTTAAATTTTGCTTGTGATATAAACAGAACATGTTGGAGAGACAGATGTGTTTCCCAAAGAACTCCCATTGTCTGGAAGAGGCTCCCTATCCATGTGAAACTGAGTTCCACCTAACCCTATTTAAACCCAACTTGGACCAATGTATAGGTAATTGGATATGCCCCCCCCCCCCCGGATCTGGTGCCTATGTCCCTGCTGGACAGAAGCAGTCAGAAAATCTCCCCTACATAAATCAAATTTGTAGGTCACATTTGGGTTGCTTGGCTAGGCTTATAAGGGTCATAGTGGTTATTACCCATGTATATACCTATGAACCTATGAACCTATGCATACCTGGCATTTGTACAACTATATTTGCACAGTAATTGCCATTTAGCATCAAGTGAACTGTCTTATTTCATAAATGGCTTTACATAACAAATACCTTTGAATGTTTCTTCATAGCAACGGCTAACTCAATAACCAATGACATGCCCCTCTACTATATATAACCACTGTTTACTTTGCACATATTCCTAGATGTTTAAATCATGCATTATTTTGGAGGTATACACAATATCCAGGACTAAGCAAAGGCTTGGCAGAGTTATGGTCACAGAGGAAGGAAGGAATGCAATTGCAAATTACAGTAAAGCTGAGAATCCTTAGAGCCTGATCAGCTTTCAGACCCCAGTGTGTGTAAATAACAAGAAAACTATAGACACCTTGCTATGTGTTTTTTCTTAAGAGGAAACTTTCAGATGTAATATGCAAAATGATATAAGAACAAATGAGACAAATTCCTAATGAAAATCTTGTGAGATTTCATTCAACCCCATCACAGTGTGTAGCGAGGAAGCTGACTAAGAATGGTATAGAGACGAGGAAACTGCTAAGTTATGCTTTGTGCAATATGTGGAAGTGTGAAGGTCATTCTTTAGGGAGGAAAATACACTGTAGGGAATGGAAAAGTTCTGCTTAGGGTGTAGTTGTCATTTAAGGATTGATTAGAAAATCACATTGTCAAAAAGAAAGTATGCATACTAGCTAATTTTCATCCTCAGATCATTCCACTGCCTGTGTCTTTATGTTTGCATTCGTTTGATACTCATTTCTGATAAAGAACTGCACCCTCTGGATCATTAGCTTTTTATAGATTGTCAGTCATTCAGTGTTTATCGTGATGACAGACATTGTAAAAGGTATATTCTTCACTTTAACATTAGACCACGAGTGCTGTACTTTCAGAGGAATGTGTGTCTGAAAACAATACATCCCAGGTGAGACAGCACAAAACATCTGGTGTCAGATTTGCCATGAAGTGCCAAAGCCTTAGCTTCAGCTTTGTGTGGGCACCAGGGTAATTTATGACAGTAAGTACCCAGAATCAATCTTTGCAGAAAAATTTGTGGCCTATGTTGCTGTGTAGGATCATGTATGTCTGGCTACAGAATGCTACTAAATTCATCCTTGAGTAGTTTCAATTGAAGGTAGTGGCAACAACACAGCTTCAGGTTTCCTAAACTGCTGCCATACTGGCTTTGCACACTACCCTCTGTGCATTTATTAACAATTGCTATGCTGTGATATCTACTGTTAGTTTCTATGTGCTACCACAGGAACAGCAGAATGTAATGTTGAGATACTATAAACAATGGCAGATTTTGCATCTGGGTGGTAAGATTTTCATTTAGCTCAGTGCAAGCCAAAGTCTCAAAAGACTTGGCACTGTTTCAGTCCCCACATCTGGAAAAAACGTCCTGTGCTGACACTGTGGTTTCCCCCTTAGGTGCTGTTCTTTACACATATCATTTACCCAACATCCTAGCTTTTTATTCAAGTGAATGTTACAGAATCCATGGCAATTATTTGTGCTCCATACTGAAATGTCTTACAGATTCCATGGCTGTTACTTGGACTTCCTACTGAAATGTCAACACTCATAAGGCCAAGTGCCAACAGAGTGAAAAAAAAAGATGGCAAATCCAGGAGAAGAAGAGCGAATCTCATACATTGCTCTTCTCCTTTAAACCTCTTAAACTTCTTCTTTTGCAGGGGGGCAAGGCCCCTTGTAATCCCTGATGTGGGGTGTCAAGTACTCCACACCTTCTGAACTTATATATACCAACTTTGTGATTGTTATACCTCAGAAAAGGAATATTCCAAGAAATGGCCATCTTGGACTTGGTATATGCAAGCTTGTTTTTTCAGCCATTAACTCTCCATAGTTTGGGACTCGCTCTAATGGGTCCTGACATTTCAAATGGTTACTATTATTTGTTTGCGAGTAGAACTTTTTTTTCTTTCTATATGACAAAAGAATCTACAGGCTATTAAAAATGTGATGCTCTGCCCCCTGAAAATATTACAAACCAAGCAATCTATCTACACACTTGGAGCCAGGCAATAATATATTATTAACATAATTAGACTTCATTTTAAAAGGTTCACAGGAGAAAAAGCTTTCTCTAAGCTAGGCACAGCTGTTTGGAATTGGCCTGCAGAAGTGAGGCAGCAAGAGGCACTTCAATTATTTAGAAACAAACAAAAACAGCTGTTTAAGGACACAAAGTGCTCTTGCTTTGTGGCACTGGCCAGTCCTTGCAGCTCATGTTTTAGTTCCATCTTTCTTGTAAAGACAAACATTTAAGAAATGAACACTGGTTGAATGCCTGCCTTAACTATACATACCATAAATAAAAATATCACTTGCATTTATAATTGCAAATAACTTAGAAATATACTGTTTTTCTTGTTATTGTACTATGTACACCTGTGTGTATTCATTAGTCTATGTATAATTTTCTGTTTGTGTCTGGCACCATGGTGCCCAGATAGTAGCTGCATGGTGCCCAGATAGTAGCTGAGAAAAATCTGTGGGCTAGTCCATTTACCTGGTTACCAAAGTGTAATAAATAAATAAAAAATAAAACATGTAGATTCACGGATAAGACATCTTACCTGCTCCACCACCACTGACCAGGACTCTAGAGGCCTGAGCATCAGAGTGCCAGCCAGGGACTGAGAGGAACAATCAGACTCGTATGTGCTTATTTCTTCATGGGCAGTAGCAAGGGAACGTGTCATGGGGGGCATGCATCTCATTAATATATTCCTGATGGTGTGCAGTGACCTGACAGTAGGTGTCTGCTTACAAGTGGGGCTGGTCATCAGATGAGTTATGTCAGTTGCATAACTGACTAATATCTACATATTATACCCACTGCACACTCATTCCTTGAACATTTAGAGAGGCTGGCCCTTCCAAACTGCTGACAGTCACACTATCTAGCTCATAAAAGTGAGTGACAAACTGAAGAGAAAGGGTTGGAAGGACAAATAAATGTAGTAAAAAGAAGATTTCTTAACAGAAAACAGTATTTACAGTATATTCAATACATAGATGTTACTTATTTTAACACTTACAGTTTTTATATCTTCAGCTATTTGCACAATCACTTTCTATTCTCATTTTTCATGACATCACTATCACTATTTCAGAAAGCTCAAGGTTACATGAAAGTGATTTGAAGAAAGAGGGGATCCTTTGGTGTTCTAGTTAAATTCTCCTCACTATAAATACTGCCTTTGGTCAACCCTAAAACAGCATTGTTGGTCTTGTCAGTAAAAAAAAAAAAACAAATTAAGCAGTAAGTAAATGTGCTAGACCTTAACAGCATGTAGCAAAGAATGTGGCTGAATGGTGTACTCCAAATAAGCCAGTGTATAGATGCAAGGCATTGTTGCATTTTGCCAGTACAAACTATGAGGAACACTGAAAAAACACTAACTATGATCATTTGTTTGCACAGCAGTCCTATAGTTTTAATAACATTTTCTTGATGCAGTCACTTGGGGGTTTACTAACATAAATAAATGGAACACTGCTTAATTCAAAAAGAAAAATGTGACAACTGTAGCAACACTTTAATCTAAAAATGGTATGCATTTAGTGCTCCAAACATTTTTTTTAATTTATTTTAGATTTTACTTATTTGATACCTGGATAAATCCACTACTCAAAAATACCTGTTTTTGTTTTCAGTGACATGCTGAGAGCATCACCATTAACAACTCCCTTTTACCCATTTTAAATGGGGTTCTGTGTCACTTCAACTGTTACTACCTCACTTGATTCTGAGCAATTTTCTTGCATTCTTTGACAGCTATGCCTGACTGTCACAGGTTTTATTTTTTTCTATTATACAGTCCATTCAACCTCTTGACTGGATGTCCTGTATTCATTCAACATATTTAAAAGAAACTACTGGTTTACTACAAAAAATAAATAAATGAATACTGGAAAAGTGCCCCTGCTAGAGCAGCACCCTAGGTGACCTCCTAGTTGGCCTATGCCTAAGGCCAGCTATTAAGACAACAGAAAGAAGCTTGTCAGTACCTCTTATCCATAATTCTCTGCACTAAACTGACACACTAACCAAGCAGAAAATAATCATTTACAGAGGCAAAGCTGGAAACTCTTTTAAAGAGTAAATGATCTTTACTGAATAGTCATGTTGCCTTCTTCAGGATTGCTGTATTACCACATTCCTTTCTTTCTTCCTTTGCTACTTTATTCCTTTTTTCCTCCCTTCCTTCTTTCCTGTATCCAATAAACTTTCATAATGTCTGGACATGCTAGAGGACTCCTTGAGTTAAATAGATTTGCTTCACGTTGACATAAGTATTTTCACAAAACTACAAGAGGTTACTCCAGCATAATTTCTTCTTTGCAAGGCTAGACTCAGCAAATGCAGCTTGATGATGTACCAATATGATCCCTAAAAGACACTTTCCAGGGTCTCCCCTATTCTTAACATAAAGCTATTTATTTAGTGTGTTTCAATACTGAATATTATTATTTTTAAGGCTGTAATCATATCAATTATGTTACAGTTCTAAGGCTTTTAAGAGTTACTAATATGTTTTCCACAATATATGGACGATTTGCACTGCCATCTGTACTACACTTAAGAATCTTGTCTGATCCGATACACATACAAATACACCGAGTGCGTGCGCATGCGCGTGCGCGCGCACACACACACACTCTCACATTATTATGGGTAGCACCTTCCCCATACACACATCTACAGAAAACACTGAACGAAGTACTGATCCAAAAATATTTATATAGTAGTGGAGAGTGAGTCTTTCTGAGTAAGTAGCGACATCCACAAAACAGAACTGGAAGCCCCTACACAGCCTGACGTGACTTTGGAAGGATTTGCGGTTGCAAGCACTAGGTTTGAAGTCTCAGATTTAATCCCACAGTTCATTCTTTTCATTTACATTCATATGAGGTAACTTTCAGATTTCTTTGTGTGTGTGTGTGTGTGTGTGTGTGTGTGTGTGTGTGTGTGTATGTATATATATATATATATATATATATATATATATATATATATATATATATATATATTCCAGTATCGTGTGTTGTTTTCCCCTCAAGTCTAAGGAAGCTTTTATTTTTCAATACTTTTAAAATCTTTGTTAAAAAGATAGATCTTTTATAGATTTTCATTTCTACTTATTTTTCTAATGTGGTTACCGTTTAGGCTAAATATTGTCTCACAGATGACATTATTACACTATCACCTCCATATAACTGACCATTACAGTTTGCTTTATTTATTAACATGTATATTAACCACTTAAAACACAGCAAAAGGAGGATAAGAAAGGATATCAGTGGACTCAGGAGAAAAAAGAAGACCCATTAAGTAAAATTCTTTCACATATTGATACAGTATAAACTGTGTTTGTACAGCCATCATATTATAAATGACAAGCAAATACATGATAAGCAGTATAAAATCTATAGCACATAAGCAAGTCAGCATACTGAGAAACCTTAGTATGACTCAATGTAAGTGTTTAGTTTACAGGAGACCTGTGCAAAGGAAGTAAATGCCCATTTACAAGGCTGTCGAGATCTCTCTCAGAAATATGTGTGCATTAACATGTGCCATTATTTAGCCGGGGGAATCCCTTTCCAAAAACAAGTAATGCATTCATGTGATACCATACACAGGCTCTGGAACAGTTTAATATTTAACAAGGGACACTACCTGGCACTAGGATCCAAAACAAATAAACTGAGGTTATTAAGACTATGTTTGATCTCAAACCTTTCTGCATGTCCTCTCCACCACAGCCCAAATTGGTCAGCCCATGACATGTAGTAAAAATGTCACATCACTTCCCCAGACCATCGACTAAACATTGCCAACATAACTCATGATGCCCAGGCTGCAAGTTACTGATTTTATGTTTCATTTTAGTTACTTTTTTGACTAGCACAGTCTTAGCATGAACAGGCACATGTCTTGTTTTCAGAGGAGACTTGAGGTGGCATTTGTGCTGACTGTAGAGAATTTGGTCAGGATATCAAGGCAATTCTCTAAGGCTGGGATGGAAGGAGGGAAGGGAGGAGGAGTGATAGAATAGTTTGAAAAGAGAAAGATGGTTGATATGACCGATTCCATGTTGAGTATTGGACTAAATCAGGCTATAGACTGAAAGAGGTCAAACTGGAGCCGGGAGGACTTCCAGCCTAGCATAAAAATAACTTTCAGTTCCATAGTTAATGGCAAACATTACGAAGAGCAATACTGAGGAGTTAGGAAAAGATCACCTGACTTTACAGGTGGCTACCAAGGATGTAAAAGAACTTCTTGGAAAGGGGCAAACTTCCTTGGATCAACCAGATGTGTTGCCAACTGCAGAGCTTAACAACAAGTGGCAACGCATTCCAGAGACTGAAGAGATGTAGAAAGGAGTGCAGCCAGAGAAAATGGACATGGCTGCAGCAACTTCCACAGATAAAGGGTTGCGTTGGATATAACAATGCAAGTGGATAACAGTGAAATACAGTGCAATAGGAGTCGTTCTCACTTATTATTTCCTCTGGGTGAAAATAAACAGAATGATTTATTTTATCTTATTTGTTGACTGGGATAGAACAGTGATCTCCATGGAACGTTTTCAGACTCAGCCCACCCCTGTCTGGTTAAGTGGCTTGGAATCACACAGGCAATAAACTTTGAGGGAATCAAACACTGGACCACAGGAATCAGCTTGTTAACAGCTCCTTAATCTCCTGCATTAACTACCAGGCAACTGACATTAACATGCAGGAGATACTGTCACTCCTGTAGTTAGGAACAGAGCAGTTTTAGAACATTTCTTTTGAGTTGGCAGGGACATTAGATACATGTACTGCTTTTTCAATTACATAAAGAGGAAAAACTGTATGTTTTGATTTTACAATTATAAAACAGTAATTTCAATACAGAAAAAAATATTTCCTACAGTTTAGAAGTGACAATGTGAATAAAACAGATGTTAATGAACTGTTACAGCGGAAATTGAAAGAAATAGCAGACTAAGAAAAACAGCAGATGTTACAGGCATCTGGACTCAAGGAGGTGATTGATTTGTGGATCAGAAGACAGCTTGATTATTACTGTCTGACTTGCCTAATATTGTACATGTCAAATAAAAGAAAGGCACTTTATATTATACAGGGCAGCCAAAATGCTGCTGGTACTTATTTCATGAAAGGCTCTACGGTGGTGGTGCTGCGGTAGCGTTGTCGCCCCACAGTAAGACGCTGTCTGGTTCGATTCTCAGCTAGAGCGTCTTCTGCGTGGAGACATGCGTGAATGGGCATACCTTCGTTGAAGATTGTGCATCAGGGCTGGTAACACGGCATGTAAAAATCAACTACCAATCATTAGCAGACCAGAGTTCCTCTGTGGCGACCCCTAACCGGGAAAAGCCGAAAGACACAACAACAACCTATTTCATGAAAGGGGACACGCACTAAAAAGGTACCATAAAACAATTTGAACAGCATGGCCAAACAAAAAATGCACATATAACATTAAGTTCTAAACCAGTCTGTACAAGGCGTAAGACAGTCAGAGAAATTTTTGTATGGATTGTGAAGTATGTAAAGAAGAGGAAAAAAGTATGGATACCAAAATGAAACAATAAACAGTGGGGACTGCTGGATAAATAAAGAGGAGAAGAACAAGGGGATGTCAGAGTGGAAGAAGAACCTTTTGTTAACTCTGAGTCCTGAGTAATTAATCCTCTTGCTTCCTTAAGTATTTGATGCCAAGAAAACATGTGGTGCCTGGCATTTTTTTTTCAAATATCCTGTTTTTCAAAACATACTCAGTATGAATTATATCTCAGTAATGTTACAATTTATATTTTTTATTTCTTAGACAGAAAAGCTCTTCTTGAGAGAATGGCTTGCACACTGGTTTTAGTTTGTGTCTAAATGTAAACAGAAATGAAACTAACAGAGTTTTTCTCCCTGGGCCTCCACTGAAAATTGGTATTACCCAGTTGGAATTTCACAGTAAACGAAGACAAATAAATAAATAAAATAAATAGATAAATAAATAATCTAGTGATGCTGATTATAGGCAGCAGATTTATTAAGGAAAGATTGTACTTTCCTGAAAAAAAAAATATGAGCAAAGAACAAGTTACTATGCAAGTATGTAAGACAGACCCATGACATCAGCAGGAAATGTTTTTTCTCTCTTCTGGTGCTTTCCAGTGATAAATCACAAGACTGCTCTTTTGTGATACTGCACAAATTATGCAAGCTATGCATATATCTTCATAATATTTTAAAACAACAGTATTACTTTGCAGTGCATAATCATCATCTTCTTTCGGCTGTTCCCGTTAGGGGTCGCCACAGCGGCTCATCTATTTCCATTTCTTCCTGTCCTCTTGCAATTTTCAGTATGCGCCTTAATACTGTGCATGAGCTGGCAGCATTTGTTCATCTGTAGGTCAGACAGTTTTATGACAGCCACACGGATATAAAGTATTGCTACGAGTCATAAATGCTTTATCAAACCCTTGTTTCTCCAGATGCCATGCTGTTTTTTACTAATACTCACTGTTTGCATAGACCCCTCCCCCCGGGGTATGACAATTTCATACTGCATGTTTGCATTAACATAAATATGGAACATATTTCATATTTTCCTAATTTTGTAGATGTATGTTACTAAGCAGTTCAAGCAGTTGAAAAGGCCCCAAATGCTCTTAGCTACACAGAGAGACTGGAGGCTACACTTCTATATTTAACATCATATAGACTGTTTCGGCACTTGCTTACAGAGCAATAAGGGATCTACTTGTCCAACACTTCTTGTATCTTCAATCATCAAACAGATCCACTAACATTAGTTCTAAATATCTAAATTAATTCCAGGAAATAAATATGAGAAAACATAAAGATACATATGTCACCCTGCTTCTACCCTGTCTATGGAACAAACTTCCTCTCCAAATTAAGCAGCGTGACACACTACCTGTCTTTAAAATGGAGCTGGACAACTAGATGTGTATTCATACATTCACACCTAGTATGACTGGCCTGTTCCTCCTTGAAATGGGACGTAAGACATAAAGGTGGGTACTTGGGTACCAGCAAGGTGGAAATGGCCTCTTAGCTCAGTTGCCTTGCAACTCCTATGATCCTATAATAACCACAGCAATGTATTTCAACTGGCTACTGACAGGCACACATACTGCCAGCATGATGACCCACACCAAAAAGTCAGCCACCTTCTGGGTATACCTGAGGTCTGATTGTGAAGAAATTTCAATAATTAATGAACATACTACTGCATTTCAACTGGTTGTTCATAGATACATAGACTACTCCCAGGCAAGCCATATCAAGAAGATGTTCACTTTTTGTGTACACTGCTGAGGTTTGATGCTGAGGATTGTGAAATAATTAATGACCATATTAATGTATATCAAATGGCTACTCAAAGACATATGCTTCCCCCATGACAAGCCATATCAAATTGTTTGAATGGGATTATGTAAATGCCCTTTGCTTTCACATATATCATGTCTTCTTATCCCTTATATGTATGTGAGGTGTGACTGTGAGAACAGTGACTACTAACGACCACAGTAATGTATTTCAGCTGCTTACTCATAGGATCATAAGAAGTTACTAGGCTATTGGCCCTGAGGCCCTTACAAGCCTAGTCAAGAATTTAGCTCATGTTCCAACATGTCAGCACCCTATGCTACTGTCCAGCAGGGACATAAGCAGAATCCCAGGGGTTTATTTTCTGTTCCCCATCCAGTTATCCAGGTTGCTCTTAAAAAGGTTTAATGAGGTATTCTGCTTTACATGGACAGGGATTCTATTCCACAAAAGGGGGAGTCTCTGGGACACAAATCTGTCCCACCAACAAGTCCTATTGATGTCACAGACCAGGCTGAGGTCTTGTGTGCGGGTTACTCGAGTGGAGCTTGACTTGTGGATATGCAGCAGTCCCATCAGGGCGGGGTCTGAGACTGCTTTGTATGCCAGATAAAGGTCACCTCTGAAGAGTCTGTAGGAAAGTGAGTAGAGGGTCAGGGCTTTTAGCCTACCTGTGTACGGTAGATGTTTGAGGCCCTGGATTCTCCGGGTGAGGAATCTTTGTGGTCTCTACAGCTGCTGCATGTGCTTTGCAAGGTACATACTTCATGGGACACACAATGTCCCCGAAGACATATAAACAGATTTCCAGGCTGTTTAATGACTCCGTGAATTTTACTACTGCTAAATGAAAACTAATCCACAGTGACAGGCAAAGAGTTTCTTTTCAGGTAGATGTGAAATAAAATGTAATGAGTTCTTCTGATTCTTTTTTTTTTTCAGCAGGGCTAACGAGATACACATATTGCATTTTTTTCCTGGCAGGGTCGACCAGATAATTTATGTATCTAATTATTTATTATTTTGGCAGGATCAACCACATACTTAAAATGAATAGGTGGACTGGCTACATATTTGTTCTTTGTTTCTAACATCCTGGGCATGGGGTTTGGCAGGGTCAACCAGATCATAGTAGAAGACGAAATCTGCAGGGGGCTGGCTATTTTGGGGGCAGTTTCTGATTTTCCACACTCCTAGCATGGTTAAGCAGATACTAGTAGTAGGTAAGGTTAGGTAGTGTGTGAGTTTTGGGGGCTGTTGATGACTTTCTTTTTTTTTAATAAACTATCCTGGTGGGGTTGACCAAACACTAGGGATGCAATGTGTTTTGGGGTTTGTTGATTTTTTTTTTTTTTATAATACACTGGCATGGTCAACCAGATACTAGTGGTCTGTGTGTTTTGGGGGCTGTTAATGACTTTCTCTTTTTATACTATGCTGGCAAGGTTGACCAGATACTGGAGATGCAGTTTTTTTGGGGACTGTTTTTTTTTTATACTATACTACACTGTATGGCATGGTCAACCAGACACTAGTGGTCTGTGTGTTTTGGGGGCTGGTGATGACTTTCGTTTTTTATACTATGCTGGCAAGGGTGACTAGATACTGGTGATGCAGTTTTTTTGGGGACTGTTTTTTTTTTTATACTACACTACACTGTCTGGCATGGTCAACCAGATACTAGTGGTCTGTGTGTTCAGAGGGCTGTTGATGACTTTCTTTACTATTAATATTATTATTATATTTTTTTAATTTAATATCCTGGAATCAAAGAGATACTAGGTCCAAAGTGTGTTCTAGGGAGCCGTTTAAGGATGACATGTTTTTCTAATCTAATATCGTTTTGTGGGGGTAGTCAAAATAAACAGAACTGTTTGTCAATGTTTTGTTGTTGAAACAAACTGTACTCTTGCATGAGTACATTGTGTATTGGAGAACTGAAGTAAGATCATGTGTAATTTCTTGGCTATGTGATGTGAAAGAAATACAATAATGTAACCATGGCCTTTTATTTTTGTTATTTTAAACACTGGAAGCTCAAAGCACATTCTCTGGGTAGGCAGTTGGAATGGGGGAAATGCTTAAGTGTAAACAGAATGACTGCAGTTCTGTCTTGCTTTACAAGAGTAATGTGCATTTTACTGAAGTAAGATCGACCACAAGCTCTGAACTCTTAAGTATTGTTTGTGTGAAAAAAGCATACTTAATTAATGACAGTGTCGCCTTTTTTGTTGCTGTTTTTGTTTTCATTTTTAATCTAGCAAGTTCAAGTCATATACTGTGGTTGGGGTTGTGAGTGGAGACTGGGGCTGTGTGACTGGAACAAATGGCCCGGCTGCTTACTGTTACAGCTCTGCACAGCTAGAATTACAACACTTTTCTGTCTGTACTTTATGATGTGTAAAATAACTAGCAAGTTTACGAGTCATTCTTAATGTGTTATTTGATATCTGTTCATGTATATACTGAATGTTTCTTTAAAAATGTTTCTAATATATTAGCTTTTCTCCCTACAAATATGTTGCATTTTTTACTTGTAAAAAAAGGGGCGCACTAATAAGTTTTGCCTAGGGTGCAAAATAACGTACAGGCACTGTCTGTCCAGACACATGCAATAGCTGGAATGCCCACAGTGATACCTTAGTAAAAGAATACAAGACCTGAACAATATGTCCTACACGGACCAAATCAAAGCCCTGTCTCTATATCTATTCTTGGTATCATACAGAATGCTAAGAGATGACCTGTATCTAACATAAAAAGGCATCCTCTGACTCAATACTGATGGACCTACTGCATCAACAAATCAGATGGCATTAAAAATAGCCAGTCTAGGGATAAAAGCCTCTTCTGCAACATCAGCAGAATGGTTTAGAGAGACAGATAAATCTTGCAGAGGATACTGCTGCTTTAGAACAGACTCCTGTCCAACTAAAACAATATTCATCTCTGCCAATATTAAAGCACAACTTAAATCTATGAATGGGTAACAGAAATGTACCCCAGGAATGCCCACTGTACTACTAATGGACAGAGGCAGTTCCAAATGCTTTATCCCTTGCATGGGTCTCCTCAAATTATATATGTATGATCCTAGTTACTCTTACTAGGGGTAATACATAATTACCAGCCAGGGTATAGATTAGGTCAAACTAACACCAAATGAGATAGATTAATTCAAGCACCAAAATGGAAAATTGTTTGGCTTAAAATGACTCATAAGGGCAGCTAGTCTAGTACTTTCCTATGAACCTATTAAACAAAAAAAATATTAAACTATTTACATTTATTAGCCATCCTACTGTATTCCATAGTACCAGAATACAAAAGTGACCACCCCCTTTCAATCTATCTTGCTGTTTTAAAAATAGTGGCTCTCCACTAAAACTTAACTTTTTAGACAGCTAAAACTTAAGTTACCTACTTTCACATCAAACTCCTCTAGTGCACACTGCAGTGTTTAGGACAAACCATTTTTTTTCCATATTACCTTTAAGCATCCCTGTGACTACCACTTGCTTTAAAACCTGCTGGAAAGCACTAGGACGTCTTAAACTGATACAAGCACTCAACTCTCCTTGTTAATAAAGAGAAATTAATTGGAGGCACTAAACAGCCTATAATTGCAAAGTACCTTGCTAAGGTAAGGGAAAACAACTCTTGTACTTTACAAAAAAAAAAAAGCACCAAACCAGGCATGTCCAAGGGTCAGCTTCCTGTGATTTCTCCTGTCCATCTGGTAAATCTAGACATACTGGGGCAATGCAGCAATTGCCTCATGTACACAGACATCCCTCTCCTCCTACCACCCAACACTACAACCTGTAAGAGATGCACTTACATAGCTAAACTGGAAGCAAAGCTCTCTCCACCCAAGATTGTACTAGACAGTCAAGAGGAGAAGGTTAACACCCACACTACACCTCAAGCAACACATACCCTTCTAAACCCACACCACCATCACCTACACATAGCAACACTAAACCCACATATGTGGAGACCCTTAACATTAACCTGCCCAAGCAACAAGGACCTTTGAAGCTGAAATGCAAACAAACACCATTCACAACCAAAGTGTCACATAGCTCACAACACCAGTGTGCCACCCAATAACAGCCTCTAAGACAAGACAATGCACCCAACACTGTAGTTATAGGTGACTCTATAGTCAGGCACACTGATGTCTCGCTCACCAGGTTGAACAAGGAGAAAACTGCAGTTAGCTGCCTGTCGGGTGCCAGGATCCACCACATAACGCATGCACGCAATTCACTCCATAACAAGTACAAATATGACTCTGACATTGTCCATGTTGGAGTGAATGACTTGAGACGTACCTCCCTGGACTACATGAAAAGAGACATGGAAGAGCTCTTGGATCATGTGGCCCAGGCAGGTATGACCCTAGCCCTGAGTAGCATCCTGCCTTCGCCCAGAATGATAACACAGTATAAGGACAAAATGACTGACTTCAACAATTGGCTAAGCTTCTGGTGTCATTCAAAGGGGATCCAGTATCTGTCTGCCTAGGATGACATGATTGACAGACCGCAATGCTTTGCCCGAGATGGTCTGCACCTGTCGCCCTAGGGATTCAGGTTACTGGCTAAGGCTTTTGCCACCTCTATAGTGCATTTTTTAGGCAAAGTTCAAAGGACAAAACCACCACCATAACAGGTACAAGCGTGCAAAATCTGAAGGTAATGCTACTCAATGCTAGAAGTCTAAACCTCAAAAAATGCAGTCTCTCGAGGCACTCCTAAAAATGGAGAACATCGACATCTGTGCAGTAACTGAGACCTCGTTCAAGGCACCAAAGGGCATCCCTGCAATACCAGGTTACAACACTTACCACACTTTTCAGCCACCAAACCAGGAACGAAACACTAAAGCTGGAGGAGTGTCCATACTCACCAAGGATATTCACAACACCAGGCAAGTTGCCCAACACAATGTGTCTGAAATTCTCCAAGTGCAACTAACAGTAGGTAAGACTGCATTCCAAATTGTAGCTTGCTACAGATCCCCACCATGCCCCAAGATTTTCACTACACCTTCCTAAACATACTGGAAAATATTAAGATACAACCAAACACCCTAACACTGGGTGATTTCAACTACCCTGCCTTTAACTGGAAAAACTACTCATATACCAACACCTTTGCCCAACAGTTCTTGGAATTCATAAATTCCAATGTCCTGGATCAACCAATCCTTAATCCCACCAGAGGCTCCAATATCATCAGAATTTCTTGTAGCAGGGGTGAATAGGAATGTAAAGGTAGGCGTCCTTCAGATCCAGGGATACCATAAAAGCCTGGTAGGGAATGAGGGGCAACAGTAGCTGCAAGGTGAGCATTCTGAAGGTGTAAACCTTGAGATAAAGGGTGAATACGGACAAATCCAGAATTGGTCTCCAAAGGCCGTCTTTTCTTGGGGCCAAAAACATCCTTGAGTAAAATCCCTTGTTTACCTGCTGAGGTGGGACCTTTTCTATGGTGCCCTGGGCCTGAAGTTGATCCAGAATAGAGGGGAAAGGATGGAGCTGCCTTGAGGGAGGC